>NC_080397.1:30389583-30701666 GCF_030265065.1 Corythoichthys intestinalis
CCAAAAACGTTTTGGAAGAATGTTTTCTGGTCAGATGAGACAAAAGTAGAGCTTTTGGGGAAAAGGCATTAACATAGAGTTTACAGGAAAAAAAACAGGCCTTCAAAGAAAATAACACGGTCCCCAAAGTCAAACATGGCGGAGGTTCCCTGATGTTTTGGGGTTGCTTCGCTGCCTCTGGCACTGGATTAGTTGACCGTATGAATTGCATTATAAAGTCTGAAGGACTACCAACAAATTTTGCAGCACAATGTAGGGACCAGTGTGCGAAAGCTGGTCATGGGTCTTCCAGCAGGACAATGACCCAAAACGCACTTCAAAAAGCACAAGAAAATGGTTTATGAGAATGCACTGGAGACTTCTAAAGTGGCCAGCAATGAATTCAGACCTAAATCCCATAGAACACCTGTGGTGAGATCTGAAAATGGCAGTTTGGAGAAAGCACTTGGAGACCTGGAGCAGTTGGCCAAAGAAGAATGGTCTAAAATTCCAGCAGAGCATTGCAAGAATCTCATTGATGGATACTGGAAGCGTTTGTTTGGAGTCATTTTGTCCAAAGGTTGTGCTACCAAGTATTAGGCTGAGGGTGCCAATACTTTTGTCCAGCCCATTTTTGGGGGGAGTTTTGTGTAAAATGATAATGATTAATTTATTCTTTTAAAAAAAAATTTGTGTGTGTTTTTTCATTGCAAGCAAAATAAATGAAGCTATAACTACCAAAGCATTTGTAATTGCAATCATTTTCTGGGAGTAATTGAGCATATCTGACAGAATTGCAGGGGTGCCAATACTTTTGGCCAGCACTGTAACTCCTCCTAAATGACTGAACGTGTAGGCGCAGCCTGATGTGTGAATGTACTGGGCACGGGTTTCAATAAGCTTCGGCTTCTCCCGTCAGCCCTTTTCTTTTCGGGCTGAATTAATTGTAAACACATATAAATGTTGTATGTTTGTTTGGATTTGTCATGCCTGAAGGGAAAATAAAATTTAGAAAAATAAAATTAAAATAAATGTAAATTATGATGAAATAATTCAAGATTGGGCGCCACCCTGGGTCAAAGTGTTGGTGGTAAGGCTGCAACAACTAATCAATTAAATCGATTAAAATCGATTACTAAATTTAGCCAACGAATTAGATAATAGATTTTTGCTGGCAGCCATGTGCAGTCTTCTTTGGGTCCTTGTTTGTGTGTAATGTGAGGCTGCACTTACACGCCAGTGATTAAAGCAAGAGAGAGTGAGTTCACTACACTCAGGTTTGGTTGCTAGATACGTTGTTAGATCCAGTGTGCCTCCATCAGAGGTGAGTAAATGAAGCCAATTTATTGTTTGTATTATTTGTTCATGAGATGTTACTACTTAGCACTGAGCGCTGAGCTAGTTAGCGATTATACTAAGAAGTGTCTTAAGTGTCCATTTGTATTGTGTTTTGGAGAAGCTTGTTAGCACTTAAGTTATCGTTAGATAGTAAAGTTGTCTCATTTCTTTTCATAAAGAAATCACACACATAAACCCATTCATATAACAGCTTAGAGTCTCCTTTCAACACAAACTCCCATTCAAACGGTAAACTGTCATACAAGAGAGTGTGCTTTAAAACTGGATTTGGATTGTATTGATAAAGAAAACTGATTCATTACAGTCTGCCTCCTCCTCATTTGATTTTGTTGGTTGGTTTGTTTAAAGAAAATAAATGAGTTATTGACACAATTTATTCAGCACTTTGCCCACAAGAAAAAAAATGCACATCAGCAGCACTTTTTTTAATGAACAGGACTTTTGTCTGATTTGTGTATTGATAAATTTTATGTTTTATACTCAGAACCGTCATTAAAAACCAAGAAACCTACACCTCTGCCATTTCATTAGATGCATGAACATAATATAAGATCCAAAACAAGTGCTTTATGAAAAAAATCTTCCTTCATAAATAATTATATGGTGTTATTTATGGTTATTATCATTGTAAACTTCGTAATTAATTATATGGTGTTATTTATGGTTATTATCATTGTAAATAAGTATTTTCAAATATACAGTTTCAATAGGCTATCCGTATTCCTAATATGGTGCTTGGCATTTTTATTTTATGTCTCAAAATAAACTATAAATACCTTTAGGAATATTACGCGTTTGTAACCAAAATAATACATTGTTGAATGAATGAATTGCATCATTCTTTATGGCAAATTATCATACCGTAATTTCCCGAATATAACGCGTACTTTTTTTCCCCAAAATCAACTTGTAAAATCATGGTGCGCATTATAAACGGGTACATGGATGGAGACAGAATTATATATACAGTATGTGTATATATATACATTTATATATGTATATATGTGTGTGTGTGTGTGTGTGCGTGTGTGTGTGTAAACCGATTTTTATTTTATTGACACGGCCATGTTGTGTTGAAGAAACGTATGCGGCGATCCGTTGCCGACCATTACGGTACGTGATGTCACCATTTTGTTTCGGTAATACTTCACTCTGATCGGCCGAATGATTTCGTCTGTGTTGAATTCTGCTTTTTTCACTCTTCATAAAGCACAGAATTTAGTTTCTTGAAGTCATCTGAGTCAACGTTTATTGCAGCTCCGCAACTCGGACCATAACAAACGTAACAACACAGACTTTCTGTGTCCGTCAACTATATCTTCCCTCGGGAAACTCAAACCCAAATAACAATAGTTCCTATTGTCACTGTCGTGTCGACAGCGATGAGCTCTCTTGGATTTCCGACTTACGTTCTCACTTTCATTTTACCGTATCTATCCATGGAGGAAACATTTGTTCATCATGATGAAACGAGCAAGTTATACGGCAGCCTTTAAAAGAAAATCACATCTGTTATGTTTTCTCCTGGATTCTGGTAAGTTCAAGAAGTTATCAGATCATATTATTACCGTACATATTGTCGGTTTACGGTAATGTTTTGAACTACCAATGTGCTATGCTTGTGCTTTGTTTCACCAGTCAGTAAAATGACATTTCTGTATCTGTACACGAGCTCTGTTTTCTTGTATTCTTCTATTTATTGGTGCTAAAATTAGGGTGCGCGTTATGCACGGGTACAATAATTTCCCCTAGATTTTACAAGTAAATTTGGGGTGCGCGTTATACACGGGTGCGCCTTATATTCGGGAAATTACAGTAACTCTCTTTTTTTTTTCTTTTTTCTATCAGGTATACTTGATGTTGGAGTGGACTGGATGATGCAAATTTGGACATTCGGTTATTGATTCAAATAATTTAAAATTAATTATTTCTTAGTTTTTTTGTTTGTTTGTTTTTTTAATACGTTTGGAAATCTAGCATTCAAATAGTCATTGTGACAGATATGAGTACCGGTAATTATTTTTACCGAATATTACATATTCACACAATAATTTTACAAGCATCTTTACCGGTTGGACTTCTCTCTGATCTTTTACTTGTACTTCCTTTCCTTTGCAAATAGATATACTGTATGTACTTTCTGCTCATTTAGTCAAAAAGAATATGTTTTTTATTTTCACCACAACGGATGAAGTAAGAGCGTTGTGACATAAATCAATTACATCCCTCTCTAAACCACTCCTTGTTATGATAGACCCTACTTCATGATGATTTCCAAGGGTGCTGACCTGCAGGGGGTAAGTCATGTCTGTCTTGACCTCTGGTGACCCCTGTGAGGACCCTTGACCACCTAACAATAGAGACTCTCCCTTAGGGCTGAGAGAGAAGTGATCAAGTGACAGTGATGAGGTGGAAACAGGTCTTTAAATGGCTTGTAATCTCTTCAAAGCGGCGAGGTTAGTTGAACGTGACAAAGTGGTCAAGCCCTCCATTATGTTGGAAAAACACAGTGGCGACAGCAGAGACACAAAAGACTGTCACACAAGGAATGTTTTACCTGCATGGAGGGATGCTCACATTTGATCTCCCCAAGTGATGAATATCTAATTAAATTTTTTTCAATATAAATCTTGAAATCCAATTAGTCCATAAAAAACGGAGCACCGTTCTCCCAAGGTGACAATAGATTAAAATAGACTTTCAAGTGATTGTTGGAAAAAAGCTTCATCTTATTTTTTCATCATACTATCAGTGTCAAATCAAATGCTCTACTTGCAGCAGCGAAAAAAAAAAATCACTATCACTAACGTCGATACAACAGTAGTTGCAATTATCTACTTCCTGATTGGAGAGGACAGACAGGGAATGTGATAGCAGATCGGTGACAAATCCTATATTGGATAGGAAGGTTGTTAAAGTATACTTACTCGCTATTGAACAATATTTTAATGGTCTGATATGCTATTTGTCTTGTTTTTCATTAAAAATTCTGTGATCTTCTCCTAACTATGGTACGAGATTTCAAAAACAAACAAACAAACAAACAAACAAACAAACAAAAACATTACATTTGACAACATCTGTGGTACTTCAGGAAATATGAACACAGGTGCAAAAAAAAAAAAAAAGAACTTTCAGAAATTTCTAGTCAATCGACTTCTTTAGAATTTTCAAGTTTTAATCAAAGGCGTATGTTTGCATAGGCATGGTAGGGACATAACCAGTGTTGTTAATCTTACTTTTAAAAAAGTAATTAATTACAGTTACAAATCAGTTCTCCCAAAACGTAATAGCGTTAGTAACTCAGTTACCTAGATGTAAGAGTAATTAGTTACTTGGCAAAGTAACTGGTGATAATTTTCATTATCACCAAAAAACAGGTCACACAATGTGAAGTTTAAAGTTTTCGGGGGGGAAATTGGCCCTAGCCCAATTCTTTACCCTAAATTTAACTAGACACAGGGGTATTGCGGATATTGTTGGATATAGTTATTGCGATAACTAGATAATAACCTTTGCTATGTGTGGAAGTCATTTAATGTTGTGAATCAACCGTTTAAGTTGTTAAAATTGCTCCCGTTATTGCATTAGTTCCCTTCTGTCTACTTTGACATGTGTAAGTTTTAAAACTATTTCATCATTTAAAGATATATTTAAGTCAAGATTTTGCCGATTTAGGAGCATTTCAGATAAAAATTTACTTAGGTTCGCTAGGAAAGTTCTCTACAACATAGCCTTCCTGTGAGGTCTACTGCTTTAAGATGGCGGCTGTTTACTAACGCATTTAGTTCTTTGTTATACATTTTGCTAATGCAGCCGTGTCTGTCATTTGCATCTAGTTCTGTATATATGTGATATCTAAGTAATTACTTAGATTACTCACTATTGAAGAAAATAACGCCGTTAGTAACGCCGTTATATTCTAACGCCGTTATTAACAACACCGGACATAACGCTACCAACTTTTCAGGATGCTCAAATTGTCGCCTCCAACTTTTAAGCAACTTGTTTGCATTAAACAATGAGTTCAATTACGTATATAGGTCATTTAGAATTTCTTCCCATGTTGTAAGGATAGAAATGACCCTAACATTATTAAGTGAATTATTTTCATTATGTTCAGACTTACATTTACCCCTTTTTTCCCTCAAACGCTTGTTTGATTGGCTGATAACTTGAGCGCCCTCCTCCCCAGACCACCACCACCCACACACGCCCAGTAACACAGCCCCGACAGAATTACATGTCGACGACATGCCGCCTTCTCTCCAGAGGAGCGATAGTAGAAGTTTTTTTCAGCCAGCAGCAGCCACTGTAAGTAATGTAAAAAAGAAAAAAAAAAGTAAATGTTGTGGAGGTAGGGAACATGCCACTAATTTTGCTACTGAAAGTTGAACCTGCATCAGAGTTAGCATAACATTAAACTGTGTGAACTTGCTAATCAGCAAAACTCCAGTAGGAAGCTGCTGAGAGAAAAGTGTCCTCCTGTATGTGTTTTAACTCTGCTGGAAACTATAGAACCAGAAAAATATAAGTCAAGTTATGGTCAAATATTTCAATTTAAATTTGCTAATAAAATCCAGACATTTATTCTGGAAGTTTTCAAAATGCCTCTAGAGTAGTTTTTGAAAACAAGGTTAGAACTGAACGGTATATCACTTGAAACAATACAAATGAAGATTAGTGTAAGTCAATACAGATTTATTTTGCACTGATCATTTAGCCTATCAATTAATTAGGTTCATATTCGTGCCAAATGTAGCACTGACCCCCATTCACCCAATCTGTTTAGTCTTATTAATGTCCAGCAAAAAGTGTACATGCAGGTGTCGCCGTTATATCGTCTCTACCAATGTTGAGACCAACACTATGCCCTTGGTTTTGATGATTTTTTAAAAATTGTTTTTATTTTATTTATTTTATTCATATTTTCACTTTTATATATTTAAGTTATTGGTTAAAATTCAATATTTTAAGTAAACTGGACTTTAGCTAAGTAGGTTGAAGTTAACATTTTAAGTAAACTGGACTCTAGCTAAGCAGTTTGAACTCAATTCAGTTTGAATGTGTAAACAACTGAGCTAAACAACAACTCTTTTGCCAAGGCACTACTTTTGAAGGCATTGGAAATTTGGCTAAAGTTCACACAACTTATATCAAGTTACTCATAACAAGTTTACTAAGAAAATTTAAAATATAGCCCATAAATATGATAATGCAAGTTAATTCAACTTATTTAATCAAGTTAACAATATTAACTTGATAGAATGAATTAACATACTAATTAAGAAAAACGTAAAAATTTAAGTTAAAAATCTTGAACTACCATGACTAATAGGAAGTTTTATTTTTTACAGTGCACTTTAAAATACATTTAAAGATCCTGTAAAATGGAGGTGAACTTCAATAGAATAGAATAGAATAGAATAGAATATCCCTTTATTGTCATTATACAGTTGTACAATGAAAATGTGGGTATACAGTATATGTATATAACTTGACATGCCAGAGAAAAGAATTGTTAACAGGGCTGCCAAATTTGCATTAATTAAAACAATGCTAAGAATATGAAATAAAGCTTCAAAATTGGGAAAAATTTACCGTACTCAAACAACACTCCGCTCAAATGCCAGATGTCAGTCAACTACCTCTACTGGTTACGACGTGGAGAATTGATGCTGTTTTGTCTAGCTTGTTTCCGATGCCAACACAAAAGTTTTGTGAGCTCATACGCGGGCAACATGTCGACTGGAGATGGTGTGCGAGCCAAAAAGGGGAAAACTGCTGGTAGCACATGTCTATCACCAGAAAAATATCAACAAACATCTATGTGCATGCACACGCACACACACTTTACAAGGGAGCAGTTGAAGTCCCATTAAGAAAGACAGAATTCTATATCCAGAGAGTGTTGTTATTCCTGACATTTTAGCAGACTCTCTGCTCTCCTCATGGTATTTCTCAGAGCCGGGTCGTGACCAAAGTGGCACCAGAGATGAACTCTGCGTGAAGCTCCAGAGAAATAGCGAGGTCATGACCACAGCAGCACTGAAATGAACCTCTGACTAGCACCGGGAGACCGAGAGGACGCAAGGAGGGAGAGTTGGAGCAGGAAAGTATATTGCTAACAAATTAGTTTTGGCTCATCTTTAGAGATTGACCATTTTGATTGGCTCCCTAAGTCTCTTTGGCCCACAGCAATTAGGAGGCACACAACTGCTGCACTCCACGGAGACAAAAGCTGGACTCGCCCCTCCTATTCTGCCATGCTGACTGAACCCTGGCTGGCTCCATGAATCGGAAGACAAAAACGGAAAACCGCTGAGTTCAATAATCTAATCCATGATGCTTTGTTCACTTCAGATTTGATTGATAATTAAATGTAATGCAGTAGAAATAATACATTCAATGGTCAAACTAGAAGCTGTTACTATTTCTATTCATTTCAGGCATTTAAGATACTTTACTGTACACTCCGATGCCTGTTCACATCAGGGGGTAAAAACTACCAATCCAAATATTTACACATGGTGAAAGCTTCACTTTAGATTCCTTGGTAATAATTTTTGCTTTGGCTGGTGAGACTTATGTGGGCCCTTCATCAAAAGATGCATCACTTTTTTATAAAAATTGTTGTTATGAATACATTTTCTGCACATTCGTGAAATATCGGCACATTTGCATAGGTTGCATACCCTTTTCTTTAAAAGTGAAACCTTAAAGCAACATTTGGTAACTTTTCAGTTTTGGTTGATTTTAGCGATGCCGGTGGACAGAAGCGGTAGTGTTTTGCCTTAAGGAAGACTGTGTTTTCCATGAGGACCAGCACTGTGTCTCCCGTGAGGAACAGTGCACCACAAACCCACACAATTTCGTAAAATCCTTAATCAATCAAAAACCAATCTCCCGGTCGCCTGCAGATGGATTAAACAATATTTCTGTTTCCAGTGGCTCTGTGAAGGATGAATAGTAATAAGGTAATGAATGCAGTTGTGGCTAAACAATAGCATATGATGGTTAGCAACTGTGTGGTGTCACGCCAGTGAGTGAAAACCGGGCCAATGTTTATTTTGTATATCCTAGTAGCCTCCCTTGTTTTCCCCTCTTCAAATAAAACTTTTTGTCTCTTTTGTTGCTCTGCCATCCAGTGTTATGTTTTTGCACCCCTTTTCATTTTCGTCTTAGTCTTTTGGACGAAAACACTTATTAGTCTTAGTCATATTTTAGTCATTTCAAAATGCGTTCATCTTCATCTAATTTTAGTCTACAATCCTCAAAATATTTTCAGCTATAAACTTCAAAAGTTTTAGTCCATGAATAAATCAGTGAATAAATAAAAGGTTTGACATTGACAGACAGGCACATAATTGCAGTCTACAAGGACATCACCATTTTTATGAGGATAATACACACTCAATAAGAAAACAGCACATTATTTGCAATTGATTAAACCCACCTGGACACCACGAACTGTATCTAAAATGCTTTACAGGAGTTTAAGAAGACACTCAGCGCTAAATGCTAATGCTAACCCAAACGCTATGCTAACACAAACGTTATGCTAACGCTATAAGTTAGTGTAGTGTGTGATGATCATTTATCACAGACCTTTAAAGGCTAACGCAACATGGCAGATCTAGCCAAGATAAGACAGCAAAACTTAGCAAGCAGCACCTGACACATTTTACAAAAGGAGCCTAGTATGGGCAGACGCTTACTCACCGGTGTGTGGGGCGGGGCAGGGCGCGCATTACGTCACATGAATGAAACGACCGAACACTGCTAAAATGCGTGCTTACCACACAAAAGACAAGAAATTGTCATACATTGTGAACCTATGACAGAAACTGAGGCAAATTTTCATCTCGTTCTCATCTCGTCAGATGACGATTGGCATCCATCTCATCATGTTTTATTCTCCCAAGACACATTTTTACCTTGTCATAGTGACGTCACCGTCATGAAAAAAATTGTTCGTTGACGAAATATTTTCGTTATCGTCGTAGTTGACGAAAACAACACTGCTGCCATCTTTGCAGAATTCGCTCGAAAGCCTTCGCATCGACTTCAGTCTTTATAATGAATGGGGAAAGGGGGAAGTGACGTATGCCGTAAAACAGTCAGCACATTACTTTTTTTTTTACTGTGTGGCAGGGTTTGTGCTACCCACCTCAAAGTTAATCAGTGCCAGTGAAAGCAATATAGATCCCCTCAAGATATCAAAGAGATGTCATTCAAATAGTTTTCAGTCGACATATCATCACAAATGTTATGAAAATATTTTGTAAAGGTTGAAAAGTTACCTTTACCGTGTTCCTTTAACTGGAGTATGTAAGGATAAAACTTTAAATAGTATTTGACTAAATAATAGCGGACATTAGCATTTTCTACATACAAATAGTTCAGAGTTGTCGGTCAGCTACCGTTGGATGAAAACCACAGTGCACCTTGGGGTAATTTTACTCAAGCAAAAAGACAGACATTAGTTTGCACGAATCAGTGTTATTTTTGGCAGCTCTTTTAATGTCAGTCTTATTCTTTTGGACGATACGACTTATTAGTTTTAGTCATATCTTAGTCATTTCAAAATGTGTTTGTCTTCGTCTAATTTTTGTTGACAAAAACTCACCAATTTCTTCTAGCTTTAGTCAACGTTTACTTAATATTTTTGTCTGTAAAAATCGAAAGTTTCACTCCAAAAATACATTTAAAAAAGGTTTCTAACTATTTTGCATGAATATTGACGGACAAGCACATACTGTAGCATCTACAAGCATCTACAAATCTATTACGCGATAATACACACTCAACAGGAAAACAGTACATTATTTTCAATTAATGATACCCCCTGGACGCCAAGAGTGGTATTTAAAAAAAGTCGGAGACTTTAAGAGGAATCTCGCCTTTAATGATAGCCTAATGCTAACGCCTATGTGAATGCTATGCTAATGCTACGAGTTACATTTTATATGTGATGGTCACTCAGCACAGACCTTTTAAGGCTAAAACAACATTGCATATTGTCTCTTACCAAGATAAGAAGACAAATCTTACCGTGTCTCAAATCAAGCAATTGGTAGACTAGCGAGGACACTAGTGGGTGAGGTGGGGGGGTGGCAGCACGTAACATTAGTGACTCAACCAGTCATTGCTACAATGCAGGCTAACTACACATAAAATGTCACACATTGTGAACATGTGACGGAAACTGGCGCATTTTCGTCTTGTTCTCGTCTCGTCAGAAAAAAATTGACATTCGTGTCATTATGTTTTAGCCTTCAAAGACACATTTTTAGCTCGTTATCGTCACGAAATAATTGTTCGTCGACGAAATATTTTCGTTGTAGTTGTATTGAGTTCATTATGTCTACACTTGTAGATTAGTTGATTTTTTTTTCTTTTATCACAGACAATTATAAAGGTTGTTTTAATTACCTGACATGTTTCGGTGAACACTTCCACCTTCATTAGAGAGTCGACTCTCTAATCTATTTTCATTGTAGTCATCGTTGACAAAAGCAACACGGGCACAAAAAAACACTGCCAGCACCAATGTACAGCAAGTAAATTCGCGTTTCCACTCTTTTTTTATTGTAATTTGCCATGTCAAACTCATGCAGAGTTGAAGGTGACTATAGCCTATACAAAAGTGTGTGTATGTGTGCTGCAGTTGTTGCTCATTTCCAGTCAGAGCCCCAGAAGGGCAAAGCTGTGTGGTCACTGCAGGGCGTCCTCCTGTCCTCCACTCACTTCAGCTACGGTCACTCTAACCTTGTCTGACATATTCACTGTCCCGCTCTCATGGGTCTATGATGCTGGTGTGCATGTGTGAACATACTCAGAAAGCATTTGCAGCAGGATTTTGATCATCCTTCAAATACGTACACTAGGATGATTAAATTGAATTTTTTTTCACCTGTGAATCTCGATTAGTTATTAGCTCGAAAAAATAACGTTTAAAGTGATCCTCTAACTTAAATACATGTAGGCTCTAATAAACCACAATTGTTCTCTTGTACTAAAATATGTTATTAGAAACACATAAAATGTGGACTAAAGTATGGTCCAAAATATGGACTAAATAATATTTAGTCTAAATAATACTGTATTTAGTCCATATTTTGACCGTTAGTTGGCGCCATGGTTCCGGGCTCGCAGAGATGATGTAGTTGGGATCTTTCCAAATGTGTAGTGTGTTCATTAATTGCTTATTGCTGCCTAAACTCGCGAAGTAAAATGCCATGATGTGCTGCTTTTGGATGCAATTTCCAGTCAAATGGGAACAAGGGGAGTGAAGTGAGTGGTCAAGTTGGAATTATTATTTTTAGTGAATAAATGTGCATAAGTGGAAGCTTCTCCCCCTTTTTGGTCCCTGTATGCAGTATCCTACCCACCACGCGTTACAACTGGCGCCCGAACATTTTTCCTGGATACTCAGTCAAGTAAGGGATTCGTCTATTTTCTGGATCCGACGGTCCCACCGCGTCTGCAATATTGGTTTCGGATCTGTCCCTTTTTTTGATTCGTCGGTCCCACAGCAGTTTTTCAGATCAGTCTATTTTTTGGAATTGACGGCCTGATCACGGCTGTGACATTGCCATGGGATCGGTCTAATTCCTGGATCTTCGAGTGAGTAAAAAACGCGGATTTGGATTACTATTGCTATATTTTTTGTTGACTATTCTTCGTGGGAGTTTTCCCCAAATCATACTAAATAATTAAAGCACTATGGCACGCTACAGTGACGACAGTGACTCTGATGTGGACCTTACAACAATGTTGGAGTTCGTCAGGGAACGCGTGTTTGCGTACTGCTGAGCTCCCGAGTGAAGAGTGGTCAAGGTGGAAATATTATTTTTTGTGAATAAATGTGCATAAGTGGAAGCTTCTCCCCTTTTTGGTACTTTTATACACGTATCCTAGCTACCACACGTTACAATGTACAAGACATGGATTACACAAGGTGTGCTCTTTGGCCTGTACTGTATGTAAAGCACACGACAGCTCTGGATGCTAACAATCTACATAATTATATTGGGATAAGTTTGAAAACACAATATACTTACCTTGAATATCTGCTAATAAAACTGGAGTTCCCAACAGCATACATTCTCGCTCCCAACCGGAGTTCCCAACAGCACTCTCTCGCATCACCAGTTTTGCCCAACTTTTGTCTTATTTGCTGCACACATTTTTCCCTGAAGCTCGTCTTGTGAATGACCGACAGTGCTGTCCTGCTCTTCACTTTTCAGATCTGGTTCAAATAGGAAGGGTAGAACTGACGACATTCAGGAAAGCTAATGAGTGACACGCTGGAATTTCGGCAACGGGACCGGTCACGTCACGCACTGCGATGTAACAAGAATGGCGACCTATCACTTAAAATAATTTTACAAACTTTATTAAAACAAAAACATTAAGAGGTGTTTTAATATCAAATTATTATAACTCATACTAACATTTATCTTTTAAGAATTACTTGTCTTAAAAATAGAGGATCCCTTTAAATGTAGTATTTCTTCAATCAGTGTGGTTAATAAAGCATCCCCAGTTTGCTGTCCAGTCAATTGAATTAATTTTAGTATTATGACATTTAATATTATTATTATCATCAGCACTTTAACATCCTCTCAGTGCACAAAGAAAGTTAGAGAGGAAGTTTGTGCAAGTCCTGTGGCTTGGGTGGCTTGTACAGTGTTCCTTATTAATGTGTTATTTGTTTATGTGGATTAATTATTCAAAATTTGGTGCATTGTACAAAGGTTCAAGTCTACAGATAATGACTCCTTTCCATTCTCTCCCAATGGGTTGTGTTTGTAATTTTCTTGAATATAAAAGTTGCATAATTTATGTGTATCGGCGGGCCACATCAATTAATGATGTCAGTCTTTTAGGTGTTTGCGTCTACCATGTCTTCTTTTCCGTTCAGTCGCTCTCGCTCACTTCTATCTTTTCTGACAAATTAAAAGAGCGCTGAAGATGTTTTCGGCAATTTTCCCTCTGTTCGTCTCGCATCGCTCGCGAGTTCACGAGGGTCAAATGGGCTGCGTCCAAGTTAAAATGAGAAAAGATGAAAAGAAAGAGTGGGGAAAAGGAAAAAGTTTGCAGTGGCGCTGTGATGTAAATGCCCTTATTTAGTAATTTATAGAAGAGGGAATTGAGCACAACTCTGTGGAGATTCATCAACTATTGATGTGTGTAATCTTTCAGATCCTGCCAACACGATGATCATGATCTGCGTTAGTGCGAGGAGGCCCCCCCATCCCAACACACACACTTTCAAACCTCACAGCCATTATCATTTCTTTCACTTTCCGTCCTATTCACTCAAAATTCAACACTTTGTTGCTCATGATAGACATCTTGATAAGGTCTCTGCCGTTTGCCATCCGTCAGGCCTGCTAAAGTAGGCACAGATGGTACAAAATGTTGGCAGGAGTTCAGATTGCCAAATATCACATTGGCAACATTTGTGATTCAAGTGACAAAGCCTCAGCTGTGCACTGTACATACTCCACATGCTGCATTTCATATGGCACTAATACACTTCATGCAAGATGTACTGCATACAGTGGAACTAGTGCTGGAACCAATTAATCACAAACTAATTCAAGCACATGTATTATTATTATTATAATGATAATTATTATATTGTCCCCCCATTCATCTTCCCCTAAATTAAGGTGAAATAAGTTCAGTGAGTAAAGATAAAGCAAAAACAACACATCCGAAAACCCGAGAAGTAACCCAAATTACAACTGGGATTAAAAACTAGTAAGAGTTGTTACACGCTATTAAATATTTCAAAATTTCATACACAATTTACAACAACATGTTTTTTTCTTACATACGCATCTCACTGCGGTTAACCTTGGAGTATTTCAACTGACTTAAAAGCTTGAATGGTATAAACAGATGCAACAAAAGAAGAGTATCTATGCAATCTAAATAATCCAAGAATCAGTATATGCCAATTCTCGCAGGCTGCAATCTCCCCCAAAGGGTGACAGCCTGCATCTGATTTGTATACAAAACAAATCTAATGCATGCTTTCAACACGTATTTAACATATGCCACTCGCTGATAAATTATTCAGGAAATGATGTTTTAATTTTTAATTACCAATGTTTCTTCATCCAAATAACTTATGAAGAAATGGGAGGACAAAGACCCCAAAAGAGGGAAGTAAAAAATATTTTGTTGATGGTAATTAAATGCAATAGTGATGTTAATGTAACACACAGAGCAGGATCCCAAATGAGATGATTTCTCTGTCTCTATTCTTAATATCGGCTGACAGCTTCCCATACTACACGAAATATTCACATTCTTTTTCGATTGCTCTCCTGGTATAGGGGCTGAACGCATTGGAGAGGACAGCAAAACGTTGTGAGAGCGGGCATATACTGTATAGGCCCCGTTACGATCACCTACCACCCCTCCACCCACTTCTACAGTGGGGGTCAGTAACCCACGTCCATGTGTTGACTAACACATGAACTCACCCAGAAGTTGAACCATGAAGGTTAGATGTGTTCAGGAGGGGGATTTGTAACACACAAGTGAGTCATAATGCAGCCATGCACACTGCTGTTCAGCATAATAAGCATTTGGATGCATAGCAATGAATAAACACAAGCGGACAGGCTTGGGGGGGGAGGATGGATGTTATGTAAATGCCTGCACATACAGTACTACATGCACACACACTAACGTATACACCGAAACACACCTGCCCCCCACTGTGAGTCAAATTGTTGTCAGTCCATCTTCTCCGGGATGTGAGCAATATGTTTGAATGACTGTGCCTTTGCCAATGGCATGTTTACTCACGCATACTCACTCAATAAAGCACTCTGACAGAAAATGTCACAGACTATCAGACAAGCATTTAATGTGCGTCCTCAAAATGTTCTGCATCTTTTGCCTTTTTTATGAAGGAGAGAGGGGATTCCATTTCGGCTATTTGCCATGGAGATAATTTCAATCATCAGTGACCAGAAGCTTCTTGTTCTCTCAATACTCATGTGACTCAACTAATAACATCTCAATGTGTAGATTTTTTCATTTATTTTACTTATATATATATATACATATATACAGACAGTATATATACATATATATACATATATACATATACATATGTGTGTATGTATATATATATATACAGACAGACAGTATATATATACACAGTATATATATTAGGGCTGTCAAACGATTAAAATATTTAATCGAGTTAACTACAGCTTAAAAATTAATTAATCGTAATTAATCGCAATTCAAACCATCTCTAAAATATGCCATATTTTTCTGTAAATTATTGTTGGAATGGAAAGCTAAGACGGATATATACATTCAACATACTGTACACAAGTACTGTGTTTGTTTATTATAACAATAAATCCACAAGACGGCATTAACATTAACATTCTTTCTGTGAAAGGGATCCACGGATAGAAAGACTTTTAATTCATAAAAGATAAATGTGAGTACAAGTTATAGTAATTTTGATAGTTTGTATATTGTGACTAAATATTGCCATCTAGTGTATTTTTTTAGCTAAACGTAATGTTTGAATAGCGTATTATTTTGCATAGCTATTTTGATTGGGAATGCCAGATCTCTGCATTGAGCACTTTTCTTTTTGTGAACATTATTTTATTTTTGAGAGATAGGAATATAATTTTTGTTGTGCTTTCACTAAATGATACTGTAGCGAATTAAATGTTCTTAACTGCCCAAATGCATGATGGGAATTTGAGCAACCATGAGTCACAGTGGTTGCTGCAAAGGATATATCTTCTCTGCGTTGAGTACAAGATGGCTTTTTATGAATACTTTTATTAACAAAACAAAAGCATGTGGGGAACGCAGCACTCGGACCTGCGCTAATTGCGCACTTTCTCTACTCTCTCGCTTGACCACTTTCTTCCTCATTGCTAATCTGACAATGCCGGTCACATTGAAAATAACAGCGGCCCCCTTGGCGGGTGACGGTAACACCTGGGTCCACTTGCTTGTCTCTGCCCTTAGCTCTCAATATACTTCAAACGGCGCCATTGTAGTCTGTTCGCGATAATGCTTGAGTGGGTCGTTCCACGCATGCGTTAAATTCGTTAAATATTTTATCGTGATTAATTTAAAAAATTAATTACCGCCCGTTAATGCGTTAATTTTGACAGCCCTAACATATATATATATATATATATATATATATCAAAAAACACTCAGGTGACTTGAAGTTCCGCTCTGAGACCCCCAATTTGGCCAACTTTCAAAATTGTCCGATATGCATGTGTGATACATCATTGGAAAGCTTAAAATCTCAATTTTCTGGGGGAAGAGAGGGCATTTAAAAAAAATAATAAAAAATTTTAAAAAACGTTTTTTAAACCGCAAAACCCTATCTGGAGGTGAGAGCACGCGAGAGCAGAATTACAGACGCCATGACTTTAACGAATTATTATCGCGTACTTACCTTGTTTCGATCCAAAAACTCCACGTAGCATGTATCACTGAGTGTCAAGACACAGCTGTGAATGGCCACAGCTGGATTTTTTGGGAATTTTATGGGTGAAACAGTGTAATATAACAAGGGTCGCGATGCAGAAATCGCAGACATCAAGGAGTGGTCGAGATGTTATTTTTCATATTTTTACCTTTTTAAATATTTTTTTAATCTTTCTTTGTTTGGATCGATTATTTATCATCTAACATATCAGGGAAAATGCGAAAGTAACAAAAAAATACAATTAAGCGATAGTTATGAAGCAGATATCCGTTAATTTTTTACAGACACCAATTTTTTCATTCTGATGTAATTTGTTTAAAAGTTTAAAATATGCGAGTGAATAATTTTTTAAAGTCGTTTTTTTTTTTTTTTTTTTTTTTAATTAAATATTGGACATCGAATAACGATTCTAAGCTAAAAATGACAGACATTTTGAATAATAAATATAATTATTTACCTTCTTTTTATGGCTGGGTTGAAACAAAAGCGGTTGCGCGATGTCTGTAAACGGGGGTTTCCAGGGTAAAAGGGACAAATTAAAAATAGTTCAGGGGCTTAATGGGCCATGAATCTGCTATGGCAGCATATAGATATATTGTTTTGTCAAACACAAAAGTTCTTTTGGCTTAAAATACAGCAGTTTATTTTATAGAGGGTTGCAAGAGCAGAAACTGCTTTTTCATTCTTGTCTGTGTTTTCCGCCATATATATTTCTTTGTAATATACAGGTTGTTTCCAAATCTGGACTTGACAATAAAATTTTCTGTAGAAATGAAAAACTGTATAATTTCTTGGAATAACATCTGTCCTTAATGATACACCTATACAATCTCATGAGAGCAGTCCAGAGGATGGCGGTCTCCAAGTGACCAATTGACAGCACATACTGTATGTGTGATCTCCCTTGCTGACTTTAACCTACAGCCCCCATCTATTCATGGCAGACCGATGTCAGAATTCGGACCAAGTCAAGGACTGATATGGAGCCACGGTTAACCCTTTCAGGGACAGTTGTCACTACAGTGGACAGCCATTCAAAAGTTGGCACATAAGACCTTTAACCCTTTACATATCATGTGACTATTTTCTGTAAGTTTTTTTCCTTTTTTTTATACAGGTAGTGCCCGGATTTCGAACTTCTTCCATTCCTACGCTGTCGACGTAACCTGAATTTCCGTGTAAATCGGAATTAACCCTCTATGTGTTGCATTCTGCTACTGGTTAGATTTTGTTTTGTTACAGAGCAATCTGTGGGGGCGTTCCAAAAATCGCACCTGCAGCTAACTCCAGCTGATTAATATTAGTATATAAACACCGGCGATCCAAGACAATGGTGCCAAGATATTAGCTTGCTGGTCGCCATTTGACACATAAAAATTTCGAGTCGCTTTGTATTTGCCAACCTATTAGTCAGCCACCTTTGTTTTGTGATCCTTTACCTTGTGCAGGTATTGAGTTTATTTTTGTTGTCTTTTTGGGCCCTCGGCCCACCACTTAGTTTCGCATTATTGATCCCTGTCGAACTATTGTCATGGACCCTTTTTGTTGTTACCATTTCTCTGCGATCGCGTGATTTGTTCTGTTTGTGTTTAATAAATTCTTGAACACTTCCCCTCGGTTGTCTGACCTTGAGTCCTATCTTGTTTTCCGCATTCGCGGACCGTAACACTAAGTACCCCTAAATACCCTCTATATATCAAAATAACTATCCAAAAACATGCATTATACGCCATATTAATAAAGTAAAAAATAACATCCTGACTGGCGACAAAATGGCGGATGAGACAATGCTACGCGACTCAAAAAAATAAAAAAATAAAAATAAAAATAAAATAACTAGAGACAAAATGGCAGATGCGACTTCGCTGTTGTAAAGTTGAAATCACGGAAGTCGGGTACGTCGTAACCCTGCTACTACCTGTATTATATATATATTTTGAAATCATTAATCATTATTGTATTTTCGAATAATGACAAATACTTTTATACATTAATGCAATTTTAGCAGTAATAGTAATAATAATAATTCACAACGATGAACATTCAATTAATTTAAACTTGGAGGGCTGTGTCATGCCTTGAGTTGAGTTTTGGCAGAATTTTGTTTCTTGTCCATGTGATTACCCATTGATTTCACCTGTTGTGGCCTGCTCCATGTGTCTTGACCAATCACTTGCCTCTTGTATCAACCAACTGTGTCTCATTGTCTCCTTTCCCCATGTCTGTATTTAAGTTCCCCATTTGCTGTCTGTTCTTGTTCGGTCATTGTCTATCCCAGTGTCTATTTCTCCATCCAAGCCCTCGTTCCTGTTTAAGTAATTTTGGACTTTTGTTTAAAAATGGTGGGGGGGTTGTTTTTTGTTTTTTTGTTATTCACAATGGTAAGCAGCAGCCTGACAAAGCCATGATAGCAATGATTTCACATCCAAGTATGTAGCTTTCATATACAGTGTACATATATCTATTTTTGAGTTTTCCTCCACCCTGCCTTTGCATTTTTGCCGCCTTTTGTTTCCTGCGTTTGGGTCCTCCATGAGCCCCCCCACATGACAGGCTGGCCATGAATGCTCATTTTTCAGTGCCATTGACGGTGCTAGATGTCTAGTACATTAAAGCCCCTACAACAGATTACACGCCGCTACATTTTGCAATACGATAGCTCCTGTTGTGATTCGGAAAAGAATGATTTGCACCTCTACAGGAGGGATCTCCATTCACCCCTAGTATGAGCGAGTCTACCCAAATGAGGCATGTTAGGGACGGATTTAACGTTGACATACGGAAGAAAGAACTGATTTTCTTATTTCCCAAAGTAAGTAAAGTATGTTTATAAGGAATTACAAGTGCCTGACCTCTGTTGGTAGATACAGTAGTGTAGGCCAGGAATTTTTAATTAAAGTTCAGAATTATTCTCAGGGTCAAGGTCTGAACTTCAAAATACTTTCATTTGTTTTGAAGACACATAAAATGGCAAATGTTCATTTTCTTTTCACATTTGCAAATAGTATGTTATGGCTCTTATGGAACCAACATCCATGAAATATTTACAACTCACTTTTTTTTTAAGTAAGAATTGTATTTCAATATATGTGTATATACTAAGGGTGTAAAAGTACATGCATTTGTATTGAACCTTTTCGGTATGTGGTGCTCGGTTCGGAACGGTGGCGTACCGAACGAGTTTCTGACGTAATGTAACGCTTATTTTTCGAGGCTGTGAGCCGATCGGGTTACAGTTTCTTTGTGTAGATTATATTTACTCCGTCTTCTCTACTATAATGAGGACCAACATGGTAGGACAGTATAACCCAGAAACGTCAACAGCGCGACAACGTGGCCGCTGCGAGAACACAGTGAAACGCAGGCGTTAAAGTCAATAGTCAATGCACACCAGTCGCAGTGCGGCCGTGTGTTAGACACATTCTAGAAGCGGCTCAACACGACGCACGCGAAAAGAACGGCAGAGTTTATTATTTGACGCGAGACGCGACCCTCGTACGTCAATACTACTACCGATAGCTAGGATCGGGCAGACCGGAAGTCATTCGTGTAAACTAAAATACGGTGGATCCGGTCGATTTTCAAACTAATATGCCATTGTAACCCACTTTTTGAGTCCATCAGATCTCTTGAGTGGTAGATCGGGGCACATTTGACTTGTCTTTGTTGATTTACTGCTGTCTTTTCTGCTATAATAATAACCAACACGGCCCCGTGTTCAATACAAAACCCTCCTACCACAACAAAACAAGTAAGAACTAATATTCACATAGGAACTAAAGTTATACAACATAAAATATACAATATAAATGAATACTACATCACATTTGTCAAATATAAACACATAATAAAATAAATAATAGCCCATTTAATTAAATAAATTGAAATGAGCTAAAACACCTGTAATTAAATAATAAGAATTATACACAGATCCTGCTTACACAATTAAATGTATTAATTTCTGTGTGGCGCTTTAACTTGAGAAAATCCACCAATAAAGCTTTCGAAAACCGTTCATAAGAAAAAAAAAAAAAAGATTCATTGAGGCATTTCATTTGTAAAATACATGTTAAAATCTTTGTCATTGGGATTGCTTTTCTCTTTGGCACAGGACTTCTTTTTTCTTCTTTCTTTCAGAAAGAAAGCTGACCAATACGCGGTGTCTGAAAGGCAAATTGTTGTTGGATTATCTTTAAATACCTGCTACTTTTTGAGCAGAAGTCTAGCTTTGTATAGGCTAATGTTCCTATTGTTGAAAGCACAAAGGTGTGTAATAAACAACTAGCACATTATTTTGCATTTTGTTTTCTTACTGTACCGAAAATGAACCGAACCGTGACCTCAAAACCGAGGTATGTACCGAACCGAGATTTTTGTGTACCGTTACACCCCTAGTATATACTGTATGCATTTCGAACTAAAAAAAAAAAAAAAACGGTGGCAAAACCGAACAAAAGCAATCAAACAAAAAATAATAATTCAATAAATGTTTTGATTAACTGAATCTGGTCACGTGATCACACAAGGAGCTGCTCTAATAGAGGATATTGCTGTGTATAGTTTGTTACAGATGGCTGACAGCACACACTGGCACATGTTTGTCAAGTAGCAATTAAAATAGGGAAAGAGTTCATTAACAAACATTCCTAAAATTGTACATGGAGTGATCCAAATTGTTATTGTTCACTCTCAGTCTCCACAGATCATTTAGTTTCATTCTGAATAAAACGAATGATATTCAGACGTTCTAAATGCCCGTGGTATTGTATTTGTGTGAAAGCACTAATTGACTAAATGGCATTTTTCCTCTGTGGAATTAACTGTGAGCCATACTCCATTACTGTTGCTTATGTGTTCTTATTAACCCCACTCCCTTCATATGGTTCAAATATCCTCATTCACTAAATGCTTATCAATTTTCTCAATTCTTATCCACTTTTTCTGTCCTGCCGCGGTACTCTCATAATCTCTCATTGGGAGAAAAAATAGGGAGCAGCAGCGCCATTCACGTTGGTAATTATATGTCTGTTCTTTGTCGGAGAGGAGGGTTATTTTTCCATTAATGTGGTTGAACATATTATATAAGAGAGTCTTTTTGGCGGTAATAATGGTTGGGGACAGAGGTGATGGCGAGCTGGTGAATATAACAGTGTTGCTCTTTTTCACGCCAGGGGCAGAGCCGAGCTTTCATTAATCCTTCAAGGGTACACACCTAACCCTGCTCACACTGGGTGCACAATGGTTTACACAGAGTAAGAATACACTTCCATGTACTGACACCGCTCCCACTAAGCCACGCCGGCCATTGAGAAAAGCAAAAAAAAATAGGCCAGAGCACCGTGATATGCTGATGCAGAGGTTATGCCCACTTTCACGGTATAATTTATTCATTTGATGTTTGCAAAATGCTATATGAAATATAGATGGTCTGTGTTTGACTTTAATGTTTCATGCAACCGTGATTGTGGGAGCAGGAAAGACGGATGCATAGGAAGCGTGGATTGAACGCTATAATTACTGATACATTCCAGACTCACTCGCAATCTGCTGTATAGAGACCATTAAAAAAATATAATTGTTTTGCAGCTACATCAGTGCTGAAACAAATGAATTTTTGTGATGTAGTCATGCCGTACATGATACAGATGAATAATTTGGTGCACTGACAAGAAAAGCGACTCTTGCTTCAACGGTAGGATGGACAATGGCTATGGTTGGCTTGTAAATTGACCATCATTGATTGTCTGCAGCTGTGGCTTTCCCATGAGTCCATGTCTGTTCATGAATGAACAGATCAATGTGCTGTGGTACAAAGTTAAAAATATTACATAGTGGCCATTTACAGTCTAATGTTTGTTATACAAGGTTAAACACTTCACAGTGAGATAATAATTGCGCTAAATTTGAAAATGTGTAGGGAGAATTCACATTCAAAAAACTAGTCCTGAAACTTTTGAGAACAAGTGCTCATACGAATACAAACAATGTAAAGATTATATAATGTTGTCAGTCAGTAAAACACGTAGGATCGACCTTGCTGATATGTCGTCATGTTTGTTGTTTGAGCTGGGTATGATGAGAAATGACATAAGTGCCTGAAGCAACATGAAAGGAGGAGGAGGAGAAGGCAGAGATGGAAAAGTGATTGGGAAATAGAGGATGGGCTGTACTGTTACATCAGTGGATATCAAGTTGGAATGAACATTTATATACAGCACAGTAAATGAATACAAACCAAAGGTGTAAAAAGACGCAAACACTTTCTTCCTCACCTGATATCCGATTCAACTTTTCCTGTTCTAGATCGGTTTAGGATTAGCATTTTTGTTCTATTTGCTAAATGCCCGAATAATGAAAGAATAACTTTTTTTCCCCGACATTTTTAACTCAGGGACTGCCACAGACGGCGATAGACGTCTAAATCATTTTAACTGGGAGGGCTGGTTTTAAATGAACGCCAGTTAAAATTGATTAGTTGTCTATCACTGTCAACATGATATTTTCTTTTTTTTTTTTTTTTTTTTTTAAACATTTTACTACCAACATTACCACGTTGTTCGTTAAAGTTCGGGTATTTATCGGATTCGTGCCCTTGTCTGAAAACAATTACCCGAGATGTTTGACTCGGACATTACCTGAAAATTTACCGCTTCAAGACCTAGTTATATGTCCAGAATTTTTCCGGCTAGCGTTCTATCTGAATACAGCAGGTTATGTTCCGGATCACAGTGCACAGGCTGATGATATAGTTATAACGTGACTACACTACATTTCCTCATTTTTCTTCATGTTACGACAAAATAACAAGCGAATAACTTAAGCTCCTTTCAGACATACGCTGAACTCCGGTTAAATCCCGGGATTCAAATAGGTAGCCCTTGTGTCTTAAAGTAATTTCGCAGGTCAACTGACATGGACATTAACCGGGTCGCATCATAGTATAATGTCCGGGACTTACCAGGGACGCGGCATGTGTGAAAGCAGCCGTTTCATTTCCTGTTCACAGCACAAAGGCTGATGACCTAAATATCATGGCGGTCCGATCGTAATTTCCCCTTAGTCTAATTTTTCTTTTATCCCAGCTTCGCAGTAAGACGAAAAACGGTAAACAAACATCGCAATTACCAACATGGCAAACTGGAGAGAAAACAAATTTAAACTGAAAACATAACGACATTGGAAACATAACGACATTAAATTGTTACGGGATCTTAGAGCCTAGGAAGAGACAGTCCATCGTCCAACTTTAGAAATGTGTGGTTTCTATTGTTGCCAATGCCAACCAAAAATGGCGTAATGTCCGGGCTATGAAATCCCGTCCCCTGCCATCTCTGCACAGAGAGCGCCGAGTCGCCAACACGGGACAAGTCTGAAAGTGCCCAACCTGGGTCATTCCGGGTACATCTCTCCATGTCTGAAACCCATGACATGGGTAAATCCTGTGTCACCTTACACGGGAATTTAGCGGGTTATAAGTCTGAAAAGGGCTTTATTAACAAACTAGATCTGACAACAGTTTGCCAATTTTAGGGTTTAGGAAGAGACGTAACGTTTGAATGGGGCTGCGCAGGACCCTGTGGCTGAACAACTGCAGAATAACTTTCATAACATATTTCCATAGTATTATAATCTTTTCAATAAACGTGATTGATGACATGTTTGTTCAGTGTGGTCTCTTACAAATCTATGGGCTAGATCAGTAGAGTAAATTCACTTATTGTTTTTGTTGGAATCTAAAGAAGTGAAAAGGTATGAAATCCTGCGCAAGTTGCACGCTGCATGTAAAAAAAGTCGAGTCAGCTTTAATAACGATACATTTCATATATGTCTGAAAAGCTTGATCCGGATGGATTGTTGGTCGCATCAACGAGAAATGTAACTATACTCTGTGAAAGACTTCATATACAGTCATGTGAAAAAAATAGGACACCCTATGGAAGCCTGTGTGTTTTCTAACATATTTGTCATACGGATATTTAATATGAATTTTAACAATCTTGAGAGATTCAAGTAATAGAACTAAACAATTACAACTGAAAAAAAGATTTTTCATATTTTTTTTCGGGTCATTTTAAATAAATGCAATTTCTGCTGAGGAATAAATTAGGACATCCCCACATTCAATCCCATTTAAAATGGCTAAAATCACATACATGGGTATTGCATCATGTGCACATGATTAGAACATCATTATCCAGTGTTTTGAAGGAGGCTTGCCTTATTTAAATCTCACATTTAGTTTGTTGTGCCCCTGACTGTTGAAGTGAAAGAAAACACCATGGTGAAGAAAGAAAGTTTGGCCCACTCCTCAATGCAGAATTCTTTCAACAGTGACTGACTGCTGAAGTGAATGAAAACACCATGGTGAGATCAAAGAAGCTGTCTGAGGCCTTCAGAAAAAAAGACTGTAGATGCTTATGAGTCTGGTAAGGGATTTCAAAAGGTCTCAAAACAATATGAAATCAGCCATTTCACTGTCTGGAAAATAGTCTACAAGTGGAGGACATTCAAAACAACTGCCAACATGCCCAGGTCTGGCCGTCCAAGCAAGTTCACCATGAGAGAAGACCGCAAGATGCTAAAGGAAGTCTCCAAAACCCCGAAAATGTCATCACGGGACCTACAGCAAGCTCTTGCTACTGTTGATATGAAAGTGCATACCTCTACAATCAGAAAAAGACTTTTAAAAAAGAAGTTTAACCTTCATGGGAGGTGTGCAAGGAGGAAACCTTTGTTCTCCAAGAAGAACATCAAGGCCAGACTGAAGTTTGCCAGAGTGAATGTAGACAAAGACCAGGACTTCTGGAATAATGTTCTTTGGACAGATGAATCTAAAATTGAATTATTCTGACACCAGAACAGAGGACATGTTCGGCGTAAACCCAATACAGCATTCCAGGAAAAGAACCTTGTACCAACTGTGAAGCATGGAGGTGGATATGTCATGGTTTGGGGATGCTTTGCTGCAGTAGGACCTGGCCAGCTCACCATCATAGAATCCACCATGAATTCTATCGTGTATCAGAGGGTGCTTGAGGAACATGTGAGATCATGTGTGAAAAAAATCAAGAAGAAATGGAGAGTCCTGCAATGGCTGAGTCAAAGCCCAGATCTTAATCCCATTGAGATAATGTGGGGTGACTTGAAATGAGCTGTGCATGCAAGAAACCTCACAAACAACTCACAGCTGAAAGTATTCTGCGTTGAGGAGTGGGGCAAACTTTCTTCAGACAGATGTCAAGACTGGTAGATGGCTACAAAAAGCGTCTCACTGAAGTTATTTCAGCCAAAGGGGGTAACACCAACTATTAGATGGTAGGGTGTCCTAACTTTTTCCTCAGTTAGAATATGCATTTTTGTCGACATATTTGGTTTAATGAGTAAAACAATGTTATTTTTGTTGTTTACCTGCAATTAAATCACTTTCTTTTCCAGAGATAAAGAAAAAGAATATCAGACATTGATATGTAAACATTTTTTAATACAGAACTGAATATTAAATGGGGTGTCCTAATTTTTTCACATGACTGTACATGGGCTGGCAGTGAAGGAGTTAATGACTTTCTTCAAATTCAGAACTTCATATTCATTTCAGTGTGGTAACATTGCCTTCAAAAAAGTAGGTCTTAGGTCAAACATTTTGGATATGCTTCTCAGAATAAAGCAGAGATTTTGGCCTTTTCATCCTGGCAGATCTGGTGTAACTAAACCAAGGCTTGTACATGGATACAGCCCTATAAACGTGCTTAGACATACAGATGACCTTACGGTAATTATTGTTTGTTATTAATTCAAGTGTGAAAGTCAAGTGGTTTGTTCTTCTATTAAGAGAGGATGTGATTGATTCCACTGTACATGTTGCCCTTCATCTCCAGCCTTATTGCCAATGTGTTCTAAGGCAACATTGCTGTGTAATCTTAACCACACGGAGTATCTTCCTAATAATGCCTTGTAATGAGATTCCCTGCCGGTCATCACCCTCTCAGACAGAACACAATGAAATTGGTTTTGACACCAAGAGCTACGCGGGGGTGGGACTCAACTACGGAAGCAACAGAGTGATTTTCACAATTACCGTTTTGTAGGGTTGTGGCTCCTAGCAAGATGATGTAACCAGGTGTGAATATACTGTAGAGACAACATGTGTGTTATAGCACAGCCGTCCATGCATTTATGTATGGCTGGCTCGGTATCCATCCATGTGTTTACATCATGTCTTAGAATATTATATGGGTATATGGATGACATAGTAAGCTTGGAAAATTGAGGCACGCACCAGTGTTGTGTCAAAATGGAGCTTATTAGTATTGTAATTCTGTTCAATATTTTTAGATGCTAGGTGAATTTGTATATGTTCACATAATTCTTTCAAAGCGTGTTTTTTTCTTTAATACCTCAAGAAAATGTTGTGATCACTTAAAAAAAAAAAATCAAATACAGTGGTACCTCTACGTACGAAGTTCATTCGTTCCAGGACCTTGTTTGTAAGTCGAAATAGTCGTATGTCAAGCAGGATTTTTTCATAAGAATACATTATAATCCCATTAATTCGCTCCACAGCCCAAAAACCTACACTAAATCCTTGATAAATATTGCTGTTACTATGGCGAATAGTAATTACACAGAGCAAAACAAATACGAACAAAATGGGGCAAATAAGTATTTAGTCAACCACTAATTGTGCAAGTTCTCCCACTTGAAAATATTAGAGAGGCCTGGAATTGTCAACATGGGTAAACCTCAACCATGAGAGACAGAATGTGAAAAAAAACAGAATCACATTGTTTGATTTTTAAAGAATTTATTTGCAAATCATGGTGGAAAATAAGTAATTGGTCAATACCGAAAGTTCATCTCAATACTTTGTTTTATACCCTTTGTTGGCAATAACGGAGGTTATTGCCGTGTTGGCAATAAAGGAAATATTGCCAAACGTTTTCTGAAACTCTTCACAAGCTTTTCACACACTGTTGCTGGTATTTTGGCCCATTTCTCCATGCAGATCTCCTCTATAGCAGTGATGTTTTGGGGCTGTCGTTGGGCAACACGGACTTTCAACTCCCTCCACAGATTTTCTATGGGGTTGAGACCCAGCCACATCTCATCTTCAATGCCCTTGCTGATTGAAGGAGATTTACACTCAAAATCTCTTGATACATGACCCCATTAATTCTTTCCTTTACACAGATCAGTCGTCCTGGTCTCTTTGCAGAAAAATAGCCCCAAAGCATGATGTTTCCACCCCCATGCTTCACAGTCGGTATGGTGCAATTCAGTATTCTTTCTCCTCCAAACACGAGAACCTGTGTTTCTACCAAAAAGTTCTATTTTGGTTTCATCTGACCATGACACATTCTCCCTGTCCTCTTCTGGGTCATCCAAATGCTCTCTAGCGAACAGCAGACGGGCCTGGACGTGTACTTTATTCAGCAGGGGGACACGTCTGGCAGTGCAGGATTTGAGTCCCTGGCGGCGCATTGTGTTACTGATAGTAGCCTTTGTTACTGTGTTCCCAGCTCTCTGTAGGTCATTCACTAGGTCCCCCCGCGTTGTTCTGGGATTTTTCCTCACCGTTCTTGTTATCATTTTGATGCCACGGGGTGAGGAGGGAGTTGAAAGTCCGTGTTGAAAACGTTTGGCCTCCGTTATTGCCAACAAAGGGTACATAAAAAAGTATTGAGACTTTTGGTATTGACCAATTACTTATTTTCCACCATGATTTGCAAATAAATTCTTTAAAAATCAAACAATGTGATTTTCTTTTTTTTTTTTTTTTTTTTCACACATTCTGTCTCTCATGGTTGAGGTTTACCCATGTTGACAATTACAGGCCTCTCTAATATTTTCAAGTGGGAGAACTAATGTGGCAGAAGTATTTTGCCTGGTGTACCTGAACGCACTGCGGGGCTGACGGCAGAGTGAGAGAGTGCAGTTGAGATATTACTTTCTCTTTTAACGTCCTGCTGTTACTGCAGTTGGCGTATTGTGTTGCACAAGTTTTGAAAAAAAACTATTAAAGCTGTCGATCTCTTTGACAATGGTACCACAATAATAACTGTTACCTTAACTTATAAAGACCGTTGAACGGAGATCGGATGAGTATTGTCAGTCAGTTCAGACGCACACCCCACGCTCATATTTTACTATCATTCCATCTTCATTTCAATGGCAAGCCTAACCTTCTTTTTTCTTTTTTCACCACCTGCTTTAACATTCTCGAAATCCATTTTGATTTCTCCGCCGTGCGTCCGTCTTGTGGAAAACAATTAAATGCAATGCTGTCATTAATCTTGGTATTTTGAGCATTTCGTCAGATGTAGAAATGAATGGCGAGTCAAATTTTACGTCCGATGTCGAAAAAATCATGTGTCCAAGCGATTGTATATCGAGGTACCACTATAGTTTTTTTAGGGAGAGACCATAAAATGACTGATTAAATTAAATCCACATAACTGTGGAACTGATGATAAAGTAGAGTTAGATTAGAAAATGAAAAATGAAACTGCAAGAAAGGGTGCACTGCAGAAAGAAATGGCATTATTAATACACTTTGAGTAAGGTAATATACTTCTGTTAAGTTTTGTGTTGGTTCCCTCCCAGTGTGTCCTTGTAATTGCCATTGATTTCACCTGGTGTACCGCTCCTTGTGTATCCTCCAATCTGCATCCACCTGTGTCACCCATCTGTTCCTCATTGTCTCGTTACCCTTTGTCTGCGTGTGTATATAAGCTCCCAGTTTCTTTTCAGTCCTTGTTGCGTCATTGTCAATGTCAGTGTCTTGTCAATGTAGATGTCGAAGTCCTGTCCAAGCCCTCGTGTATTAGTCCCTCCGGTAAAGTAAGTTTTGTTTGAACCTTGCCTTTTTGATCCCCAGTCCTTTTGTTTGTACTTTGTGCTTTTGTTAGTTATAATTAAAACCTTTTTTTGAGTTCTCTGCCACCTGCCTTGCATTATTGTTTCACTGCATTTGGGTCCACACAACCTGCCTGCCCGCGCATTCCTTGACAACTTCAGCCACATCCTAGTTTGGATCTTTCATCACAAAACAAAAAACGTAACAAAAAAGAAAACACTTTTCTATGAAACTGTGAAAAACAAACTACTCGTCATTGATCAATATTTAAGACTTTATTGGGTACTTATGTAACGGGTCCACGCGTGTCCATTGTGAGTGGTGCATAGAAACCTCTCTTCCGATGCCTTTAACCTGGTGCGCTGGCAGCTAAAGCTGCTAGCCTGGGCTTAGGGGTCCGCGCACTCCCCTGCCGTGCTGGACGCGTCATGCGCGCGAGTCGGAGTCCTGACCTGGATGAGGGGGTCGGATCATGTTGTACGGTGCGGCTCAATGCAGACCGGTTACATTGGTGCCGTGACCTGGCTCGGCAGTGAAGGTTTCAGGGGGTGAGTGTAACAGGTGCACGCATTCTTTTTTTGTGAGCAGTGCATGGAAACCTCCGTCCTGATGCCTTTAGGAGGGGTGCGCTGGCAGCTAAATCTGCTAGCATGGGATTTTGGCTTAGTGGTCAGCGCACTCGCTTGCCCTGCTGGACGCACCATGCGCCTGGGTGCGAGTCCTGACTTAGACGAGGCGGAGGGATCGCGTCGTACGGCGCATCTCCATGCAGACCAGTTACACTCATTAAACTCATTGGCATCCATTGTCAACACTAGACGTCTAATCCATTTTAAATGGGTGAGGTTGGCAGCGATAGAACTCCCAGTCAAAATGAACTGAACATATTGCGGTGCCAATGGCAGTCAAACCTCAGCATTCAAAGTCAGTCCTCCGAGTTTAAATGAACTGGTCGTCTATAGTTGTCCAAAAAAAGGGGAGGCTAGGGGTGTGCAACTTTAAGAGTGTTAATGGGAGCCATAAACAAAGTGTACAGTAGTACTGCTACATTCGAAGTTAGTTTGTTCCAGGACCTTGTTTGTAAGTCGAAATGGTCGTATGGTGAACAGGATTTTCCCATAAGAATACATTATAATTCCATTAATTCACTCCACAGCCCGAAAACCTACATAAAATCCCTAATAAATACTGCTGGCACCATTACAAATGGCAATTACACATAGCAAAACAAATAAATTATAAACAAAAATCATAATATATAATAATAATTATTCCTGTAATAATGTAATGAATCAGGTTCTAATGTGGCAGATGTGTTTTGTGTGCTGTACCTGAACGCACCGCGTGGCTGATGTGACAGTGAGATAGAGAATGCGGTGGAGATTTTACTGTCTCTTTTAATGTCCTCTAGTCGTTGGCGTCAACTGCGGCGGACAGTAGGCGTGTTGTGTTGCACAAGTTCTGAAATAAATGATTAAAAACCTGACGAAGCTGCTGATTTCTTTGGCGATATTACCACAATAATAATTGTCACCTTAACTGATAAAGACTGGCAAACGGAGGTCGGAGGACGACCGTCGAGACGGCCATACTGTCGAGCCAGTTCACGGACACGCACGCCACGCTCATATCTTTTAATCATCTCCATCTTCAGTTTAATGGTAAGCTTCACCCTTTTCCTTTTTTTCACCACCTGCACTAACTTTCTTGGAACCCATGTTGATTTCAAATGTCGAGGTACCACTGTATTTCTGTTTTTATTCATTACCTCCAACGGTAGGTGAAACCAGGACCGCCCCAGGCCATTTGGGGGCCCTAAGCAAAATAATGCCAAGGGGCCCATATTTTTGGCCCACCATTTCGTCACAGTGTACTGTGAAACCCATACATGCAATCCAACCCATACGTCCATATTTTGTAGATTAATCAGATTTTGTTGCACTGCATACTTCAAACTTCACACCCCAAATGATTGTCAGTACTTACACTTATTGGCATACTACTTGATAATAATGTCGGATATAAATGAAATGAATATATCTACGCTCTCCAGTCCAAATGCACATTATGCCAATATTTCGTTTTACTACAATCAGCGGAAGCCGTACGTATGCCGCTGCCGAAAGGTGACAACTTACTCGGCTTTACTTGATTCGCACCGGGCCTTCGCCCTGCGGCTAATGGCAATTGCCAGTCCGACATACTGACAAGTTCAGCTGACAACACCGTTCAAGTCGGAGTGTCTTGCAAAACAATAACAACATCAACAACATGCTGTATTACCTTGATACTGTTCTTTCTTTTCTTCTCAGATTTTCTTCTTTTTTCGTTTCTCTGCTCCAAAGGGATAAATTCTCTTTGACATATTCGTGCATCTATTTTCCAAGCAAGTTTGAGCACCAGTCATCGCAAAGCAGGTTCAATGTCACCCCCCAGGTTGCCAGATTGTAATGACAAGAAAATGGATGTTTGCATAGATAAACGGGAATGCGCACCACATTATTCACGATGCTCTATTAACAACGTATAAAATGACGTTGCTTGATTGGGGGCCCCCTAGTGGTCATGGGCCCTAAGCAGCTGCATAGTCTGCGTATAGGCTGGGCCGGCCTTGGGTGAAACCTTTGGAAGATGGAGGTTCTGTATTCGATTCCATATGTCTGGGTGAAACCTTTGGAAGATGGAGGTTCTGTATTCGATTCCATATGTCTGTATGACGGACGGGCGGACATCTAATCTATCTATCTATCTATCTATCTATCTATCTATCTATCTATCTATCTATCTATCTATCTATCTATCTATCTATCTATCTATCTATCTATCTATCTATCTATCTATCTATCTATCTATCTATCTATCTATCTATCATCTTATTGGGTGGATCAAAAGAGAACTTGCAGCCTGGGTGGGGGCACTGACTCAGTATCCAGGGAGAAAGTGGGGGATCACATCTGGACCGCAGCCCAAGTGAGAGGGGCGGGCCTTAACATACTTGAATGAATCATTACCGATGATTCATTGGCCTAACACACACAGGCACACCGTCATCCAGTCAGTGTACCCTTCCCCACAGCACATCGCGGCCTGCAGCACTCACAGCCATACAGCTGCCGACCCCACCCCCCTTTTACAGCGGTTAACGTGTATTCAACTCGGGCAGCCGCACGCAGGCCGAATAAAATTTTCATTTCACCTTCTCCTCAGTTAGCAAATGTAACCCAAACAATGGCTTGTTAAAATGTCTTTCCTGGGTGTTGAATTTGCATGTGTGTACGTCTGGAATTCAAAAATTCTAGGCAGTGCCTGTGGTCATCTTTGTCCATGTTGAAATATCAACTATAAATGACATTTGCACTGACATTTCTACCACTGTTTTCCTTCGCAAATGGTGTAATTGTCTTTGGTGGTGCCTGGCGTGCAGGAAAGCCTCCTGAGAAGAACTTTGCCCATCAGCCCTAAGTGTATGTGTGTGCCCCCCAGCACCCACACATGCACACGCACTGAAAAGCAGTCAATGGAGCTCCAGTGTGGTGCGCTGATTGCGTTGGTCAATGTGCTCTACTGTGTGACTGCATGCCCCCAAGACCGAGGCTGAGTCTAGACACGAGTCAGCCAAGCCGTCCTGCTGACCTATATCCTACAGTTACACTAAGCGAGAGACACAGGGAAACAGGGAGAGAGGGGACGAGCGAGGGAATAGAGTGAAAGATGGGGGGGAAGACACGAGAGATGAGAGTGCAGAGAGTGAAAGGCTGCCACGGAGCACGAGAATAAATTGAGGGTTGGGGAAGCGATAGAACAGGAGACGGAGGGAGCAAACGTGCAGACAGGCAATGGGGGTGTTGAGGGAAAGCGAGGCAGCTATGCAGCTATGGATAATTCAGAATGAGTTAAAAGGGGGAAGGGATGGGAGGAGAGATTGAAAGTGGCAGCTAGTGAAGCAAAGTGAGGAGAGCGATGGCTAAGTACAGTATGGATAGGAAAAGAAACTCAGGAGAGACCATTGAAAAAAGATCCCAGGTGGCAGAAAGCAGACACATCCTATTATCGCTCTCGTATCGCAGGCCCGCGCTGAGAACATACATCCAAACGCATTATTATTACCCAGACCTCATTATGATATTCACCCTTGCACATTTCACATTCTTTAAAGATGATTTCCCCACTAAGAACAGCAATCAATGAACATGAACATTTTAACTCTGCTTCATGAGTGAAAAGTCTGCATTACTTCTTCGAAACTGTCTTTGTGCAAGAATTGCTATTGTTAGTAAACATAATTTAGTTATTGAAAATGCAAAGACATCACACAGTTTATATCAAAATATTGAAGGACCTTCGTGTGTCAAAGCGACTTAATTGAATGGTTAACTTCACATTACTTGTATAACACGTTCAACTGAAAATGTTTAGGGATGAAACCATATTTGAGTTAAACACAGTCAACAATATGCCTCACAAACAAACTGCTAAATTAATCCATCCCATCTTTTATTATTAGCGAAAAAGTGACAATTTTTTAAAGTAAAAAATGAGAGGGTTTGCGCTCATACCGTATAATAATAATAATAATATACAATAAACACTAACAAATGATGTTGATGACATCCTGTTATATTACCATTCTACTTGGCAGTGTACTAATCCACAAAATATGAGGTTATTTACTCTAATTTCACTACAATTTAACTATATGCCTTTTGTTAAGGTTTACAAGCATCCGCTGGAGTTTCTCTAAAGTAACTTGCCCACAAACTCAATGCACAAATCATCATCTATGTCTTTCCAATTTTTTCCCTTTCTCTTCACCCTATTACTCTTCCTCCCATGGATGGGAGAATGAATGAGCCCAGACAGAAGAGGACAAAGACTTAACATGTTTTTCTCTCTTTTCTTCTGCGTATTGAGAGGATGAGCTGGACTGTACTAATAGTCTTTGTGTGTGTGAATGGGACAGAGGGCTTTTTGTGTGTGCGTTCCAGACAGCGGCGCATAAGGCAGGACTTAAGTAGATGTTCGCCAAAGCGTACGTAATGCCAGGGAAATATCAACTAATCCCCACACTCTTCTACCCTTTAACACCCCCCATCATCCATTTTTCTCCACCTCCTCATCATCAGGACCATCAACATCAGCACCCTCCACATCTCCAAGTGGTGTTGTATATTGTAAATTGCCTTCATATACATGTCAGCCTAGCAAGAGTTGCAGTCAAAATTCAAAGATGCGCCCCGTAAGACGCACGTGCACAAACGCAACTCTCGCTCACACAAAACAGAAACTCACACACTCCACGGGGGATTGTTGTTGTTTCTTAATCCCGGTGGATTAACAGACTAACAGACTCATTTTACCTCAGCCCAAACAAAGGGAGATGTCAAATCATCCATCCAACGCTAAAGGTGATGATCGCATTAACATGATGAGACGGTGTGCGCTTGTGGTGTGTCGTGGGGTGCAGGGTAAGCGGTACTGGTGGGCTATTGGGCATCGACTCCAAGAGGAAGAATCCCAAACAATAGAGCACCTGTTGGGAAACACTTGTCATGCCATTCAATGCCAAAATACATCCTTACATGGTTTGACAATTATGAAGCATGCACCAGCACTTGATTGCGTATATGTCATTAGCCAATGTGCTAACTCCAATATTCTCATTGAGCTGTGAATGTAAACTGCTTAAAGACGTAATCGTATAGGCACTGTAGGAAATGTAGCGTTTGTCAAACAGTGGTGCTGCTCTAATCCACATAGTAGACTCCAGATTAACCAGAGGGGATGGAGATGAGGGAGGGGTTAAAAACATGTCGTCCAGACCCACCCCCACACCACCATCATCATCATTGCACACACTCACACACAATCATCTCCAGCCCACCATCCCCTCCTTTCAGATTATAGTGCTTAGTGCTGCTCCTGTGCGGCAGACTAGTAAGAGGATCTCTGGGTGGCGTCCTCCTGGGCCACGTTATTGGTCTTCTAGAAAACCCCCGCCCGCCCCCCCTGAACTGAACACCTACAGATAGACAGAGGTTAAAGGTCAAGGGTCGCGCGTAAGAGGGCTACAAAGTTATAAAAGATACATCTGTTTGTTTTTTATGGGGAGGATTATTGTACATCGACCCAGTGGTCCCTGAGGAGAATATAGTACAAAACATCTCAAATCCACTCACTAAAATGTGATTAGAACATTTTGAAGTCCAAAATGTCATAGTCAAAACAAACAATGAGGGTGAAAATTGAAAAGATGTTTAATTAATCCTCATAGAGATGAAGATATGATCTAGTCACTCACATTGGTCATTTTCTATAAGTCTTTCCACCATTGCATAAATAAATCAAGACAGACAGTTTGCAAAGCAATTGCTATATTCTCTGTTAGTTTAAAAAATTATGAACCACATCGGAAAATCAACATAACTATCAAGCAGCCCTGAACATGAAAGCCGCACACAGTTGGCAATTTCCTCCCCATTTGCACGCCAACGTTTATTAAGCTCTCGCTAAGAAATCAACGACGACTAAATTATTTTGAGAGAGTGCCTCGGGCGAAAGACACATTTTAAGACATGCCTGCCTACTGAGGAAAAAAAATAACTATACTGTATATTAGGAGGAACAAGAAGAGGAAAATGACTCACAGCACAACCAAATGGAGAGAAAAACATACAGTAAATGGAGGAAACCAAATGAAATCTGACGACTGTCAATGTGAGAGGTAAGATGAAACATTTTTGAAGGCTTTGATTATTTATCTGACAGCAGACAGACGGGTAGATTGTTCACTTTGAAATTTGTTCTTTTATAATCATTCTAAAATATAAAGTGAAAATCAAATAATCATAGCAGCCCCTTTATCTTCCCCACCTCCATAAGCGGATTTTAAGGGGGGGGCCAGGGCCCCCCTGGTGGCCGAAAGGTGTCATTGCATGTAACTGGCTTTCCTATATATATAAATTAGTGAAGCAATAAAACTGCAACAAAAATGAATGAAATGAACAAAAAATATATTTTTATAATGGGTCAAAATTATTTTTCGAACAGATTATGTGACTAGCAACTTAAGACGGTCATTTGCTTTGCATATAAATTTAAAAAAAAAAAAAAAAAAAAATTCAAATGATTTTTCTTTGATTGACATTTTTTTTTTTTTTTTTTTTTTTTTTTGATTGAAGCAACTTTTGGGGGATTAAATGATTTAGACACAAATGCCCTACCTCTAATATGGCCCAAACACAAAAAGGATGGCTTCAATCAAAGAAAACTTTTTCGATGAAAAATTAAGTGTTCAAATGCAAATTTTTCAATCTCAAATATTGTTTCGCATTCAAAAACTTTTAACATAATTGTTTTTGTTTTTGTTTTGTTTTTTGATTGAAGTGATTTTTCGTTTTGAAAATGTTTTTGAGGCAACTCATTTTTTGATTGAATAATGACAAAAATGTCCTAGCCAAAATGTGGCCCGAACACAAATCAACATTACTTCAATCAAAAAAGAAGAAAAAAAAGAAAAATAGCTTTCGCATGCACTTTTTTGAGTTTCAAATCTATTTTTGCATTCAAACACATTTTTTTTTTTTTTTATTAAAGCGACTTTTTTTTGGGTGAAAATATACACTCACCGGTCACTTACACCATGCTAGTAACGGGTTGGACCCCCTTTTGCCTTCAGAACTGCCTCAATTCTTCGTGGCATAGATTCAACAAGGTGCTGGAAGCATTCCTCTGAGAGTTTGGTCCATATTGACATGATGGCATCACACAGTTGGTGCAGATTTATCGACTGCTCATTCATGATGCGAATCTCCCGTTCCACCACATCCCAAAGATGCTCTATTGGATTGAGATCTAGTGACTGTGGAGGCCATTTGAGTACAGTGAACTCATTGTCATGTTCAAGAAACCAGTCTGAGATGATTCCAGCTTTATGACATGGCGCATTATCCTGCTGAAAGTAGCCATCAGAAGTTATTACATTGTGGTCATAAAGGGATGGACATGGTCAGCAACAATACTCAGGTGGGCTGTGGCGTTCCAACGATGCTCAATTGGTACCAAGGGGCCCAAAGAGTGCCAAGAAAATATTCCCCATACCATTACACCACCACCACCAGCCTGAACCGTTGAAACAAGGCAGGATGGATCCATGCTTTCATGTTGTTGACGCCAAATTCTGACCCTACCATCCGAATGTCGCAGCAGAAATCGAGACTTATCAGACCAGGCAACGTTTTTCCAATCTTCTATTGTCCAATTTCGATGAGCTTGTGCAAATTGTAACCTCAGTTTCCTGTTCTTAGCTGAAAGGAGTGGCACCTGGCGTGTTCTTCTGCTGCTGGACCCCATCTGCCTCAAAGTTCGACGTACTGTGCGTTCAGAGATGCTCTTCTGCCTACCTTGGTTGTAACGGGTGGTTATTTGAGTCACTGTTGCCTTTCTATCAGCTCGAACCAGTCTGGCCATTCTCCTCTGACCTCTGGCATCAACAAGGCATTTCCGCCCACAGAACTGCTGCTCACTGGATATTTTTTCTTTTTCGGACCATTCTCTGTAAACCCTAGAGATGGTTGTGCGTGAAAATCCCAGTAGATCAGCAGTTTCTGAAATACCCAGACCAGCCCTTCTGGCACCAACAACCATGCCACGTTCAAAGTCACTCAAATCACCTTTCTTCCCCATACTAATGCTCGGTTTGAACTGCAGGAGATTGTCTTAAACCATGTCTACATGCCTAAATGCACTGAGTTGCCGCCATGTGATTGGCTGATTAGAAATTAAGTGTTAACGAGCAGATGGACAGGTGTGCCTAATAAAGTGGCCGGTGAGTGTATATTTTGTTTGAAGCAACTTTTTTTTCTTATTGAAGCAATTTTCTATGATTGAATAATAAAGAGTGCAGTGCCAAATCTACCACCTTATGGCTCCACCCAGGGGATATAATTTTTGACTGGGGTAACTACATTGGCACGACACCGGCGGGCGTACCATATTCAATGGATGACGATCTTGGCGAAAAGCATGCCTAAGCAGCCTGATTTAGATTTCCCCTCAAGAATGATGGGAAACAAAAAACACTCATTGTCAACTTATTATTATGAATTTTTTTGTAAGTTAATTTTATTGCTGACACTGCATTATGGGGTCATCAACATGTTGTGCCCCCCTGCCCACCTCACTGAGTAGTTAAAAAAAAAGGCAATAGTCCTGAAACTTCATTAAAAGAAGACATAAGGATCCATTTAAGATTTGGTATTGATGCATATAATTGAACCACTGTTCAGTGTGTCTAGATGTGTGATGGTGGCTGGTGAGCATTTCTCCTAATGCTTTTCAAGGTGACTTGGCTTTCCTCCCTCAGGGCTTTTCTTTCAATTCTTCTTGGGATTGAAATTATGATGAAGTAATTTTTCCTCAGAAATTGCCTATGTCACTTGTGGTATCTCTCAGCAAATTTCTCAAGTGTATTTTCAATCTCTACTGCTCCTTCACTCCATCTGCAGTCTCCCCCTCTTTGGCTTTCATTCTCTATCCCTGAGCTCTCACTTTACATGTCAACGTCTCAATGTCATATTCCATGAGACCTTTGTACTTGACACCTGTGTTTTAATCGCTGAAGTACTGTACAATATATGGTCACGCATTCACATCTGCAAAGGCATGTCAGTTGATCTTTACAAACAGTAATAAAATTCAAACTAAGGTGCTGTGGCAATGCCACTCATGAAGATGTTTTTACTGTATCTTTGCAGAGAAAATCACCTGCTTGTTTCCGTGGGAGACGGAGAGGCTGAGCAGAACATGTCAGATTGGAGACGATGATTCCTCTGAGACCTGTGGCCTAATTTCTTATTTTCAAGAGGAAACTTATCTAATTATATTTAAGTTAACTTCCCTGGTCAATTCAAGGGCAGCACTGACTGTTAGGAATAAGGAGTTTAGAACAATGTTTAGCTTCGACTAGCAAATATATCATGACTAGGAGTGGGAACCTCTTGGCACTTCACGATATGATACGGTTTGCGATATAAAAGTCACGATAATGATTATCTGACGATATGGCGATGCAATGATTATCGATATATTGGTCAGGAAATCATTCTAGAATATTCTAAAAACAACTAATAAACAGAAAAACAAGCTTCTGCTGTGAATTGGAATGAGTTTATCACTAGGGTGGAAGCGAATGAAATTTCGTTCATTCGCTGCCATCCCTCCCACTTCAAAAGGATTGAACGGCTATGGCCGTCAGTAGCAGCCAATGCCAGGCAATGAGGTAATTTTGGGCCATTTAAAGAGAATTATAATACTAAGGGGCTGTGAGATATCAATAGAACCGTTATGTGGCAAGATAACAAATATGAATACAGTTAACAAAAAAATAAATCACATTCATGAGCAATTATCGAAAATAGATAGAAAATTATGAACATCTCCGAATGTAGCCCGGAAACAGCCGAATGGGGCTGTGAGGTCACAGCCAGGAAACAAAAGGTCGAGGCAGGTGCCATCGTTGTTTATCGACGAGAGAGTTGCGTTCGTGTTTTATCAAAAAATCACTAAAATGGTTCAAACCTGTCGTGCTATGTGGTGTACAAATAGCCATTTGTTGCAATGTAGTACCCATGAGTTCCCGAACACGAGAAAAAGAGCTGGACTACGCAGACAATAGGTAAAGTTCGTCCATGCAATGAGGGCTAATTTTGCACACCCAGCCTCCGGCACGGTTTTGTGTGGTGCGCATTTTACACCTGAAAGCTATTCGAACTATGGACAAATGAAATCAGGTTTTGCTAAGAAATTGCTGCTGAAAGCAGATGCGGTTCCCACCATACAAGCGCAGCCACCTAAATGTCCTGAGATATCAAGAAAGAGGACGATGACTGGCACTGATGAGACCAACCGACCACCCCAGGCAAAGCAAAGGAGGGGAGAAGCCAAGCTCAAAATGACCAGAGTGAGTACTCTTTTATAATAAAAAAAAAAATCATGCATTGGACATAGGACTGGACACATGTATAAATTATCGCTCGTAGAATATATACAACAAATCCTTTAGTCCCATTCATATTTGTGTCTGTTGGCAGAGCGAAAACCTATGATAGCACAATAAATGATATTTATTCTATATATTACTTTATTTTGCAGTCACGGTGTATCACTTCACAAAAAGAAATGCATAACAAACCATTCGGTGTTTCCCACACGATCTGTTGCCGGTGTTTCATCAGTGTGATTGCTCCCCTTAATGATCGTTTCATTAGGCTGCATTAGCTTTCGTTTGGGCTCAAATAGATAACCCAAAACACCAAAGAAAGGTTCATAACTGTCCTCGTCACTATTAGAAGAACGTCAGTTACGTCGGATTCGTCGCTACAACTAGAAACAAAATTGTCCGCCATCATCGCCTCCATTCATTAATTTGTCAGGACCCAAGCACTGAGCCAGGTGTTTCCTAGTTGTGACATTGCACACACAATATGCTAGTTTCGGGGATCTCTGGCGCCAGTCGTTGTAGCTTGACAATCGATCCAAATTTCTATCATTTTCCTGGTGTTGCGATGTGTGTAATTACACGAAATGGCATGATATGAATCCAAAAGGCATGCGTTTGTGGATAAATGATGGAATATTAGCATTTCCCCAGGTGTTGTAATACTCTTTAAGGTCATTTAACTGTTGATTTTCAGTTACTTCCTGTTGATTTTGGGGTATTTTATGGGTCACTTCCTGTTCGTTTTGTGTTACAGACCTGGGAATCACCCAAATGAATAGGCAGTGACTCAAACTCAACAGGAAATGACCTGGAAATGCCCAAAAATGAACAGCAAGTGACCTATAAATGCCCTGAAAATCTGACAGAATGACTGTGAATGCTCTGGTTTCGAATTAACGAAAGTTCCCAGTCTAAATGGATTGGGTGTCGAGAACCGTCAAGGCAGCCATAGAATTAACTGAGACACTATTATAGTGGAAGATTTTGGTTGCAACTTGTTGGTTCCTTTTTTTTTTTTTTTTTAAAGAAATTGACACCTTTTTAAAACGATATCTCGATTCTTGCAGGAGCATGTCGATAACCTTTTGGGATGCAAAGTATCACGATATATCACCGTTTCGATATTTTGTCACACCCCTAATCATGATCACCTAAAGTGTACGTTTTTAACTAAGACAGAAAGGTATTGATTTAAAGGGATCCTCGATCTTTAAGACAAGTAATTCTTAAAAGATAAATGTTAGTATGAGTTATAATAATTTTATATTAAAACCCCTCTTAATGGTTTTGTTTTAATACAATTTTTTAAATTATTTTAAGTGATAGGTCGCCATTCTTGTTGATGTCGCAGTGCGTGACGTCACTGGACCCGCTGCCGAACTTCCAGCGTGTCACTCGTTAGCTACCCCAACATGTTGTCGGTTCTGCCCTTCCAATTTGAACCAGATCGGAAAAGTGAAGCGCAGGAAAGCACTGTCTGTCGTTCACAAGACCGACAAAATGCAAAAAGGGCAAAATGCAGAGCAGGAAATACCTGATAAGACAAGAGTTGGGCAAATCTGGTGATGTACTCGCGGCACGTACGTCTGAATGACAACGGAGCGAGAGAGCGTATGCTGTTGAGAACTCCGGTTTTTGTTAGCAGATCTTCAAGGTAAGAAGCTATTGAGTGATCAAACTTATCCCAGTATAATTATGTAGATTGTTAGCATCCAGATCTGTCGTGTGCTTTACATACAGTACAGGCCAAAAGTTTGAACACACCTTGTCATTCGTGCATTTTAATTTTGAAGACTATTGACATTATAAACTCTCACTGAAGGTAATAAAACTAGGAATGCACACGTGAGATAGTCAGGATCCAAGTCGTGTCGTGGCTGTCCTCATGAAATTCGTCATCAGGATCGAGTGTCCCCCATGTCTTGTACATCCAACTCACGTTTAGCTACGCAATGGTGGTCCATATAAACTGCTTGCCGCGCACCAGCTGGCCACTGTACCATTGCATCGGACGTGTTTGGATCAGTTTGAGTAGCAGCATCACTCACATTAGGTGAATACTGAACAGACACGCTTACTGCCTGATGAATCGACAGTAGAAGTGAATTATCAGCTTTCTCTGTGACTAGCGGTACGCCCGAAGGTTCGCCTACCGCTTTAGTGACAGGAGCGGCTTGGCTGCTAAAGAGCGGCCAGCAGTTTGTCTTTGGCGCTTTATTGCGCGCATTTTACTCGCTATCCGAGCACGTTGAGGCTTCTTGTGAGGGAAAATAGTTGGAACAGCATTTGGTTTTAGTCAGCGCTTATATCCAGCCGTTCCGGTGAGCTCTTTCAGAAGTTGTCGTCGGCTAAAAGCCTCGAACGCGGTAGGAGAAAAATGGCGAGAACAAAGCCTTGGGTCCTTGGGAAGTTTTGCCTGCCGGCATTTTCCCAAACCTTTCTCCTCTTCTTGTCAACAGGAAATCTGTGGAGACTCACGTCACTCCCCTTGTTTCCATTTGACTGGAAATTGCATCCAAAAGCAGCACATCGTGGCATTTTACTTCGCGAGTTTAGGCAGCAATATGCAATTGTTGTACATGCTACATTTGGAAAGACCCCATTTACGTCATCACTGCGAGCCGTGCCAACTATTGGTCAGAATATGTACTAAATATTATAAAATATTGCCATTGATTTAACATTTTATGTTTCTAACAACATTTTTTAGTACAAGAGAACAATTGTGGTTTATTAGAGCCTACATGTATTTAAGGTCAAGGATCCCTTTAACAATAAATTCATTTTTTTGTCTGTGGTGGTGGTCTTTTTTTCTGGCACTGGGTGCCTTGACAGTGTGCAAGGAGTCATTAAATATGGAAACTATCAAAATGTTTTGGGTAGGTCATGGGTGTTCCAACAGGACATTGACCCAAAACATACCTCAAATAGCACCAAGAAATGGTTGGAGCAGTGACGTGCGGTCAGGGGAGGTTTAAGGTTATATAAGGGTAGAATGATTCACTAAACTCTTTTATTGCTAGTTAGGATTGTGGATGGACTGGAGCTCAGCTGACTTTGGGCATGAAGTGAGGTACACTCTGAAGTGTTAACCCTAAACCCTGACAAAAAAATAATTATAGCATCAAATTTATATTAATATTTGTCCATTGCTCTTTATTTATGACTCATTTCAAACATTTTTTATAGTCAAAATCGCTGAATTTGCCTATTTCCTGTTCAAATAAAGAAATGAAACGAGAGGTGCGGCAGCAACGAGTAAAGCCTCACCTCTGATTGCGCAATCCTTAACAAACTGGGTTGATACATGGAATTGGAGCGTGCTGGTTGCCGTACATCTGCATGTCGCCATTATGTTTCCAGATACGTTTATTTGACCTGATTTTCTTCAGTCTGGCTAATGTCTTTAACCCTTAAAGTTTAATGTTTGTTTGCGACATATTTAGTTTTGCTGATGGGAAATCAAACCGCAGTGAAAAGACTTAGGCTGCGGCAGATAGTACTGTGCCGCACTGCAAGGGGGCGTACGTGAAACTGGACTTTCCGTTAAAAGTGGACGCGGTTAACTCAACGCCGGTGTTGTCCGGAGCTAAAAGGTTTGCTTCAAACTACGGGACAGAGGATAACTCGCGCTTTTCAAACGGACTGGTACACCCGAAAAGACTGTCTATGTGGCTGTCCTTCGAAAAATCGCCTTTGCTGCTTTCCCTGCTTTTTCTTCTCAACTTGTGCCAATGTCTGGACTAACACGAGATATTGTGACATTAAAAACTACCACGAAGCCTCAGCAAACATGAGAGCTCGACCACTCACATTCAAAGCCTGTTTGTTTTAAAAACTTTTGGAAGCTCAAGGATCGATTTGGCTTTGACGAACAGCGGAAGCTCAACGGTAGCATCCTCAAAAGCTAAGGTAAAGAAAAGAGTTTGAAAGACCTCATTAATGCAACCTGCATCCTAGCTAAACAGGAATTAACATTTCGTGGTAACGATGAGCGTGTAGCTCTTCTAAAAGTGGCATATATGTAGAACGATTACATGGTTTTGCTGAGAAAGATGAAAGGTTAGCTAGACATTTGGACACATCCACTGTGTTTTCTGGCTTGTCAAATAGAACACAGAACGATCTAATTGAAGCAATCCTCTCCATTGAGGCGGAGAGATTTTTTTTTTTTTTTTAAGTAAAGGAAAATAAGGAGGACTTTTACTAAAAGGGCGTAGGTTTGCATAGGGACGGTAGGGACATAACACTACCAACTTTTCAGCATGCTAAAATTGTCCCCACCAAGTTTTAAGCAACCTTACCTTTTTTGCATGATATAATGTTCAGTTATATAGAGAATTTAGATCTTTCAATAGTTCCATATGTTGTAAGGATAGAATTGACCCTACCATTATTAAGTGAATTATTTTCACTATGTTTATGTTTGCTAATAAAAACCAGACATTTATTCAGGAAGTTTTCAAAATGTTTCTTTAGTATTTTTTGAAAACAAAGGTTTGAATTGAACAGTGTATCATCTAAACCAATGCACGTAAAAGTTATTATCAGTAGATAAGGATTTATTTTGCATTGATCATTTTGCCAATTAATTAATTAGGTTCATATACATTAGAAATGTGGCCCTTTGCCCCCTTCATCCAATCTGTTTGGTCTAATTAATGTCCCGTCCCCAGCAAAAAGTGTACCTACATGCAGGTTATGCTGTTATATCGTCCCTACGAATGTTGAGACAAAACCTATGCCCTTCCAAAGTAACGCCGGTTTTTGTGGTGAAGGACAGGCGCAAGACCACAAACAGTTTTCATTTCAATCTTATTAAAAATAATAATAATAAAGAGCTTGGACCAAGAAAATACAATAGAATATTTAAAAACTAAATTTTGGCCTTAAATAAAATATTATTTTTCTTTTCACACTTTTTGTTTAGCAATCTGTAATAAATTGATTAAAGTTTCAGAATTAAAAGTTTTAAAAACAACTGAATATTTCACTAAAGGTCAGAATTGAATTCTGTGGTTTTGTACACCAATCTTTATTCTCATTTAAGTTGCATTAATTATAGAATGGTGACGGCCAACACATTGAGGGTGTAGAGCAAATGCATGTTATTTTCTCACTTTTACGTATCGATAATATGTACAGTGTGTGCCTGTTTTGTGAAGAATGCTGATGAGATATGAAATAACCAGTAGCCAATTGAATAAGCTACCCTTTTTGGTTTATATATTTGGAAATCTGCCACTAAAGGAGTCAGTGCCTCACTAACCATGAACCTCACCGCACGTCACTGGGTTGGAGCCAGTGCCCAGTGCCAGAAAAAACAATGAGGCCTACTAAGAAAAGAACTCAGTGCCTATAGTCAAACATGGTGGAGGTTCAATGATGTGTTGGGGTTGATTTCCTGCCTCTGGCACTGGGTGCCTTGACAGTGTGCACGGAGTCATGAAATATGGAGACTATGAAAATATTTTGGGCCTGAATGTAAGGTATAGTGTCAGAAAACTGGGTCTGCGTCAGAGGGTGTTCCAACAGGACAATGACACAAAACATACCTCAAATAGCACAAAGAAATGGTTGGAGAAAAAGAGTTGGAGAATTCTGAGGTGGCCATCGTTGAGTCCGGATCTAAATCGTATTGAACACTAGGGAGAGATCTCAAAATAGCTATTGCGACAAGGCAACCTTCAAATCTGAGAGACCTGGAACAGTTCGCAAAAGATAAGTGGTCCAAGATTCCATCTGAGAGGTGCACAAAACTTGTTGATGGTTATAAGACGGAATTGCTTTCTGTTATTTCTTCTAAAGGATGTGCAACCAAATATTGAGCTGAGGGCACCAACGATTTTGTCCAGCCCATTTTATGCATTCTGTGTAAAATTGTGTACATTTTGCTTTTTCTCTTCAGCTTTTTTGTGTTTTTTCCAATGCACATCCAAGAAATAAACACATTCATACTGAAAACATTTGTAATTGCATAGACGTATATACTTATATACGTACAGTATATATAGTTGGGTAAATAAATAACTACATTACAGTGTGAATCAAAAGTAATCAATATTACCTATAGTATATTAAAAAATGAACACTATGACTGGTGTCTGCTACGTATGTGCATGACGATATTTACACTGCATCAAATGGTCACATATTTAATCTTGTTCCCATGATATAATGTAAGTGATAAAAATAGAGTTATGTATTGTAGTAGAATGGCAGAAAAGTCCATTTTATTAGGTAAGCAAATGTTTAAGGTTATATAAGGGTAGAATGATTCACTAAACTCTTTTATTGCTAGTTAGGATTGTGGATGGACTGGAGCTCAGCTGACTTTGGGCATGAAGTGAGGTACACTCTGAAGTGTTGACAAGCCAATCCCTAGCCTTCAGTCCTGTTTTTTTTCTCATTCTCAATGATAATGTTTAGGCATACACAGTTTGCCAGACATTCAAATGATATTCTATATTTCAATGGTAATGTACAGTGGCTATGTACAGTGGTACCTCTACATAGGGCCTTGTTTTTAAGTCAGAATGATTGTATGTCGAGCTGGATTTTCCCATAAGAATACATTATAATTCCATTAATTCGTTCCACAGCCCAAAAACCTAACTAAATCCTTACTAAATACTGCTGGTCCTATTACAAATGGCAATTACACATAGCGAAACAAATACATTATAAAGGAAAATCGGAATAATATAATCATAATAATTCCTTTAATATTATAACTAAGGCTGCAGCTATCGATTATTTTAGTAGTCGATTAATCGATGAACTAGTTAGTTCGAATAATCGAGTAATCGGATAAGGAACATGAAAATTAAAATACCTGGGATGAGCCTCAAACGGTATAAAAAAATAATTAAATGAGGATCGAAGTGCAACAAAAGAACATTTGGCTAACTTACATAGCAAACGTCCGCTAGCCCAAATGCTATAAAATGCTAACTTTTTTTTTTTTTCTACGGTGCTCTTAACAAATGGTCCAAACTCATATTCCTGCAAAACACTAAATCACGAATGCATTAAAAAAATATCAGCCCAAACAGAAACTTAGCTTACGTTGGTCTTAACAGGGAGCAGTTGGATTCAACCATGTCAAATGGGGCAGACCAGAGGGCAGTGTACCCACCCTAATCAATACAATTACATGTAAAAACCTTCCAAATAAACCATTACAACGCCACTTTAATTAAACGAATACTCGAAGCAACAAAATTTAATTCGAATATTTTTTTCAAATCGAATACTCGAGTTAATCGATTAATCGTTGCAGCACTAATTATAACGAATCGGGTTCTAATGTAGCGTACATTTTTTGTGTTCCGTACCTGAACGCACCGCGTGGCTGACGTGACAGTGAGATAGAGAGTGCGGTAGAGATTTTATTTTCTTTTTTTGTTGCTGGTGTCAACTGCGGCGGACAGTAAGCGTGTTGTGTTGCACAAGTTGATGGAATAAATGATTACAAACCTGACGAATCTGGCAAGTTCTTTGGCGATGTTACCACAATAATAATTGTCACTGTACTTACTTACAAAGACTGGCGAACGGCGGTCGTCGGAGGACCGTCGAGATCGTAGACATTCTACGGCCGTATTGTGGAGCCAGGTCAAGAATGCACACACCACACTCATATTTTTCCATCATTTCCATCTTTATTTCAATGGTAAGTGTCACCTTTTTCCTTTTTCACCACTTGCACTAACCTTGGAACCCGTGTTTTCTCTGGCATGAAAATCCGCAGTGCATCAGTCTTCTTGCAAAACAAAGAAACTGCGGCGCTGTCATAAATCGTCATATTTCGAGCGTGTCGTCAGATGTAGAAACAAGTGGTGAGTCAAATTTTACGTCGGATGTCGAAAAGATCATGTCTCGAAGCGATCGTATGTCGAGGTACCACTGCATATAAGATTTTCATGCCACTGTGTGGGATATTTCTAATGGCACTCAGAGTCGAAATAAAGAAGCACAGGAAGTCACAAGGTGCGGATGTTAACAGACCCAATCACAAACACTGATCTTATGGTGGGAAATGTCTTTAATGGAATTCTAGGCAGAAATAGTCTTGTAAAATTCTATATTCAACAGGTACAATTCAAGAGTTGGTGAAGCTTGTAACCTTAATCCATCATTTACGGAGGATAGGATAGAGAATTCACAATCAATTGTCTTTGCAGATTGAACTCGCAGTTGCATGGATTGCATTCTTCGATTATTTGGTCAAAACTGTTGGGCTGGCTCATCTCAGGAACCTAGTTCATCTTTAACTGACTCATTGACCGCGCCGCAAAATATCTCCTGCAGTGCCTCATCATTGGAACAATTCTCAGCAGCCAGTGTTCTAAACATCACCGAAAACTAAGCGATACTAGAAACCTGTTTAAGTGACGTCAGGCATTTAGCGGCTTGCCTTTCTCAGAGAAATACTTTGTTCATCTCCTCGGTGAACATGTAGTATGAAGCACGAATGGGCGATTGCCTTTCCCACTCTGAGGTGGACCACGAAGTGCCCCGGAGACAGCTGTACCATATATGCTTACATATTTTATGCTGCATATTTAATTTGTATTTTATGTACGTTTTTATTGATTTTTTTCTATTCTATTCTTAGTATGGTGAGTGGAATAAGATGAAGGCTACTGGATGAACTCTATTGAGCACTGAACAAGGAAGGTACATCTCTATTGAGCACTGAACAAGGAAGGTACGACATGTACCTTAGGTCGCCATCATAAAGGGCTGACTTTGGAGAGACTGATGCTGGCCCTGGATGGTCGAGAAAGAATTTGACAGTTCACTTACTTTACCCATTATGAAGGACATTGCCAGTTTGTGTTGATTCATCAACACACATATTGAGGTGAGCTCTTGGCTTTAACAATAAGTGTTTGCTAGATGTACTGTGTGGTCAGATTGTACTGTAACGTGGTGCAGATGTTCACGGAGGCAATCATATACACTGATCTTATAATGGAAAATGTCTTTAATGATTCTGGTATCCATTGTAACAGTTCCTTTAGAATTCTAAGCAGACAAAGTCTTGTAAAATAGCAACATTACAGTGGTGTATCATTCAAGAGTTGGCGCGGTTAGCTACCGTTACCCTAATGTCATTTCATGTAAAACATTATTATGTTTTCAGTCAAAAATGACTGTAATATTAAGACTCATCATAAAACCTAATACAGAAATAATCACTAATTGTTGTGTGTTTTATTTTTATTAGCTTAAGTTCTTGAGAACATTTCAAGTTTTGAAGTTCTATTTGTTATGTATGGCCTGTAGGCCTCAATGATAGAAATTAAAAAGATAATGAATTTAAATTCTAAAAAAAAAAAAAAAAAAAAAAAAAAAAAGTTACCAGATGATTACGTATGTAAGAAATAATCAGAAGAAACATAGTATGCTTTTTTTTTTTTTTTTTAACAACTTTGGGTCAAAGTTAAAACAACTATTGTTTTGAAACCATGTAGAGGGTTTATGTAATTACAGGAAGTGTGTTTCAGTCGAAAGTGACCAGGAATATTTTATTAGTGCTCAAAGCCAACTCGGTTGTAAAAGTGACCTGTAATACCGTGTGAAATTTTTTGAGTGATATTGTGCTCTGAAAAATGGCTCGACCCAACTCTGCATCCTTTCAATTGCTGGTAGATTCATTTCTGGATATTTACACTACACACCACTCTGGTGTCTGTCGACGTTATCTACTTCTTTTTTTATTTATTATTTTTATTTTTTATTTATTTCTTTTTTAATTTCTTTTTTCTTCTTTATTTCTTTATTTTTTTTTGTCTTTGTAAATCTGTTTTCCCTCCAAGTTGGTCATATTTACCACCAGGGTTTGATGGAGTCGGTCAGGAACAGTTCAAAGCAGCATTTGAAGGCATCAAAGTGGGGTACGGCATATTTTGTCGGTCCTGGGGTAATTCTGATGACGTTTTCCGTTGAAAGCCTTCCGTCTTTCTCGGGTGGGGATGACGACCAGGATAAATTACCATTCTTTAACATAAATGTGACAGCAGCTTCAGCATGGGCATCCTTTTTATCACTAAATTCATCACTGGATTCTTCTTCAATTATTTCTTGGTCTGGGTTATATTCCATGTCATCTTCATTTTTTTGACACATCCTCCTCATATCCATCCTCACTGACAGTTTCCTCGCATCTCTCCTCCTCCCAAGTGTGGTCATCTTAAAATATAGTCATGAGCCTCACACTTACTTTACTCCTGCCATGCAGTGAACTGAGTGAACTAAACACTAAACAAAATAAAAATAGATTATGTATTATTTCGGAATATTTTCAGAATTCCCTGATCTTGTTTCTACCCTTTTGACCCATACTGTGTGGTTGATCTATTTCTGACCTGTCAAAGTACATGTTTGCATGTGAGTGTCTGACAAATGGGGATTCACCGGAGCGCAGCTTTTATTTTTACTTTTTTTTTTTTTTTTTTAAACTTCTGTTCTCTCCTATTCCTTTTTGATGACTGGTCATTTTTGACCGTGAACAACCAGATCATAAAGTTGAATAAAACCCACCAGATCATCTCAAAATTGATGAACTATTGTTTCGGGTTTGTAATTAGGGACAAAGTTATGGAATTTCAAGTAGGTCTCATCAGATTAACAACATTTTTCAGAGAGAGAACTTCCAAAACCGTCAAATTTGACCGAAACACAACATGAAGGTTAATCCACCATTCACAGAGGATATGATAGTAAACTCTGGCTGTGATTGGCCATCAAGACGTTTGTCAAGATGGACTGTGAAACAGGACCCCTAGGCTACTTTGTCAATAGGGACCTAAATTTGAAATAAAATTAAAAAAGGTTAAAAGCCCTTTTATCTATAATCTGTTACTTTTCATTATAAACGGTTTTGTAAACCATTAAAATGGAGGTGAATCTGGCCTAGTATTTTAATTAAATTATTCCTTCCCTACTGGAGGCAATGAAGCACACCTGGGTGCTTTAACCTGTACATTAATCTGCCTCACGTGGCACAGAAAAAAAAAAGTTGAGGAAGCCATAAAAACACTTTTGTTTGACCCACATTTCAGCGAGAAAGCAGTGTCAACTGTTTGAAGAAAGAAAGCAAAACCAATGAATAATTCTGCAATTCTTGAGATACTGATGGAGGATGAGGACAGATGAGTAATTAAAAAATAAAATAAAAAAAAAAACAGGAAGGGAAGAAACAGGCAGAAGAACATACTCAAGGCAGAGGGACCTGAGATTGCCTGTTTGTAGAATGTAGTTTTCTCCTCCAAGTTCGGCCCTCAGGCATGGCCCGGTCTGTTTCTCCTGCTCCCTTCCTCCCTCTCACCACCATATGGACACTCCAGATCTCATAAATGCCTGCTACATGTTCAGTTTTACCACACAATCTACAATCTTGGACACGTTTAAAGTTGATTATCGATTATCTATTATGCCACTGGAATAATCGTGTCCTTCCCTGATGGACAGATCATACACATGTCCATGTCCACACAGAGCAGAGATCATGTAAGGACACATTTTTATCACTTTGGCAAAATGGAATGATTGATTTGAAAGAGCTAACTAGAATTCCTCTCCCCCTTGCTGTCTTTCACTGTCTTGCCTCTGTCTGCCCGTCTTCAGGAGTGGTTTCATCCTGACCAGTCTGGGATTTTATCACGCTTGCTTTGGTCATTACATCACAATTATGGAGCTGTTGGTATGAGAGAAATAAGGGATGAAAAAAGGAAGAGTGGAAAAAAGCGACAGATAAAATGTAGGTCAGTGGAGATGCGCTCGGGGCAGTTTCTCTCTATGGTTGTGTCTCTCTCTCCGTGGGCCACAGCTAAAGAGGCTAAGAGACTGGGGGTGAAAGTGCCTCCAACCCACACCTGCCTCTTTACTACCTTGCACAGACTGACAGAAGCATCCACAGTGTCAGACAACTACTCGGATGGCAGACGTTGAGCACCAGGCGTGATGCTTACCCAATGTGACAAGTGGGGATCTTTTGCAAAACAGACATGACGCATGCTCATTTCTGCATCTTCATGATATGATTACTTTTTAAACTTTTCTTAAGGACGTAATTTAACCTGAGTCAGTGTGGGGCAGGGAGGCTGGTAGTTGAGGTAACTGAAGCTCAGTCACTGGAAACGAATACTCGGCACTGTATTCTGTTCTTTCTGTTCTGTTCTTTATTATGGAGGAAACAACGTAGAGTTACTTCGAAAATGTATGAATGCAAAATTAGTCATTTAAGTCCTGCATGTTACAATTTACCCTAATGCAACTCATTAGGTTAATCGCTGGTCTCCACAGTTCTGAGTAAAACTTATTGATAGTCAGAATGTATCCATTAAGGCAAAATAAACTCTATCATCGTATACATGATCAGGATGACCTGAAGCCTACAGTGTCAGCCTTTGTGGCCCGATATCCTTCCTTTGCCTGGTCAGTACTGTATTTAGGTTTTTTTTCAAAGGAAGTGGAAGACCCCACCCTGAAAGCCATCCCTAAGGATACCCGAGACAAGCCGTGTCATCGGAGCCGCTCTTCTTTCTGTGACATAAGATCATTAACCTCCATATACAGTAGATAACCAGTGTTAGTTTCATTCTTGTCTTAAATACCTTTTAAAATCCAAGTTGATAATCACTAATAAACTGTACAAAATATGCATTTTGATCGCAAAACAGATCACTGTGTCAAATATGTTGGTCAACGTATTTAGCTATCAGTGGCGTTTCTGTAGTAGACTGTTAAAATGATATTGCAGAAAAAAAATTATCGACCGAGGATCTCACAAGCGAATAGTTCAATTAGCAACAGAATATTTTTAACTTTGTATACTAGATCTTGTATTGATTTAGTATATAAAGCAATTGACAGTGAAAGACGTTAAATCCGTTTTAACTGTGAATCATGTTCCGGTGCCATTGATGGCGATAGACGTCCAATCTATTTCAACTGGGAGAGTTCGGCAGCAAATGATTACTGCCAGTCAAAATGAATTTGACGTCTACTGCTGTCAATGGCAGCCCAGGATAATTCCATTCAGGAAAACTTTTGTTGCTTCATACAGCATGTATAGTGACTGACATTAGAATTATGATCAACATGCCTTTATAAAGCTCAACATGCATCATAAATCTGGACATGTCAAAGGGCTGAAACAATTATTGCATGTTTGAAAACAGCCAACAGTATATTGCATTGGGATGATTAAATGTGGAGGGCTCCTGTTTGTGTGCGTGTCTATGTGTGTGTGCTGCAGGCTAAGCGGGAGAGAGTGGGAGGAGCGGAAAGTGCTCCGGTCCAATCCGAGCTGGCGGGCAAAGCTTCTCCAACACGCTCTTCCCTCCCTCAGCCGGCAGAAAACAGTGGAAGCCTCCCATAGAGGTGAGAGCGCAGATGTCATGAGAGCAACCGCAAGACCAGAGCGCAAACACCGACACGCCGAAAGACCTCATCCCGCCTCCGCACGCCTCGGTCTGGGATGCTTTTAGCGTACAAGCCGCCTCCAATCAGGGCAGCCAGCGGTCGTCGACGCAGATTGTCGACATTCTGTTAGTTGTTTTTATTTTCAACCGAGGATCTTCCCCGTCGAGACGTCCCCTTTTCATTTTAGTGTTTATGTTTGTTTCTTCATGACTGCTGCTTTGGGAAGTGAGGCGCAACAGCAACACCATGCGAGGTAAGAGCACCAACTTCACGCACGCACGTGGTGCACGAGGCGGTATATTTTGTTGCACCTTGAAAGTTTATCGGGGGAGTTTTATTAATGTATTTATTGGTGCATGTGTTTCGTCTTTTTTTAAACTACATGGCAAGTAACTTTTACCACGATATATATAATAAATCAAGTGTATAAAAGTTGCGTGCGCCCATGCAGGTGAACAAGTCCATGCACAAAGTGATAGGAAATTAAAAGTGGCGCCTGATTAATCACCTTAGTCAAGACACATAAGCGCGTGCGGCCGTAAATTGCCGCCTGATAGAGTGACTGGGATTGGGAACACCAAATTTCATTCTTCTTAAATATGTCTTGTTAATTCGGCGTTGTGCAAAAAGTTTATTGGCTGTTTCAGAGCCACTTGACGTGCGCTCCACTAACCCATTTCTTTGCAAGGCGCCCGGCATGTTCAATTTCAATGTCAATGTCATGTTGGCGTCTCTCTCTCTCTTCCTCTAAGGGTGTCTCTCACTCTCGCACACGCTCAAACTCACACGATCGCGCGCGCAAATACAAACACGCGCACGAGCCTGTGTAACGCTGTTCTCACCTTTTTATTCATATAAAATATTACAATTGAAACAACGTTGTACAGTTTATATTGCTTATATTTCATGCACTGTAGCAGTGGGGCCGTTGGGAATGTTGATATCCCTTATTACACTGTTGTAATACTTATTGTGTAATTCAGGCAAAGATGAAGTTGCGTCATTGAACTTTATTTGTATACCTAACTTTGTCAGTAAAAACATTGGATTGGAAGTTTTAGTCATTGAAAGTATTGAATTATTACAAGTGTATATATATGACAGCGAATTACTGAGCAAAAAACGAACGAAATTGGATTGCAGGGTCAAATACAATATGCATCATTTTAATACATTTGCTATATTTACAAAAAAAAGGCTTGTGATATTATCATATTACTTGATGTGGCATAAAATAATGTAATTGAAGATGAAACAATAAATAACAGTAGCAAAAATGAATTGATTCAAAATGAGGAATAATCCTAAATAGCAGCACCTAAGTATCTTCTGTTTGCTGTCATGTTTTATGTGTGTGGATGTCATGTTCTGCTGTTGCTTAAGGCCATCACTAACCTTGAGCTAGAACCCCCCTCCCCAAAAAAGAAAAAAAAAAAAAAAAAAAAACAGGCAAACATGGCCTACCTCTGCTATCTTAAAGCAAACTCCTCTGTCATGCACCTTGCATTTTGTTCACATTAGAGCAAGGCTCGCGACCACTCTTGTGCATGGGCAGCTTTGGGGGGGTTCTACAGAAAGCTCCAGCTTTCACTTTACAGCCTCGGTTAGCAGAGGAGGCCCCTGAAGCGTCTCTCTCACCCCTCTTTCTCCATCTCTATCTCTCTCCATCTTCCTCTCTCCCTCTGCACGCCCGAAAGGGTTTTGTCAGATAGAATTAAATCAGTGTGGGCAGCGCGCCCCCCACTCTAAACCTGTGTGTGCGTGCATGTGTGTCTCAGCTGCCCGTACATAGAAATGTGCTCACAAACACAAGGTTATAAAAAATAGAGGCCCCTCATGTGCCGTGGTAATTATCATTAAACAGTAGCCACAACTTCTGAAGTTCCGACTGACATTGATGATTGCCAGGCCAGAAAAATAAAAACTGAAAAAAGCAACAGACGAAAATATAATCAAAAAAGATGTTTCCGATGTGACGTTGCAACATGGTTCAAATGAGGAAAGTCTGTTTTTAACTTTGTATTTGATTTGATGCCACATTAACCTTTTTACAATTTTACATAGTATTGATACAACCAAACAACATATATTATAGCAAGACCAAGTCATTTCATTCATCTTGTATCGGACATGTTTTGTCTAAGCTGCAGTCACACAGAGAGTTTGTAGCACTTTGACGTGCCTATAGGTCAAAGAGTTTACCATGTAGTAGCCGAAGCAGTAAGGGTCTATACGGTGCGATAGGGGTGTTGAAATTGCCATAAATTTGAGCCTTTGCGCTGCTGATATGTGTCAGTCATGATTTCCTCTCCATTTTTTCACCATGAGAAACGATTATATGATGGAATGAGAGACACAAGTACACAAGTAAGGTGAAGACAACCTGAGGCCAAATGTTTCACAATATAACGTGGTGATCCTGTACAAAAAAAATACTTGTGTCGTTATTCCTATGTCATTTCACACTGTGATAGCACCCACGTCACACACACACACACACACACTACGCATGACGGCCTCATGCCAATAGAATTAGTCCCATCCTGTTTTACTTGTCTAAGCATTGATCTGTCCGATTCCGAAGCATCCCGAGATTGATTTCTCATCAAACCAACGGAAGCGGTCTGTTCAGATAAATCTATGGTGCTTCACTCCGATGACATTACTTTAACTAAAATTTGATCCTGATGTTTCAAACGTTTCACTGCTTTTTCCTATTGCATACAAGGTGAGATGCATAAATTGACAAAAAGATGGGAGGGGCTGAACTTGGCATCAGTGGATCCACACATTCTCAACAAGAAATCACTGATTTATTTCGTTGTAGAATACGCAATGTCCACTATTATCGGAACCCGAGCGGCCTGATGTCGGAGTCGGTTAGTGTCGATTGTGTTGTTTATTGTGTGTTTGTGCTGACTAATGGCGAGTGTTATGTAAGAAGAGAGGAGAGATTACCCCAAGCCCATGCAGGCCACATTGTTAATCCCTCAACACAGCCCTACTGACTGAGCCACGGTTTGGATGTTGCAACACACACGTGGGACTCATATTCCACTGGCAATACACTCGTCGAACAGATACCACAGTCTACTCCTCCCAACTGTGGTGTGTGCGCGTGTGTGTGTGAGCGTGCGGCCCGATGGCACTCGCGCGGTCCCACTGAGCCGCTATCATAGCTCGTGTTTGTTTAGCATGTGCTCAGCATCGACTCCATGTTGGTTTTATCCCGCCGTCGCTATCTCGGGGATATGAGGCGAACAGTGTCCCCCTTTTCTCCACAGTCTCATTCTTTTTTCTTAATTCACACAAAGCGTGGGCTATATACCACGCTTGAGTTTGTGTCGCCACTTTATCTACGCCAAGAGGGATTTTCAGTCCTGAACCGCTCCTAAACTCTAAATCTGCCTTGAAGTCATAAGTCCTCTTATGCCAATTTTACTGATCCATGAAGGAAGTACTTCGCTGTGGTGCCACAACAATATTCGCATATTTTTCAGATTTGGGGGTTTGTTTAAGGTACTACTTAATCAACTGATGTATTATTGGAAGAAAAGCTTTAGAGGGGAGGGGGGAAACACAGATACCAGCTAAACAGGAAGTGATTCGTTTTCTTTTTCAATACGTTTGGTCTAAAAAGAGGTATAAAAGTTTTGAGGCCTTAAATACAACATGAAAGCAAACATGGCCAGCTAATCGTACTCTAAAAAATAGTATTTGAAAAAGGGATAGAATGGAAGGCTTTTGTGATTAATGTTTTCTTCTTCATTTTGACCAGTTTATGTGTGAAATTATTTCATTTTTTGCACTTGTAGATGGTGAGCTGATTTGAGGTGAACAAATGTTAAAGCAGGCATTTAAAATCAGGAGATAAAAGAAAACGGCAGGGAGGGCAAATGAGACCGAGATAAGAAAGGAGAGCAATTAAAAGACTTAAGGGTTATATAATAAAGTAAGCGTGCATGCAAGCCTGTCTGCCAAAATTGTGCCTAAAGTGGAGGATATGCACTTAATTTATATGCACAGTATATATTGAGTCTAAATACCAGACATATACACAAACTAATAGAGATACTGTGATTAGATTACACTGGCCTCAGCAGTGAGTAATGCCTGCACCCATAACGGTGGCATCCAAAGTCCGCACTTGGAAACGGCTGCTTATCTAACACAAAATCAGATTGCTCCATTTACTGTAGGTTTGTGTCAGTGTTACATTTCCACCTCTTGGTTAATGAACATAAGGAATATTTCCCGTGCAAAAAATAGATGTAATGTTTGTGGTAGCATTTATCTACCTGACAGATTCAATTAATTGTAATAGAGCCTGTCTGAAAGTTCTTACTAACTGAAGGTGTTGTGTTGGCAGGTGCAAAGCTTGCACGTCGCAACAATAAGCCTGTGACTTAGCCAACTGCATCTTTTCTTAATGACAAAGATTAGCCTGTTTTAGTGCTTGTAATCCCATTGAAGAGATTCTTATTAGGACTATCGTTCCTTCTCTTCATCCCCTTCTCCCTCTCTTTCTGTATCGCTCTCTCTTGAGCAACCGCACTTAGCCCAAGTGTGCGCGCGTGTGCGAACAATCACTGCTAAGGACAAACAGTTGCCAGCAGTTGACGTGAAGTCTCTTATCCTTCCTCTGAAAAAGGAATGAAATTATGAAACCAAGACTGCTGCTGCTTTTATTCACTCGACTCCAATTTAACGTTGATAATGTATTCTGTTAAATCATGCCACTAGAGAGGGATAGAGAAATGGAGAGAAAGCAGGTGAAGAGCAGAGCAGGCTGTGTGTGTGAGTCTTTGTGATCAATTTGCCTCTGCGAGAGATGCCCCTGGGGCCACTTTGGGGAGAACCTTGTTAGGCTGAGTTAAATTGTTGCCCGAGGCGAGCTATTAGTGGCCATTCCTGAGAGAGGACACACACATCGCATGCTCCCGCACTTAAACAGAAAAGCACACACATGCATTCAAACGCACATCAGTTCCAACGGCCTCTCATTCATATGCTCGTGTTCGCTCTGGCTTCACTCGCAGGAATACGTAAACACACAAGCAGTGCGAACGAACCCCAACTTAAGGCGGTAAAGTGGAAAATGATTCAGCCAATGGAAAAAGATGGCTTTTACACTATTACTTGAGTGAGAAAATAATTAGGGGTTCCACAAAAGTACTACAAATGCTTTGGCTAAATTGCCTCCGGATTATGTGGGGTATGTGCAATTTGTAGTTATTCCTTAAACAGGTATTCAATGTGTATTTATTGCTTGTGACATCACCAATTAAGCGTACTGTACGAGTTCCATTCACTTGAGTACAATTGTATCGAAAACAAAACTAACAAACCTGTTCAAGTAGATCACAAATATTTCGTTTCCTCTCTAAAAGAAAGACATAATAATACCCGATTTCACAAAATATGGACTGTTGAAAAAAATGATTGATAGAAAAAGGGCAACGATGATGAGATTTCTCACAGCCAATAAGAACGATAATGAAGTTAGTCTGATTGATTGATATTATTGTAATGAAGATAATGAGGCTGTAAACACAATTTGTCACCATTACTGTAAGACATTCAGGCTACTACATAATTCTATATTTGACACACAAAATGATTTTCCTACAGGCAATAATTCTATAAAACACCTACAGAACAAAATTAACACTTTTGTCTGTCTTTAGATGCATGTCGCTCCCTTCTCTTCTGTTAGTCTCTCTCCAACCTTTCTTTGGCTCACTGGGATAGCCACCTTTTTCTCTCCCATCCCCCCTCAAAGACACACACACAGACACACACACTGTCATCTACAATTAGACTCAAGAGAAACACCATAGGAGGAGCGTTGAAGGAGGATGAGGACATGGCCAACGCCAACAAACATTATTTTCCCACCCCAGGAGGGAACGACCTCACTCAGTGTGTGTAAACATATTCCCTTGTACGCTCCTTACTTACATCCAAGCATAATATGAAGGCAAGCGCTCGGTGCTGCAGCTCAGCTGAGTGCGCGCACGTGCGAGCGTGCTGATGTGAAGACCAAGTCATGACAGTGAGCGATATAAGAAAGAGCTTAAAGCCATGTGCGTGCGTTGCCTGTGCGTGTGTATTCTCGTGGCTGATTTCGGGACCATAATGACCAGATGCAGACCTCTCACACTTGGGCTTGTTCCACTCTGATGCCTTCACTCGGTCCTTAAAGAAAGGTCAAAGGTTGTCAAGGTCCTACGGGTCACCCAGGGGACCGAAGGGTGTGAGTGTACGCCTGTGTGTGAGTGTGTACAGTGACCATGAGAGGCAGATCAGAGGAGGCAGATGGGTAGACCCAGTGTGTGTCTGTGTGTGTGTATATATGTTTTGGGGCAGGGGTTGGGTTTACCCTGTGGATTTTTTCCCACGCCTCCTTCTCCTCTTATCCATCTGAGGACACATGCTGCATTGGGTGGGAGACTGTGTGTGTGTGTGTGTGTGTGTGTGTGTGTGTGTGTGTGTGTGTGTGTGTGTGTGTGTATGTCGGGAGGGAGTGGGGGGTTGTATAGAATGTAGTACTGTAATGTCTTTTTTTTTTTTTTCAAAAGCAGCTTGCAGTAATTTATGCATTCAAGCATATTTGAATGTGTTGCAAAATTGGTGTGCGTGCACGCGCTTGTGTGAATGTGTGTGCAAGAATCGATGCACTGGATAACAGCCAGTGGCCCCCTTCTGTTCTCTCTCTGTGGTGTCCAATCACGCTGCAGCAACATATTCTTTGAGCAAACTGCAGCTGATCCCAGACCTGCTATCTGAACAATTACCCAGAGTGCTTTGTGGCTGTATGGCAAGCTGGACAAGCTCATGCCCTCTGACACACAGCGTCAGGGGGTGGGTGGGGGGCGAGAAACAGTATTTTTCGGAGTGTTTGTACATGTGTATGGAGACAGTTGTGCTGGCAAAGTGTGACGGTTGGGAAGGGATTTTGATGTCGATGGCTTTTAGGGGGTAGAGAATAGCAATATGCATGTACAGTATGAATTTATAAGAACACCACCAATTGGAAGTTGTCTGGGATGGGCTCCAGTTACTTCACGGCCCTTGTGACGATATGTGTCACAGAAAATGAATGAAATTACATACTAAAACGGATATATTTATTATTTATCTATCTAACCCTTAAAAATGTATTCACTCACAGTACTTGTTGCAAGAAAGTGACACAGACATGTTTAGTGGCAGGAGGGGGGGACTCAGAGGAGTGGGGAGGCAAAACTATTGCTGCTGTGTGGCATTATGATTATTATTGTAACACGCAGCAGGGTTCACACACACAAAACTGCTCCAAGGCTGTATCAAGCTTCATGTTAGTATGAAAGCATTTGTCCATCAGTTTAGATGTAAAAAATATGTCCCACTAAATACAAACACTGGAAGCAATCTGTTCAAAAATGTGAAGAATTTTAAAATAACTGCAGAGCTTTTTGGCTCACTTCCTTTGGGAGTATCCTGAGTGGTGGTTTGGTTAGTACAAAATGTAACTACTCTCATTTAATGTTTTCATGCAGTTTTTTTTTTAACTCTTACAGTATACGCATTTACCTGATTGGCTGTCATTGACGAAGCTAGATATCCAATCCATTTTGACTGAACGTTCATTCACCCCTTCAAGTTTAAAATGGATTGGACATCTAGCGGCGTCAATGGTTCTCAGATGACCTTTCATCCCAGTTTAAATGAATGGGACGTCTATCATTTTCAATGGCATGCAATGAGTTAAATACCGTGGTACCTCGACATACGATCGCTTCGACACACAATCTTTTCAGCACCTGACATAAAATTTGACTCGCCATTTGTTTCTACATCTGACGACATACTCGAAATACGACGACATGACAGTACCGCAGACGAACGCACAGCGGATTTTCTTGTGTGAGAAATCAACACAGGTTTCAAAAAGGTTGTTAAAACAAGATGGTGAAACAAGGAAAACGGGGACGCTTACCTTCTAAATGAAGATGCAAATTATAAAGAAATATGAGCGTCGGGTGCACATCCGTGAACTGGCTCAACAATACTTTTCCACGGTCCTCCTCCGACTACCGTTCGCCAGTCTTTATAAGTTAATTATTATTGTGGTAACATCGCCAAAGAAATCGCCAGTTTTGTCACTTTTTTATCATTTATTTCACAACCTATCCAACACAAAATGCTTACCGCAGTTGACGGTGCCCTCAAGAAAACATTGAAAACGAAAGTAAACTAAAGCTCATCACTCCCTCTCTGTCACGTCAGCCACGCGGTGTGTTCAGGTACAGCAAAACACAACCACCATATTAGAACCCGATTCGTTACATTATTACAGAAATTATTATTATATTATTCCGAATTTTATTTATGATTTATTTGTTTCACTATGTGTAATTGCCCTTTGTAATAGTACCAGCAGTGTTTATTAAGGATGTAGGTTTTTGGGCTGTGGAACGAATTAATTGAATTATATTGTATTCCTATTGGAATATCCTGCTCGACATACAACCATTTCGACATACAAACAAGTTCCTGGAATGAATTCACTTCGTATGTAGAGGGACCACTGTACTATGAAAATAAAATATACTTTGGAGTGTTATTTGGTGCCGCAGGCAGTGTTTATTTTTGTTTTTATTCATTTTAATTTCATTAATTTAGTTTTTATTAACAATGTATTCATTCATTAATTTATTTTTAGTTATAAAAATATGAAAAATACAATAATGTTCATAATTTAAAAAATATGTACTGTATATGGCGGAAAACACTCAGGTGACTTGAAGTCCCGCTCTGAGACCCCCAATTTCACCAAATTTAAAAATTGTCCGAAATGCATGTGTGATACATCATTGGAAAGCTTAAGATCTCATTTTTCTGGGGAATGAAAAAATTTGAACAGGAGGGCATTTTTTTTTTTTTTTTTTTAAACAGCAAAAACCTATCTGGAGGTGAGAGCACGCGAGAGCAGAATTACAGACGCCATGACTTTAACGAGATATTATCGCGTACTTACCTTGTTTCGATCCAAAAACTCCATGTAGTATGTATCACTGAGTGTCAAGACACAGCTGTGAATGGCCACAGCTGGATTTTTGGGGAATTTAATGGGTGAAACATGGTAATATAACAAGGGTCGCGATGCAGAAATCGCAGACATCAAGGAGTGGTCAATATTTTCTTCTTCATATATTTACCCTTTTAAACTTTTTTTTTTCAATTTTTCTTTGTTTGGATCAATTATTTATCATCTAACATTTTGAGAAAATGGGACAGTAACAAAAAAAAAATGGTGTCTGTAAAAAAGTCACCATTTTTTTCATTGTGACGTAATTTGTTTAAAAGTTTAAAATATGCCAGTGAATAATTTTTTAAAGTCGTTTTTTTTTTTTAATGAAACATTAGACATCAATTAATTATTCAAGGTCAAAAATGACAGACATTTTCAATAATAAATATAATTAATTACCTTCTTTTTATGGCTGGGTTAAAACAAAAGAGGTTGCGCGACGTCTGTAAACGGGGGTTTCTGGGGTAAAACGGACAAATTAAAAATAGTTTGGGGGCTTAATGCACCATGAATTTGCTATGGCAGCATATAGACATATTGTTCTATCACACACGACAGTTGTTTTGGCTTAAAATACAGCAGTTTCTTTTAAAGAGGAGTGCAAGAGCAGAAACTGCTTTTTTAGTCTTGTCTGTGTTTCCCGCCATATATTAATTGTTAATATTTTTTGTTTATTAAATGACAAATAATTCACTTGCCTTATAATGGGTTAAAGGTCTTAAGTGTCAACTTTGAATAGTTATCCACTGTCCTGAAACGGTTAAACGGTTTAAACAACACACTCTTTATTTAGTAGCTTTAACTATTACTAATCTGCCTGCACAATGTCCAAGACCAATAAAGGACAGGAATACTCACTGCAGTATATGTATGGTCAGTGCAGTACTTTTATGAAAACTTTACTTCTTAAATTTGTCAAATTTTAAGGATTAAATTCAAACTGGCAGTGTTCATGTATGCTGGAGCAGTAGAATTGATTTTTCCTATACAAAATAGCATCAATACACGTTGTTCAGACACACTGACAGACATCCATGAAAACACGGATGGCAAAACAGCCAAAGAACACGAGCAGTATGGATGCTGCGTAAAAGTGTCTGGAAATTAGTTCAGAAAAACACATAGTCCACAGCTCTTCACCGAGTTTTAGATGTTTTGCACACTATGTAAGGCGACGTGCCGCTCAAGCCCATTTGAATCCATAGGCAGAGGAGTATTTCATTCATTTTAATGGGACAGTAAGATGTGCAAACATGAGAGGAGACACAGGGGAGATAACCCAAGCAATATTCTTATGCGCTATTCCCACAAGTGTGACTTAATTCACTCAGCAATCACAGCACCAGAAGTTTTTGCGGTGTTTTTCATCATCAGCGGACGGGAAGAAAAAGCTCGTTCCTCTCTCGGCTTTATAAGACAAGGAGTTTTGCCGTGAGATGGAAATAGATCATGAAATACAGAAACAGAGATGATTTCCAAGTCACACAGCCACTTACAGCATGGAGGAACACTCAGAGGCGTTCGGCAATGTCAAACAGACTGAAGTGGCGAATCGTGAGAACACAATTCAGAGTGACTAAGACATCTAAGACCAGCATCAGTCTTGTTCACATTTAACAAGCAGGGTTCGCGGGAGGGAAGAGAAGTGTCGATTCTCTTTCTTTCTTGCACAAGATATCTCGTTAACTTGGAAAGAAGCAATTCATATTTCTAATATGGTGGAAATACCACCCACAGTCATCCTCAACGAGTCAACCCCTGGGACCTCAGGAGTTTTGTTTGCCTTTCTGAAGTGCCTCCCATTGACGAAAGTTAGGATGGAAAGTGAAATCAACTGTTCCGTTACATGTGACACTACGGCACCAAGCTCTAATGTACTTGAGCTATTCTCGCTGCATGCAATTGTGTGTTTGCAATGCTCTGGATGTTTTTCTGTTTTGGAGCCATCCCATAGGATGAATAAATGACACCTTCATGTCCAGTGTGCTTCTTTCCAAAGATACATACAGTACATGCTAAACATGTACAGCAACACCTAGTGGACCCCATTTGCTGTTGCATGATCAATTTTGAAACTGATGATTTGTCCTTTGGTTCATGTACATCCATTTGTGTTCATACCTTAAAAGTGTGTGTGATAAGATGAAATATTGTAACATTACTGTCGGCAGCCTGCTGCTTTTTTCCCCCCCTAGTAGCACGATGTAGATAATTAGGACTCTATTTAAAGAGGGGCAGCCCAGGAAATACACAGGAGAGCCTCACTTCATTAAAAATCAATTATGATAATGCACGTGCTGGTGTAATATAGTCCTCATGGCCAGAATCAGCTACACACACACGTGCAAAGTTAACAGCACAGCTATCTGGCCTTGTTATTTCTAAAGTTGTCTTACTCTTTCTCCCATGAGCTTGAGACTGATCCTCCTCTGAGCTGAGGAATCGCCGGCGTTGCAGTCCTGCTCTTACATAACAACCTCAGGATAAACACACACACTCCCGCTGGTCAACGAAGCTATCTGTCACTCAACTGAGACATCCTTTACACCCACTAGGAGAAATTTACCCTTCCAGAATTATCAGCAAACATCTCTGTTTTCACTTATTTAATTAGATTCTGAATCACAATAAATTACAGGGAAACATTGTTTGCCCATGCCACACATATAAAATTTGGCAGAAATAAAAACTATCCAGAGACTGCACGCCGAGAAATTTGGATAAAATGTGAAAACGTCTCAAACAAATAGGAGGAGTCCAAATGCATTGATTCACATTTTGTGGATAAAGGTGACTGAGGCAGTATAGTTTTTGTATAATACAACTCAAAATTCAACTTATTTTTCGTTTACCTAAAGACGTTTTGCTGAAAGTTTATTTTGTAAAAATTCACAAAGTTCTTTTCTGTGTAAAACAATATAACTTACTCCATTGGCACACACAAAAATTTTAATTCTGCTATAATCCACGAGTGCAGCTGAGGTATAACAGAAAGAAAACAAGTATTGTCTACTCGAAGAAGTGGGAGTCTTTTGCTTGAACAATTCCTAAATCCTCAGCATCTGAGATAGAAAGAGATGGGGAGGGGGGTGGGTGCAAACAGGACACTCGGTGACATCACTTCCTTTAAGAATGTGACAGCTTAGCACATCATTGCTGTGACAGCCAGACGAGTGCAGCGAGTGGGTGGTCACCCTGGCAACGGCAATGCTGTCATGACCGTATCTCTATATCCTACCTGACAGTCCCCGCCGGCAATGAGCGCATCACACGCACACGGCCGACAATGCGCACACCCACACACACACATTTGCAAACATGCACACGTGCCATAGACGCACTTCACTGTTCTTTTCATTTGTGGAAAAACTCAAGGGAACACAAGCGCTCCTTGAAACAATGCTCATGCCCACACGTTAGTGCTCCTTTGGGCATAATTATGTAGTATAAAGAGGAATAGAATGTCCCATGGGATATGAAGACATACAGTGGATATAGATATACTGTAATCACTGAAGCAGGGCTGTCAACATATGCTCATCTTGGGTAGACAAGACTTTGCAGGAAATCGAAGGAAATCTTTAGTATGTACATATAGTATGTATGCTTCAGCAAATGTAGGCATGATAAACTGAAACATGAACTATGGTAGGACTGGGAATACTAAGCATTAATGTGGCTGAGACTTGTTTTTTTTGTCCGCTTAAAGGATCTGTGTGGTCCCAGACACTGACTGCTGTTATACTGTAAATGCCATATTCATTGACATGCATCGTCTGTGCGTTGTCTCAGTCCAGTTTTCTGCTCTGACCCATTTTGGAGCCAGTTGGGCAGGAATGGGTGGAAATGGGTCAGGCCTTGAGCTGCACCGATAATCACAGCATGAGTAGTGCTAGATTTAGTTAATTTAGAAGACGGGGAAAAAACTACAATCCTACATCAGTGGCTAACACGGACTAAAACTGAAAAGCAACACAATGATTTGTTGTTTGACTTGTAAGACCTCATTTACAGAACATGTTAAACTTATTTAAATTCTTCTGAAAACTGATTTATACTTTCCCTAGCTAATAGAAAATTTGGTAAACTATTGTTGTGCAACAAATAAATGTAATGAAGGCATCACACCAAAGCTGGAATCAGTAAAAGCACTTAAGGTGTACAGTAGGTGACACAAGTCTATAACTAGTCAGTCACTTAGACTCCAGAGAACCATCCCCATTGATCCGAATATGGGATTATCCAACTACACACACTTGAACAGCCATTCCTTAACACACTTATTAAATATTTTGTGTCCACAAATAAAATGTAACATGCTGTATAAATATCAGTATGGGTGACTACTGTATATGTCTATATGTATACATATATACAGTGTATCACAAAAGTGAGTACACCCCTCACATTTCTGGAGATATTTAACTATCTTTTCATTGGACAACACTGACAAAATGGCACTTTGACACAATGAAAAATAGTCTGTGTTCAGCTTATATAATAGGGTTAATTTATTTTCCCCTCAAAATAACTCAAAATATAGCCATTAATATCTAAACCCCTGGCAACAAAAGTGACTACACCCCTTAGTCCTCAACACAAGAAAGCCCGACCGTCTCATCAAACCATAGGACATGGTTCCAGTAATCCGTGTGCTTTGTTGACATGTCTTCAGCAAACTGTTTGCGGGCTTTCTGGTGTACCGTCTTCAGAAGAGGCTTCCTCCTGGGGTGAAAGCCAGGCACACCAATTTGATGTAGAGTGTGGCGTATGGTCTGAGCACATGACATTTTGGAGGGAAAATGACAAGCAGTACTCAATTTGGACATTTAGGGATGTACGTATTTACTAAGGGGTGTACTCACTTTTGTTGCCAGGGGTTTAGATATTAATGGCTACATTTTGAGTTATTTTGAGGGGAAAATAAATTAACTATTATATAAGATGCACGCAGACTACTTTTCATTGAGTCAAAGTGTCATTTTGTCAGTGTTGTCCCATGAAAAGATACATTTAAATATCTGCAGAAATGTGAGGGGTGTACTCACTTTTGTGATACACTGTATATGGAGCATTGACTTGCTAGTTTTGTTATAAAGTACAAGTTCATTATGTACTAGTAAGAGCTGTTTCAAAATTACTAATAATATCTCAGATAAATAAATACATATATATATATATATATATACATTTATATAAATGTACTGTAATTTGCATTAGTGTATTTTTGTTGGTCATTTGTTTAACCCATGTTTAACCTATTTTGGCAATTGATGAATTTCCATGAAAGCCTATAACAAAACTTGCAAAGGTGAACAACTGAACAATGCAAAGAGTTTACAGGTGAATGGACATCTTAGAGTTTAAGACAGTGTTCAGCACCACCAGCTTGTTGGTAAATAATTTAGGATTAGATAGGCTGCATAATCTCTTTAGACAGTGTGCCATCTCAGCAGACAGACCTGCCTATCACTGCATACATGTACGTATCACTTAACAGGAACAGCAGCTTTCCCTTTCCATAGACTATGGATCCTAGCAACACTACTAGCAACAGGTGCGCTTGTGTGTTACATTGAAACAGCTTCCGTTGTTTATATGCTGTCATTGCTGTGCCTTTGGTTTTGGATGTACATGGAGCTCCCTATACACAGTGAGTAATAATTTAAAAGGGAAATAGATGTAGTAAAATCGGAATTGAAAATCAAGTAATCGTAAATATTAAAATAGGTTATGGCAAAGAGAAGATTTAAATGTGAGAAGAGGGAGATTTTTTGTGTGAATGTGATTGAAAAGTGGTCAGCAGTGATGTAACATGCTTTTTGATTATGGGCATTACTAACCTGCAGGGGTGTTTCCTTGAAGTGGAACACAAAGAATAGATCTGCAATTAATGCTGCCTTGTCACCAAGGTGTTTGAGTGTGTGCTTGAGAACATGCATGCAGTCAGTGATGTCGCGGTCATAAGAGAAACTCCTACAAAGACATACAGAAGGTCTACATGTCACACTGCTCTTGTAAGACTGTTTTCATAAGTCTTAGAAAAACTGTCACCAACACTCACCCTCCACAGCAAACAAGGTTACGTGATTATTATTTTTTTCTTTTTTACCCTCCGATGAGCTTTTCGACTGGTGTTCTAAAAATATGTACACACTGAGTGATGACCAAATTAAGATTGTGCCGTTTGTGTCCTTTCAATGCGTACTTCACTTCCCATTTTAAAATCTTAACCTTTTTCTGCTTGCAGCTCAAATCGAAGTTATACCATGCAAAATTTGCGGAGACAAATCATCAGGGATCCACTACGGAGTCATCACATGTGAGGGATGTAAGGTAAGACTTCGTAAAAGTGGCAGACAGCAACACAGAAGGAGTTTGTCTATTTTGCTTAGATACCTGTGAGTCCGTATTCATGCATTGTGTTAACATGTAACCAGGGATTCTTCAGAAGGAGTCAGCAAAACAATGCATCCTACTCCTGCCCCCGCCAGAGGAACTGCCTCATCGACAGAACAAACCGCAACCGATGCCAACACTGCCGCCTTCAGAAGTGTCTAGCCTTAGGAATGTCTAGAGATGGTGAGGCTCTTTTCATCTACACTGTAGTTGTGTGCTGTAAGCTGTAAGTACGGTTAAAACTCATTACTACTTCTAAATCTTAATCCTTCATCTTGTATAGACATTTGGAACAATTTTACATTTTTAATTTTCAACAATTTGGGAAGACTGTTCCTGCATGAGTGTGACCCAGTGGATGGTTAGGAGAGAATTTTACAAGATACTTTTAATATGTGATAGAACTTGAAAAGTATTTTAATATTCACTACAACAAGCAGTTTGGTTTTCAAATGAGTCATTAGCTTATTGGTTCCTATTGACGGCACGTGATCTCCAATCCATTTGAAGTGGGAGGGTTGGCAACTGCCATCCCTTGCTCTTCAAATGGATTTCACTAGGGATGTCCCCAATCCGATCAAGTGGTTAGAAATCAGGCCAATCGCGCCATTTTTCAGAGGATCAGAAATGGGTGAAAAGGATTGGGTTTTTAATTTTAAGGGCTACAAAGTAAGGAAATATGATTGCATTTCCATAAGAAACAAAATATATACATTTCATACTCGCAACACTCCCAGAAAAATCAGAAGAGAAAGTACTGTAAACAGTACAGTACTGTAACATGTTTAGAGCTTTTGTTCAAATAAAATTTGGTATCGGATCGAGACTGGCTATCAGCGGAGTCTCAAAATCAGGTGACTCTGGCTCGGATGCAAAAATATGCGATCGGGACATTCCTAGATTGGACGTCTGCGAGGAAAAAATTCATTTCAATTCATAAAAGAAGGATTAGAAGATCCACATGATTGACCGTCTGTAATTTAAAGTGGCACTGCAAGATTTAAAAAGTGCATTCATCACTTTTTTTTTTGTTTCTCTCAGCTGTGAAGTTCGGCCGTATGTCCAAGAAACAACGTGACAGTCTGTACGCAGAAGTCCAGAAGCACCAGGCACGACTACAGGAGCAGCGGCAGCAACAGACAGGGGAAGCAGAAGCTTTGGCACGTGTTTACTCATCTAGTCTAACCAATGGACTGTCAACCCTCAACCATGAAATTGGGGGCACCTACGCCAATGGTCATGTCATTGACCTACCCAAGGGTGGCCACGGTAATGGCGGTGGACTCCCTGGGGGCTACTATGGGATGGATTCCACCCAGCCATCTCCAGACCAGTCAGGTTTGGATATGTCAGGCATGAAGCACATAAAGCAGGAACCAGTGTACGACCTAACGCCAGTACCCAACCTGTTCAGCTATGGAGGATACCAGGACAGTCAACTTGTTCACAACAATGTCAGCATGGGAGAATTAGGTATTTTTCCCCATCATCAATACACAACACACAACCTTTAAAATCTGCTTAACACATTTACGTAGATGTGAAATGTCCAGTACATTCAACCCATTAGATTGTGCATCAGAATGACAATTCTGAAGTGGAATAGAAATGAGTAGATACTGAATTGACTTACTTCTCCTACAGACCGGATTGCGCAGAATATCATCAAGTCTCATCTAGAGACATGTCAGTACACCTCAGAGGAGCTGCAGCAGTTGGCCTGGCAGACACACTCCTATGAGGAGGTCAAAATGTATCAGAGCAAGGTGAAGTCTTTTTCCTGTTGTGGCTTTCTCCAGGTTTAAGAAGTCCTTTAATATTTCCTGTATAGTTTCCTGCTGCTCTGTTCCTGAACATTATAGTTCACCTGCATGTTACACAATTATTATGTGCATTGTACGCGTGCATGAGATATCAATTAACTTGTCCATTGCCATTGAGGATAGACGTCCAATCCATTTGAATTAAATGGATCGTTGCCAATTGAAAAATGAGTAATTGCATCGTTTTCGCAAACAATGGCATTCATTTGGGGACTGATTTAAATAACAAGTATGCAATGACATGAATGAAAGGAACATAAAGAACATGGCTCTAATCAAGGAACTAATGTGCTCTAATTTAGCCTCGGGACGTATTGTGGCAGCAGTGTGCCATTCAAATCACACATGCCATCCAGTATGTGGTAGAGTTCGCCAAGCGGATCTCAGGGTTTATGGAGCTGTGTCAAAATGACCAGATCCTCCTGCTCAAATCAGGTGAGTCCTCTTCCTCAGCCTGTAAGCACTAAGACAACTTTACAGGTTCCAATGGTCTCTGTTTGGGTCTTTCAGGTTGTTTAGAGGTTGTCCTGGTGAGGATGTGCAGAGCCTTCAACCCTCTCAACAACACTGTGCTCTTTGAGGGGAAGTATGGTGGCATGCAGATGTTCAAAGCGTTAGGTAAGATGTGATTAGCTACTGTATGAATGACATTCAGGGTCAGTGGAATGAAAAATACATGGATCATTTGTCCTGTAAAATAGCTGTGTTCCTCTGAGATTACGGACTATACTAAGAGTAATGACTTTATTCTGTCCTCATCTTTGTGTCTGTGTTCAAGGTTGTGATGACTTAGTCAGCGCGGTATTTGACTTTGCCAAGAGTTTGTGCTCACTGCAGCTGACGGAGGAGGAAATCGCTCTCTTCTCAGCAGCTGTCCTCATTTCCACAGGTCAGTGAACATCTCATTGTATTGGAAACCAAGAGGTCAAATGAAATTTTAACAAGTTATCACTATATTGCTAATCATTCATGTGCAGAAAAATATATTCTCTTATTTTGAACAGATCTAGGATGTGAGTCAATTTTGATACTTTTGCCACATTTGGTAGCTACAGATGCATGGTTCCATTGTTTTATGTGGTATGAGTTGCATATTGCAATGACAGAACTTCATGTGCACTACTTTGGTTACGCTGCAAACTTTGACGAAGGTGTGTAGTTGTCACCTCTCCAGCATATCTTGAGTGATGACAAGTACTGCTTTAGTGGTACTTTTTTTTTAAAAAAAAAAAAAACACAATCAGATTTGCATTTTATAACGAAAGGAGCTACAAGCAGTTAGATCTGGTGATGTTGTAGTCACATAAAGTTTTGTTCATATGGAATCTATCTGAATTGTTTTGTGTATTATAATTTCATGGAATTGGGGAGCGCTTCAGCGTATAAAAAAATGAACTCTCCTGTCTTTCAATACCCTTTTCAGATCGTCCATGGTTGATGGAGCCCCGCAAAGTTCAAAAACTCCAGGAGAAGATCTACTTTGCCCTTCAACATATTATGCAGAAGAACCACATGGATGAAGATGCATTGGCTAAGGTAGGCCAAACCTTAGTAATCACAACTGCTAAATTATGTGAGAAGATATGAGGGGCAAATAAGGCTGATTTATGCTTCTGCGTAGCAGTGACGGCGGATTTACGCCATTAACACAGACCTGATTTATGACCTACGCCGTAGCCTGATGTGCACCTCCAAAAAATCCAGACTACACGCGTGACATGAATGTCAAACGACCGTGATTGGTCCGCTCAGAACATTGTTTCCGGTTCAGCAAAACAACACTGCCGTTCTCAAACATTCGCAAATGTCTTCTGTGTCACCTATGCTTCAACATTTGTATAAACAACATTTTTTGTTCAATATTGATTAACTGAAGCTGCAAATACACACGTTCCATCTCCGTTGAAAAAACAAAGCCACACCCCTCTAGTGGCTTGGCAGTGAATTACAGAGAAACGCGTTCCCTTGACGCAAAACTTTAAATGCGCAATGACGACGTAGGGTCTGCGCTGTCGCTCCGCCGTCAACGGAAAGCAGAAACATAAATCAGGCCTTAACTAAATGCTTTTTTTCAACTGCTCATGTCCACACTCTGATAGTGAGAGTGTAAGTAATTTGTACACTATTTGACTGAGGTATGTGAAAGATCAACTAATATTTAGTTCTAACTATGCAATGAGGAGAAAACTACCTACATTTATTTAACATTTCAAGTATATAGTTTGCATTTATTACCTTGGTCTTTCCAAAGGAAAGAACAAGGTAATGATATTCTACAACTTTATCGCACTTTTTCTTCCTTATTATTATTATTATTATTATTATTATTATTCATCTTATTCTCCGCGTTTTTTCGTCCCGCCGCGCAGCCCGAACCGTTGCACCGATCGGCACCGTTCAAGTATCGGCACGACCGGAATTTTCGTGGGACCGTGGCTTTTTGTCAAACGGCCCAGAAAAAATTTCCGTTCACCCGTAAACGGCAATTTTCCGGAAAAAATAAAAATGTTTCAAAATGTATCTAGTTAACCTTGTTTAACAGTCCCAGAGGTGAGTGTGCATGAGACGTTCACAAATGACAGTGTATTGCATACTTTGGTGACTTCATGTGTCACACTGCATGGGCCTTTTTTCCCCCTAACATGAATGCCTCTTATTAAAAATAAATTTATCGAAGCATCATTTGTGAAAAGAGTTGACAGATGTCTCTGACCTTTGCATCTGCCCACGAGAAGATTAGACTAACCCACAAATATGTCAAATACAGAGGCCAGATTACTGTGTCTTTATCCATGTTTGGAATTTAGCACTGATATTGAGAAATACAAGGGTCTGGATAAATCCTGAAATATTGCTATAACTAATACATTGACCTCTAGAGCCCATGAATTACTTGAGAAATATGCATCATCAGAATGTGACAAAGTGTCATCTATAAAGGGGGAATATTTATATTTTTAGTATTAAAATAAGAAACACAAATGAAGTTAGAATTTGAATTCTAATAAGGCAAAAATGTTCAGTTTTGTTAAGGACTTTCAATGCGCTAATGAATTCAGTAATAACATGCTCCCTTTTCTTTAAATATAAAATGTGCATTTGTCTATCTTAGTTATTGTCACGTTTCAGGAAAAGGTCAATGTGATGCATGCTTCCCTTTATGTCAAATACGATTTGAACAGCCAGTGTGATCACGGTCTCCTCAAGAGTGCTTCCTATCAGATTTCATTTTACGGTACTCATGTGTTGATCTGAATTTCTTTTGTCCCTCTTCATCATCAGCTGATCAGTCGTATCCCAACATTGTCTGCCCTGTGTACACTCCACACGGAGGAGCTTCAAGCCTTCCAGCAGCTTCATCCAGAAACAGTCAATGTGCTGTTCCCTCCACTGTATAAGGAACTATTCAATCCTGACCCGAACTCTGCCATGGCGATGCCCAAGTGACTGCCTATTGCACAATTGCAACAAACAATGTCAGTCGAGGAACAAGAGAATAAAAGGACCACTATATCTGAAAAAAGAACATTGGCAATATCTATCATGTCCTCGTCATATTTCACAGCTCCCCTTGTTTAATTTGAGACTTGGGAGATGAAGAGTCAACTGCCAGAAACTTACAGTTACCGCCAACAATACTAGGAATGTCCAGCACTTATCCCATCCTGTTCACCGATACAGTCTGAAGAATGTATATAGATATGAAACATGGCCCCCGCTACAACCTTAGCAGAGGCTTCTTCTTGTCTCCTGACCAGAAATGTACAGACTTTAAGAATCTAGGAACCATTTTTGCTGTCGATGTGGGTACATCAAATTTATTTGAAATTTGAAAAAGAAAACTTTTTTTTGTTGTTTTCTTTTATTCTGAGATGGAGATAGTTTTAAAAATGCTGACTGACTGACCGGGGGAGGGAACTGTGGAATTAGAGAAGCTATTGTAGATATTCTCCTAGTACAGAGCGGATTTCCAGTATTACTTCTGTTAAAATAAGTTAGTCCTAATTTAAATACACAACAGTCAGCTGTGGCTGATTATTCCTTGTCTAAGTGTTTTTATTTTAACTGATAGTTTCTTGTGTACAGAATTTGTAAAGTTAAGACTTGTAAAGGAATATTGGGTAAAACTGGGGGTTGATTTTCATTTGTTTATATATAGAAGCCTTGTCTGGATTTTGTTCATATTTATAGAAGGAATCGCATCCTGCTGATGCAAACGTGTAGAGATGTATAGAACATATGAAGGACTGACAAAAAAAACTACTTTTCAAGGTGAAGATGTATACAGTAATATTCTATTTTGTTGTTGCAATAACTAAATCCAAAAAAGCTGGATTGCTTTTGAACAATCATAGAGAAACAAACAATCAGAAATTACAACTTCAAAATAAACCCCATATCTTTGGCAGAAAAAAGGGAAAAAAAAAAAAATCTTAACCGTGCCCCATATATTATTTTTAAGAAAGGGCCTTGACTTCAGAGTGGGAGGCATTTTTCCCACTGAATAGCAAGATGTGAAAAAAACTTAATCTTAAGATAACTTTCAAATCTTCAAAGACTTGTATTATTGCTGTATGCCCTCATCCCTCCCATCACTATTTGCACAATCAAGTCCCTGGACAGCCTGAACCACTCCGGGCTGTGAATATGAAGGAACCCAGAGAGCAATAACTTTTACACTGCCTTTTTTCAATCTTAAACATTTCCTTCCCTTTTTTCTGTTGTTTGGAACAGGGTAGCAACTTTAACTAAAATGCACTATTTTACATGGTACAACAGTAAATTGTACCACAGACTCGGTTTTTAACAAGAGATATTATGGGCTGTGGTTAGGATATACAGAGCACTGGTTGCAAGATGTGAACAAAAATAGCCCTGAATACCAATGATCCATTTCTAAATGACAATTTATACAGCAAATGTGATCGACAATCACCTTGTTTTCATTTTGTTAGCCGATACATATTTATTAGCACTTATAAACTATCTCTATTGTTTTTAATTGTTCAGCCTTAATGTAATTTTGATTAAATTTTGGCCACTGAGTAACACAAAGGCGTGTGCGCTCAACATATGTCTTTTGAGGTATGTAAACACGTAACTTGAGGTTTGTGCAGTTCTGTTTTCAACCACTAGATGCTACTTATGCATTAGTTTTAGGTAGAACAATTTTCCTGAACACAACTGTCCCATCTTAAAAAAGGGCACACAGAAAAAAGGCAAGATGTAAAAAAACAAGGACTAGTATTTCATGTATTGGCACAAATATGGCAAAGCACTTAAGTTTAATAAACTACAAGTATTTAATGATGTATGTGCAGGGGAAAGTGGTCATTTGAATACCAATTCCTTCAAAAGTGGCCAAATGTAATGCTTGTCCTATGCGTGGACATAATTACTTGGTAAATCAATTGAACTCATACATAGATTTTGTTTATTCGACGTTTCACCCCAACCCAGTGGCCAGCGACTCTGGAAGACAATCACTTGCTCAATAATAGCTTGATGCACTGCGTAGCATCTCTCAGGGAGCAGCTCTTTTCTGACTTAGCACTAGAAAAGGCTTTCATATTTTTGCAAATTTACAAAAATAAGATTTTTAATTATTATAGAAGTACTTTTTGCGATAAAAGCAGCATATGCTAGCAATGGAATCCGCCCAGACAAGGCTTTGATTGGTGTGTCTGTTAACACCGCATGAATTCACTGTCCAAATCTCGTTAAAGCCCAGATTATATGATAAGCATTGTGACGTATAGCACAAGGAGGCGATATATTTGCTCCATATCAGCATGCTCTCGTCACCACTGGCGTACAGTTACTGTATGTTTATTGCTTATTTTGCTGCTTTTGGGACCATGTGGGAAGTTCACTAGCAAAATGTGAATCATGCTACATCACAACAACTCTGGAACAGTGAATTCTCACTCTGAAGTTTTGTTTGAAATGTTTTTATTTTTCCCTGGTTAGACTGTGAATCAGAGAGGTGGGGTGGGGTTGTGAGATGACGTGCTGGCAAGAACGAGTGGTAACGTAACACTGTAAGTAAGACACTGTAGCAATAAGAACTGGAGGCATTTACTACTGTCATGTTTGCATTGTAAGATTATTTTTTATTTTATTACTATTTACTATTATTATTGTTCTTATTATGTCTACTATTCTTCTATTACTATTAGCCTATTGTTGTTCTGTTCTATTTGCATGACGTTTCATTGCAATGAAACATTTGGAGCATATTTGTGTTTTCTCACAATAATGTGAGGTTATGGGTGGGATCATTGGCAGGGTGGGTTGAAACCGGGATCCAGAATTAAGTCAGTCCTAAGTGATTTTCCAATAATCTGATGGACTTTTTAATAAAATATTATTATTTATACACAAGGAATTTAAGAGATACTGTTTAACTGGATGAGAACGCTTTTTTTTTTCTATAACCATTGAATGTGTGAGTTGCTATCACCAGTCAGTGAACGGCCCATTCTGTACTGGCCTTATTGTACCGGATCAGAGGGTAAACTTTTCTGAATGTTATGGAGTCGTTTGTTCAGTGTGAGGGACTGAACTAAATACGCCTTTACCACTCCATCAACACAGACAAATACATTTGAAAGCGCACAATAACTAGTCGACATTCCACATGATGGCTCTGACAAACTGCACGGACATGTTAATACACTTGTTTTTTTAAATCCGTTTCCTACACTTTGTCCATCATGCGACACCCAGAAATCCTTCCTTTCTTGAAAAGAACCGGAGTGTGTGAGAGATTGAAACTGTGAGAATGAAACAATGTTTTCTCTATCGATGCTTTGTAAGCTTTCTCGATGCATTACATATGCGTGCAATTCAAGTAGTGTTGAAAATTGTTAATTTATTGTTTAGAATGTCTTTGCGTGCAAGCAAGAGCAAATAAAACAAAATGTAGCAATCTGTAACTCGTACCTAAAAATGGTATTTGGGATTACGGAACCTCTTTTACACAGGACTAACAAAACAAAATACTGAAAAAAATTATATATAAAAAGGAAATCTTTTCTTCTGTTTTCAAAGTGCCATAGCTAGTGAGAAAATGAATGATTGGACGTGGGCTGTAGCTGCTTTACTGTCTTGAGTTGACGTGAGAAACCAATCATAAAAAGGGGAAACTCAAGGAAAATGTGCATTTGATGACACTGCGAACAGTTTTTACATTTTATGCTTTTTTCATTTGGTCATACAGGACTCTTCAGGACTCTGAGCTCTGACTATCAATCCATGAGCTCTTCTGTGCAAACAGTTTTTTTCACATCAGAATGATATTGTGAGCGTGTGTGTATGCATGTATAAATCTGCATTTAACTGCGTCGCAGACACCCACATGTTACGGATTAGAATGGGTTGAAGTTTAGAGCTATGCAGGGCCCTTTACTGAGTCCTCCTTTGATATGTGTAAATATAATGTGAAGGTCTGAAGTGATTTTTGTTAAATTCTATATTTTATCGCTTTTGTAGAAATTTTGTTGTGGGAAGAAAAAGAAATACAATAAATTTTATGGGTGAAAATTTGCTTCATGTTTCTGTCTCACACATGCACGACAACATTATCTGAGCAACTACTCATGTCTGATGATATCACATAACAATTTGTTCCAAAGGCAGCACAAAGATTATCCTTCCTCAGTACAAAAACAATATAATAGCACATTTATGGCAGGTACTATACTTGAAATAGATACATTTGAATGTCTCAGACAACAATTCTAACTTTTCTCTCTTACTAAATGTTAGCGTGTGTATATTTTCTCCTAGCTCATTTTGAGTTCAGAGTTGTCTGTGTGCATGATACGCAATGTAGGAGTGCCCTTTTTTGCCTACTTAATGGGTCAAAGGTAACGTGATGCTTTTAGCTTGTATGCTATGTACCCCCCTTATCCTCTTGTTCTGCTTCCCACGGCGTGGTCCCTGGCTCACTGCTGTTCTTGCATGTGTCCAGATGCCTCCTTAAAGCTGAACAAGAGAAACATCAGTAAGCGACATGTCGCTGCAATATCACAGTCATTAGCACAAGAAAGAGAATACTGACAGGGCTTTGAGGAAGTCCATGCTTCCATCATGAATAATTTGGTTTGATTTGTTATAGAAATCTTGGAGAGGACATAAGAGGAGGAAGAGGAAACACAACGTACCTTTGAAATATCAAAACAACTGTGACTGTATGTTTGTGTGTTTGTTTGCTACACTTGTTTGTTTTTGAGCACAGTTCCTTTCCGAGCAAGTTATCCTCTAGATGCTGGTATCGTGTCTACCCAGAGACATTAATTAATAGCTAATCAAAGCTAATGTCTCAGCAGCACATTGCCAGCACAAAGACATGATTAATACGTAATCAAAGGCTGTGCAGCGCAAACGCACAAAGCAGAACCCACCCCCAGCCACCCCGCCTCGAACACCACTGTTGTTATAGAAATAAACGAATGCTCGCGGCTTAATTAGCTGGCTGTTGATATGTGTTGTCTTCATTTGAAGTTGTTGGGGATTTATCTCGGAGCCAACTTTGGCCTCCTGAGTGACAACGCTGAGGTGACATTCTGCATTCATACATGCACTGATATTTTAATGCGCGTTGCTTTTCTCATATTGAGAATCCAATAGCTCTATGAAAAAATGTAAAGTTCTAACCTGAGAGGCCAAACATGCGGCAGCAAGCACTGCATGTGTGTTTTTGCAGGAAAGCAGTAATGGCAGCATCTCCAAGGTTGTCAGGACCAAATGCCATCTCACCCATGCTGCCACTGTGCAAGGAACAGAGACAGCGTCAAAATGACAAATCTTTTTACAATAGTATCTATTTCAAGTTAGTGGAACACCTGTGCACTTCAGCCATAATGACTGTCGGATCGGTCAGCTCCTCACCGACACCTGACAAGAAAAGATATGATGAAATAAGTCATTAGCATTTCGAGGAAAATTTGCGGGTGACTTTGCAGTTTGTCAGTGTTTAGTGTCATGCAGTCAAAATGTGAATAGTGATGAAGAGGACTTTGAGACCACCTATTGGGTTACAGTACATTTACCTATAGATTGTGAGATTTATGAAATGCTTCCAAGGATCACCTTGTACATCAAGCACCAGAAGTTCCCTGGATGAGTACTCATAGGTCCAATGTGAAAACGAAAGCAGTAACTCTTCCAGTGAACAGGAAGGTGTGATTTCCTCTCCTGTGTTGTTGTTGTACTTGCGGAAGTTACCAGACATGTTCCTTTCAATAGTAAGCCATTGGCCATTTGAATGCCAAAGAACCAATGATACATCCAGAAATCTGGCGTGATGACATAACAAATTAATACAGAATCAATGGCATTTAATAGTGCAAGAGAAACCACATACTTCGGTGAATGTGTAATCCTGGCAGGTTTGATTTGGTTAAACACTTGCATCATCCTGTCTGCTGCCCTCTGCTGCTGGATCTCCTTTAAGTATAGAGAACATAGTAAATGTGACATTAAAAAATGTTATGTAAAAGTGATTTACAACGGTAGAAAGATTTGGAGAACCCGGTTTACTTTTACATAATGCCTTGATACACAGCGTCAATCAGTAATTGCAAGATGGAAGTAGTATTTCCTGCCAGTTTATTTTATTGTTAGTGATATTAAACATTAAAATTTGTAACCATTCAAAGGCTTATATTATTCTATAGCTTTTAGATTTTGCATACTCACCCTCAAACATAGCTGCAGTGCTGTGTCATCATGAAAGTATTTCTGCCAAGCAGACACCACCTCTGGTCTGAATGCTTTGACCACATACACCTGCCCAGGTGTGAGGACATTCTGTTCGGCCCAGGTGCAGAGAACCCTGAACCCCTGCCGCAAACCCCCTTCCAGAGAGCCCTCTTCACTAGGCAGCAACTGAACTATTGCTGACAAGCCTCGGGAAGACCATGAAGAGACTATTTCTGCTTCAGGGTCGGTCTCTGAGTGAGCTTCTTCCAGTGTATAAATGCTCACCTCTTCACCACCTACAGAGGCAAAAGTAAATACTGTATTAGGATAGTGCAGTATAATTACCGAAGGATACTGGAAATTATTTGCTGCGGACTTGCATCAAAAAGGGTACCTAGAATGGAAACTGGAGTAAATGGGATGGTGTGAGCCAGTCTCATTAGGTTGTTTCTTTCCATGGCTGGTTGCAAACACAAAAACATACAAGTTTTGTAACTTAACTATGTCATAATAAAAGTATCTGTACTTTGGGTGCAGAACATGAGATGAGTTAAAATAAATAAATAAATAAAAACTTTTAAAAAATAAATAAAAATGTAAAAATACTTTTCATTTATATTAATTTTGAATTTTTATTCATTTTATTAATACCTGAATAATGTGGATACAACATATCCGTGGACTGGAATGTTGAACTCCCTGATACAACGACAGGACAGATATTTAGTATTGTACTAAATTACACACAAATATCTATTTTAGAAAATACCTTCAGCAGCAATAACACTCTGCGACCTGGAGTGGACATCATCAAAAATATGTTTCGTTGAATCAATTATTCATGCACATTGTGGCAAGCCAAAAAAGAAGGGACAGACTTACGAAGATGTGCGGCTAACTGATCTCGCCCAGCTGTTCCATGCTGAATGAGTAGGACTCAAGACGTCCTGAATGCCACAGTAAAATAAGAATATAGGAATTACAAAGCCATAAAAAAAGTATTTGTCCCCTCCCTCAAAGTTAAATATTCCTAAAAGTCTAAAATAATAAGGTGTAAACTGAAAAAAATAACTGGTGGATTTACTTGATAAAATCATTGTAACAATTTGCACTTACTTTTATGAAGTAAACTTTACTGCTTGCAATATTAAGTTCAGTTCACAAGCAGTTTCATCACGTAAATCCACCAGTTATTGATTAAATCATAGTGACAATTGGCACTTACTTCTATTAAGTAAATTTTACTGCTTGTGAACTTAACAAATGCAAATTGTTGCAATGATTTTATCAAGTAAATCCACCAGTTATTTTTTTCAGTATAGTTTTATTCTCAACTTAATTTCTTTAATTTGCAGTACCTGATGAGAAAAAACTTGCTTCTGCAAATCCAGGGGCTCAAAATCTTTCGGGTAAAAAAAGACAACAAAGTTTTAACATTTAAAAAAAAATAGGCATGTCGTGTGCTTAGAAACAATTGAGTGTTGAAAGCAAACATTTTTATACACTATCTAAAAGCCCATTCGGTTTTCTTACTAAGCTGGGTGAGGCTAGCTGAAGCTGACCAACATGTAGGTTCTCCTTTCAACTTTTGCCATCGTTTCCAGCAAGCGTCAGACAGAAATGTGTGCATGGTTCCCTAATGAATTTTAAAGTTTTTTGTTTTTATAAGGACATTGAAAATATTAAGATTCAAGATGTAGGTTTAAGAAAACATGCATAATACAGCATTAATAAATAAACAATAGCATTTTAGGGAACACTCTTACATCGTCTTGGCAGCTTTCTTGTATTTTGACCGTCTTTCGATTTGGGTTTCTTCTTCTTCTGTTCAAGACTTGAGTAAACTCAAATGACTTACACCACTCTGCAGAGTCAAACATGACAACCAATCAGACCAAACTACTGAACATGAAGTTTTTAAACTTTAACTTAAATTCATTGAATCAAAAAGCTAATGAAATATACCGAGGTAGGCTTAATCAAAGACATAACAGACTGCACTAACAAAACTGTTCAGCGACATTTCACATTCTATTGTCAAATGTCTTCCCATTGTTGCCTTCAATCATCATGATACTGTAAATGACAAAAGTACCTCTGCTTTTGCTCCACTGTAAGAATGTGTCATCTCTCAAACTTCTTTTACCACCACGCTTTTTAAATGCTTCATTAAGATAAGGAAATGACCCCCCTCTTGGAATCAGGGATGCACCAGAGAAAGTCATATTCTCCACACTGGATGACAAAGATCTGCAGTAGCCATAAGGGTAGTCTCTTGACAAATAGGATGACCTTGGAGATTTTGCACAAGGTCTGTTCTGGGAATTACCGGAGAGTTGGTGGTCATCCAAACAGGTACAATTTTCAAAATCCTTAGAGATCTTAGTGGGATCAGAAAGAAGAATATCACCACTATGTCTCAATACTTCTAAATTATAGAGATTTTCATGAGTCAGCTCTTTCTGATTTATTTCTTCATCGTCTCCACTGACTTCTTCCTCTTCCACGTCAATTTCCTCACAATTTGGGTAAAGGTGTTGGTCACAGCTCCACAGTTTATAACGTGGTGAGTCCAGTCTGTCCGTAAACTTGTGAGAGAAAGGAGACTCACTGCTGGATGGGCCACGTGATTCATAAGATGTCTGATCGCTGAAACCACTAAACTGGCTTCCAACTCCATGAAGGGGCAAAATTGTCGAGAGGGATGCAGTTCGAGATACACCAACACACAACTCGTTAGGATGGTGGGCATCAAGCGACTGTAATCGATATATAAAAAAAGAAACAATATTACCGTAATCATTCAGTCAACATTTATACCGGTATTGGCTGATTGTACTGCAGGAAGATTGCAACTTACCTCTTTTTCACCCTTCCCTGACAATCTTTCTCTGTCCCCCCTGCTTCCTCTGACTTCCAGGTGGGACTCCTGCGGCACATGTCTATGAGTGTACCCTTTAATTAATGAAGGTGGAGTACTTTTACAAGGTTTGCACATCATTTGTCTCCTATTAGCCTCATCATACTCTGCACCACCTCTGTGGAGCACACTCCAGCTCTGAGGGAGGACGTGTCGGGATGTTTTGATCGGTTGGGATTGAGCAAGACGAGTTTCCTCTTGATGCAGGTTATCAGAGGCAGACAGCAGAGTGAGTGTGTCAACAGCAAGCGCCGACAAGTCCTGAAGTTGACCAAGCTGAGAGTCCAGCTTCATAAGGCTGTCCTGAATGACTGTGACTTTCTCAGAAACTTCCCCAACCATCGTGCACATCTCTTCTGTTCTATTTGAACACACACACAATAAAATTGAATGTTTTTTTTGAAAATAAAAAGTTGGATTGTTTTTTTGTCTTCTTCAACTCAAGGTTCTTATGGTGCATTAGACAATGATTTTAGTGTAGTTTCCATTGTGGGCCACAAGTGCAGTCTAAGAAAAAAAAACTGTTACATTCACGTTGAAATATGGAAATCTGTGGTTACCAGAATTTCACTGTTAGACAAAATGGCAAAGTCATAAAATACACATGAAATCGTAGTGTTTAAGCAACCATAATTTTTACAGTATATATATATATATATATATATATATATATATATATATATATATATATATATATATTTTTTTTTTTTTCCCTGAAAAGATGGTAAAAATTTAATATTGTACCATTTCATACAATAACTTATTTAAACACTTGATGGTGGTGATACCATGTTACACCTTGTCTCCCCTCTCCAGTCAGGATTTAAACCTATACCAATATTATGACAGTCAAACATGCTAACTACTGAGCTAATGCAGAGCATTCAGAGGGAGTGCTATGCGTGTAGATTAGGAAAACTTGATTCGTGAGAGCTTACAGAGGGTACTAGCAAGAGATGCTAGATTTTGCTGTTGGCTTAGTAGTCAGCACACATGACTGCCACAGTGATAGCGTGGGTTCAAACTCCAGTTGGTGAACAAAAAAAGGAAAACAAGAAAAGGAGCACAACAATTTCATAGTACAGTATATCCATTCAACAATTCATTTTCAACACCTCTTTTTCTTCTCAGGGTTGCGGGGTGCTGGAGCCTATCCCGGCTGAATTCGGTCTAAAGGCAGACTACACCCTAAACTGGTCGGGTTTATAGTACGTGTATATATGGAAAAAAAATACCATTAAATATGCTGTGGTTCTTTTTGCAGTACTTTGTTGTCTATTTGACACTGAACGTTTTACGGTTTTCCAATTTTTTTACGGTATAATTTCGACAACCGCAGTTGCCTGTATTCTACAATGAATCCAACTTTTTTTTAAAACAGTGTAGTTATTATAAAAGAAATACAACCTATCAGCTGTGACTCTGATCCTGTTCATTTGACTGCTGAGGAGATCTCGATTTTTCTCATAGATGTAGGCCTGGACGCATTTCTCTTCAAATTCATGGAGTTTCTTTCTGTCATCATCGCCTAAATAGAGCTCTGGAAAGAGCATGTTAGAACAGAACAGAGTCCAATGGTATAACCATACATTAATCTACAATAAAATTATATCTACAACATACAGATTATATCGATAAAATAATAGAACTCACTAAGTCCAGAGCTTCTTTCATCTCCCTTAGAAATTCCATTAAGGTGCTTGTAAATAGCTCTCAAACCAATAGTTATGTGACTCAGGACAATTAAGGGTGGAGGAAGCCATGGTCTGTCCAGATAGGTCATTATGTAGCGATAGCGGTTGTACTTCCACAACTTATTGGAAGTTGATGCCATATCAAAGTAGATGTTGCTGATAATGAAAAGGCAAACCTGAGGTTAAAAAGTGTCTCCCTTGATGCTCAAACCTTGAAGATAGACAAGAACTGCTGCTGAGGTACTCACTTAAAAAATGCAATGAGAATGTTGACCATGATTATGTATTGGAAAAACATATAGACAGCTTGAAGGAATCCTGTGAGGAACGAAGCAGGAGCACACGGACGGCCATCATCACAAGCTGTTGATATAAAATGAAACTGTGAAAAACGGTTACCAAAACATTTATAATGTATGTTATCTTAACTCATTGGCGGCCATTGATGGTGATAGACATCCAATCCATTTTCAACTAAGAGGGGCTGGCAGCAAGTTTAAATGAATTGGACATCTATCACCATCATTGACAGCCAATGAGTTCAAAACGAGGTTATCATGTCAAGCCTTTATTAAACCACTAACGATCTATCTCTGATGCGTAGACCTCTCCGTAGATCATCCAGTAAGGCTGGAACACAACATCACGAGCTAAACTCCATGATGGCTTTTCATCTGGTGACAGGATGGCCTTCCTGGATACCCCAAAACTGAGCAGTACAATTGCCATCATCACCACAATAAAGAACATGTTAGAGGTCTGGATGGAAAGAAAGAAAAAAAGACAAGTACTGATTAAAATTTTTTTGTAAAGTAATGAACAAAACCCACATACCATTTTGGTGATCATTGTAAGGTAGGGACCAGCGTGTTGGTTGACAGCCAGCAGATCCATCACCCTGACAAACCAAAATATAATGTCCAGACAGTAGGCAATCCGTCCTGCTGTGCGGTATGGGTCAGCATGCCAACGCAGCACCAAACCAAACAGGAAGAGTACGATGGCAATGAAGTCCGATAAGTTCCAGTATTCAGAGAACCAAATCTTCAGCTTCTGCCTGAGCTTCCTTGGTTCTGACATAAGCACCTGATAGGGGGTTTACATGAATAAACATTACTGGTATTAGTAATTCAAATAATTTGTCAGATACAGTATTTTTATTTTACACTTAATGGGTTGTTAAAATTGCAGTTCCAATTTCCCCCCTAAGTCGAATTGCCTGGTTATCTCACCTCTCTGGTTTTCTCCATTGCTGTAGTTAATACATACAAAATGACCAACCATTCCTGCTCACTGGGTTGATCATCCATCTTAACTAAAATGGCGTATGAGAATAACATCAAGAAAGCAAGGTATGACATCTAAAAAGGATAATAAGAAAGAAATAAGCTTATTTTTATTCAAAAAATGTAAAACGTACACAAAGGAGGATGTAAATGTATTTACTGTATTGCTGTGTTGCAGAAATGAATATTTGCATTTCATTTTTCCTGACAAAATAATTGACACCTACTGTATGGAACCAGAATTTAACAACTGGGGCTGTATAAAATTCATAGAATTTCCGGATCCAGGACACACTATGCAAAGTGATTGAGAAAAGGCCTTTAGATCCTGAACCAAGACATCGGTCCTGGGATGGGAGTCCATGCTCTGTATCCTGGTTAGCCTGTGAGTGGGAATTTCAAAATAGTATTGTGTCTGAGGATTCCAGTTCATATATTCCAAGTTTATACAGTGTGCTGCCTATAGTACATACCACGTGATCCGTTTTGTCATGAGTTGCTCCTGTGTCACGTCCAAAAAGAATTGCCTCATTTGACTGTGGTACATGGCACATTTCGGCTTTACTTTTGAATTCCAGAAGCAAAATGGCAGGAGGCAGAAGGAGGCTCAGAATGATCTAAAACAAGCAGTAAAGTCTGAATTAACATAACTTGCCACTAAAGCCAGTGGTAAAAACATACTTCAATCGATGTAATGTTGTGACTACACTGGCCCTTTCTGCCCCCGAATTTTAGTGGTTGTATATCAATGCAACATGGTTGTACATCAATGCAACATCAAGTTTACCAACACACTTAACAGTGTCATAAAATATAACAAAAAACAATACAATCAACACTGAGCAATACCTCTTCAATACTAATACGTTTTCAACATTGCCATTGTTGTTGGTGGATCAAAGATGTACACGATTCACATAAAAGAGCTGATTTGTGTACACTCTACCCCTTTCATTTACTTAGCTTATAGACTCCCCCACCCCCGTCCCTTTCTTTCCCTGGTCAACAGGCCCCCCACATGGTGTCAACCGGAAATACATGCAGCTGAGGATAGCATCAACACGTTAGTATTTAGTGTAGACATTCAATGTATTTCTTGTTGTTGTTTGTGTTTCTTTTCTTTTTTCTCTTGTGTTTCTTTTCTTCTGTTCCCCCATAACCCCTGTTTGCTGTTTTGTCATAATAAACGAGGTATGTGAATGATCACAATGGGAGTATGTCATACTCTCAATGTGCAACATTAAAACTGCTCAGTCCAACCGGGCACTCAGACTTCCATTCTCCGTGTCAAACAGCTGAACAGGACAAGTTTAAAAAAAAAAAAAAATATGGGGAGAACAAGTATTTGAAAAACAGTCAATGGGAAAACCCATTGGCAGTGTATCAAATACTTGTTCTCCCCACTGTATATATGTACACGATTATAATGCGGATGACATCACTCGTTTCAGTACCTTTAAAAATGAGTTTTTTCTCATGTTCAGTGGCCCAGTCCATAGATCAGTAAGGAGAGTCTGTGTGCACGAGTGCGAAACAAAAGGTCTGTGGCATGAAGAAACTGCCATTTGCAGGCTTGTAAAGTGGCTCCATGCCTCCATCTCAGAAGTGAGTAGCTTCATTGCCATCTTCTCATTCTGACGAAATGCACAGTTTAAGACATTCTCTGCCAGCTGACCAAATTCCCTATGACAAAACAAAATAAAATACAGTATATAAAAATTCTAGCATCTTAATAATTTTTTCACAGCCTATCATGGACAGTTCAAGAGTCTTTAATGAACCTAACCTTCATGTTTTTGGAATGTGGGAGGAAACTAATGTATGGGAAAACCCTCGCAGACACAGAGAGAACTTACTCAAGCATTTTTGAATCAACACTTCATTCACACTCACAGTGAATATGCTTTGAACCGTTCTGCAATGTGGTCATCTGTGCTGCTTTGCCGTGCTTTAAAGGCCATGGAGCGGTACATCTTGCAGGCCACTGTGGCCCGAGCAAGCGCCTCTTCGCCATGCTGCCATAGGAACATTGCCATCTGCTGGCGTTGCTGGAGCACAGCCCACACGAAGACGTCATTAAAGTTGAAAGAAAAAACTAATGGTGTTTCACATAGACCGGATGGCCATACACCCTTTTCACGTGTACCGTCTGGTACATGCTGGTCCTAGATTGAAAAATAAGGATAGAATGTTAAAACAAATGGGTCAGCAAAGTGGGGACAAAAAAACAATGGAGAAACACGAAAAGTCAGAAAAGCCCTGATTATAAGACGACCCCCTGTTTTTCAAGACTCAAGTTTGAAAAAAGACTTTTTGAACACCAAATTAATTTTCATACAGAAAATAATTACAATACATCCGAAACAAATGATTGTAACAATACATTTGAAAGAAAAAGTATGTTATTTTGCCTCATTCAAATCTTAATATCTGAACATTTACAGTGACTTGCAAAAGTATTCGGCCCCCTTGAATCTTGCAACCTTTCGCCACATTTCAGGCTTCAAACATAAAGATATGAAATTTAATTTTTTTGTCAAGAATCAACAACAAGTGGGACACGATCGTGAAGTGGAACATTTATTGGATAATTTAAACTTTTTTAACAAATAAAAAACTGAAAAGTGGGGCGTGCAATATTATTCGGCCCCTTTACTTTCAGTGCAGCAAACTCACTCCAGAAGTTCAGTGAGGATCTCTGAATGATCCAATGTTGTCCTAAATGACAGATGATGATAAATCGAATCCACCTGTGTGTAATCAAGTCTCCGTATAAATGCACCTGCTCTGTGATAGTCTCAGGGTTCTGTTTAAAGTGCAGAGAGCATTATGAAAACCAAGGAACACACCAGGCATGTCCGAGATACTGTTGTGGAGAAGTTTAAAGCCGGATTTGGATACAAAAAGATTTCCCAAGCTTTAAACATCTCAAGGAGCACTGTGCAAGCCATCATATTGAAATGGAAGGAGCATGAGACCACTGCAAATCTACCAAGACCCGGCCGTCCTTCCAAACTTTCTTCTCAAACAAGGAGAAAACTGATCAGAGATGCAGCCAAGAGGCCCATGATCACTCTGGATGAACTGCAGAGATCTACAGCTGAGGTGGGAGAGTCTGTCCATAGGACAACAATCAGTCATACACTGCACAAATCTGGCCTTTATGGAAGAGTGGCAAGAAGAAAGCCATTTCTCAAAGATATCCATAAAAAGTCTCGTTTAAAGTTTTCCACAAGCCACCTGGGAGACACACCAAACATGTGGAAGAAGGTGCTCTGGTCAGATGAAACCAAAATTGAACTTTTTGGCCACAATGCAAAACGATATGTTTGGCGTAAAAGCAACACAGCTCATCACCCTGAACACACCATCCCCACTGTCAAACATGGTGGTTGCAGCATCATGGTTTGGGCCTGCTTTTCTTCAGCAGGGACAGGGAAGATGGTTAAAATTGACGGGAAGATGGATGCAGCCAAATACAGGAACATTCTGGAAGAAAACCTGCTGGTATCTGCACAAGACCTGAGACTGGGACGGAGATTTATCTTCCAACAGGACATCGATCCAAAACATAAAGCCAAATCTACAATGGAATGGTTATAAAATAAACGTATCCAGGTGTTAGAATGGCCAAGTCAAAGTCCAGACCTGAATCCAATCGAGAATCTGTGGAAAGAGCTGAAGACTGCTGTTCACAAACACTCTCCATCCAACCTCACTGAGCTCGAGCTGTTTTGCAAGGAAGAATGGGCAAGAATGTCAGTCTCTCGATGTGCAAAACTGATAGAAACATACCCCAAGCGACTTGCAGCTGTAATTGGAGCAAAAGGTGGCGCTACAAAGTATTAACGCAAGGTGGCCGAATAATATTGCACGCCCCACTTTTCAGTTTTTTATTTGTTAAAAAAGTTTAAATTATCCAATAAATTTTGTTCCACTTCACGATTGTGTCCCACTTGTTGTTGATTCTTGACAAAAAATTAAAATTTTATATCTTTATGTTTGAAGCCTGAAATGTGGCGAAAGGTTGCAAGGTTCAAGGGGGCCGAATACTTTTGCAAGGCACTGTAAATATGTAAACTAAAGTGCAATCACATTTGTAAATTAATGGCTTCTGGTTTTTGAAATGCAAACAAACCAATCTATTGTGAAAAGACAAAATTGCAATAACTGCGTTAACCATCAAAGTGAAGTCTAACTGTAACTGTAGTCTTGAAACAAATCTGAATAAGGAAAAACATTGCAATAAAATAATGCAAACTGGTAAACTTGAGAGTAGCTGAGATCTCTCATGACAGAACATCACGTCAATGATATCTGGCGCCATCTAGCGTCGTGAATGGGTATAATGTCTAGACCGCGAATGTAAGACGACCCCCTCTTTTTCAGTCTTATTTCAATGCAAAAAATACCCGTCTTATATTCGGGCCAATACGGTAAATAAAAATGCTAACATGTCCTGAATGTAAAGATACACGATAATATCGGTCGCCGATAATTATCGGCCGATAATGGCAATTATGACGTCACACAGATAATCCAGATAATAAAAAAATTCAACCGATAATGCAAGCCGATAATTATATACTTCATTTGGCCTCCAAATGTGCACAACCGAAGAATTCAGCACACCGCCTCCTCAACCCCTCCCCTCTCTGAAGCCCCTGAGGGAGGAGGGGTTGAGGAGGCGGAGTTACACGACGAGAAATAGTTGAATATTATGGCGGCTGTTACTAAAAAAACGACGCTCTCGCCATCTGCGAAACGTACCGCAGAAGTTCCACGAGGCCGAAAGAAAGCGTCCTCATTCAAAACCACTAACCCAGCATCCATTTAAAACTGCATCACAAAGATTTTTGGAACGAATACGAGGCTGTTGCTAGTGGGAATGCTAAAGCTATTGTAAACACAAGCTAAACTACGGGGCTTGTGACATTACAGAGTCGGGTTGTTTGGGAAAGCAGCCCAAGGCGGGTGGTAAACTTGCATCTAAGGCTAAACACCGGCACGACTGGAGACCGATAGTCTGCAAGTAGCCGTCTTCCGACGGAGCCCGCCGCTCTGGAAGGGAGCAAATTTTGACAGAACACCGGCAGGCCGCCCCGCCAACGGCAGAGCCCGGTTCCCCGGCTTCAGGACCTCTGGCGAACACCCCGGTTTCTCGAGCGTTCCCCACGGCGTGCAAGCAGAGCCAGGCCCTGAATATGCTGCGGCGAGCCGGCCAGTACGGGCGGATTATCCGGTACGAACGTAGCCACCGAGACGAGACACAATTTTTTTTTTTTACCGAAATTACCCGAGAGCCAAAGCCCTGGATAAAAAAATTAATGCAGTTTATACGACCACCATTCTTCATGAAAAACATGCCAATAACATTTTCACCACGGACATTTGGAAAAGCGATGTCCAATAAGCAAGCTTATCATGACGGCACAGTGGTTAGATGATAATTTAAACATGGAGAAAACGAAGTCAGCCAGTCAATAATGCATTCAGTATGTAAAATGACGAGCGGTCAGATGACTTTGTAAGGCTGCCTTTTTTTTCGGTTTAACAAAACTCAGGCACAAAACAACACGTACGGAGATGCGAGCTCCAACTCCATCCAAATCGTACTGCCGTGTATCAGTTTAGCTGCTGTAAAGCAAATGTCGTGAGTGCCGCAAAAGTAAACAAAGCGCTGCAGAATGGGTACATGACATCTCGCTCTTTTGAGTTAATCATTTTCAGTGTGCAACAAAGCATATAACATTAGCAATCACTTTTCAAATTAATTTAACTTATTTGTCTGCTCAATTACAGTCATAGTAGATAATCAAAACTTATTGGCACTTATTAACACTTATCAATTTAAATATCCACATTCCTGTTGTAATGAAATAATAATATTATGTAGCCACAATTATTATTCAAAATCTTTTCTTCTTCAAAGTTTTTTTTTTTTAGGATTAAGTCTAATAATGTATTGCTTAAAATAAGGCTGTTAAGATTATTTTCAGCTAGCTATTTTTCTTCTAAGAAATCTGAGAGAAATACACTTGAAGCGCTGGCAGATAATTTCACTTATTTCCAATAGATTTACACTTAAAACTGACTAGTTTTAAGGAGGTGTGTTTTGCAGTGTATTAATGCTATATATGTTAGGAATGGCTTACTTTTAAAGGAATTTTTGTGCAACTTAGTTATTTACTCTATAGGTAATTGTTGCCAAAACAATTACCATTACCAAAACAGTTACCATTACACAATATCAGACAATCTGTCATTATTTAGATGTTGCAAATGGATACTTGTTCTTATTTTATGTTGAAAAAAAGAGCAATAAATTATATTTTTGCACAGTAATATTTTCTTTTGTGTATACTTTAAAATTTTACATAAATCTTTTAATAGAATTATCGGCTTGACATTATCGGTTATCGGTTGGAACGAGGAGGAAATTATCGGTTATCGGTATCGGCTGAAAAATGCATTATCGTGCATCACTACCTGAATGATAATAAAAGTAATATACAGGTTGCATAAAATCTTATTTCTTAAATGAGATGACGTAAATCTGTTTGATTTCAGTCTCTAATTAAACGATATAATCATTTCAGGGATCACATTGGAACTCAAACCAGGAAATTGTGGAATAACAGCATTCCTCTCAGACACCTCTTCAAATCCCTGATTTGAAACGTAGGAAAATTTGAAAGAATTCGTTTCCCACCTTGCATTTGTAAGGCTGAGCTGTTCTAAAGAAATGGGGTTCTTGGGGACTTCCACTCCTTTGAGAGTTTGGTTTCATTCCCTTTTTTTGTCTGGACAAAGACGAGGTACTGACACGTCTACTTTCCTGTATTTACCAAAATAAAACAAATAAACAAAAAAAAAATGGATCAAAGAACATGAATCAATCAAGGGTTAGTAACCATTGATGTTCACCTTGTTCTGCAGTCTGTTGTAGGCTGTTCTGAAATGTTTACGGGTGTAGGTACTCCGGTATGCTCCTCCTATGAGGTATTCAATGACCAAGCCTATGTCAATGAGAGACAACCGGTAGGCCAGCGGTAGGGAGGTCTGCACAAACACATTCAATTTGTCAGTGCTCTTCAAAACAAGTACACCGCTTTTTAAACATGCAGTAAATGACTGACAATATACTCTATATATAATTCCACCTATATTTGCATTACTTATAACACTCACCTTTTTTACATCTTCAACAAGGTGATGAAGAAAATGGTCAGTTTGCACGAGAGGCTGAGAAGTAAATCATTAAATAATAATTAATTCATTAACAACACATAGCTCACGATACAGGAGGTAAACATATGTATAACAATGTTGCAGTCATAAAAAGAAGTCCAAATACTGTATATTCAGCAGTACCACTGTCTCTCTGTTTCTTAGGGGGACTTGCAATACTAAGACTATAAATAAGTAAACATACACAAAAGATGAAGGCAAATCTAACTAGAGGGGAATCGAGTGTGCACAAAACAAAGCATCCTACGATCTTAATAGCATCCCAAACAATTGAACAGAATGAAAAAGATCAAAATCCACAAAGAATCTCTTGGGCCTAGGATTGCTGTTGTTGTGAATTTAGTCTCAACTACTGTTTGCAATTTGTGCTTCAAAGATATAAAGAAAGATTTCCTCTGTTTGCATAGCAAGGGTAGACCGCTTTCAAAGGAACGATGGAAAAATAACGACCCAAAGAAAGAAGTGGCAGAAAGTTTTCTGTAAAAAAGAAAAATGACATCAAGAACAGAAGACAGATATTTGTAAATGAGTGAATAATATTTAACAACCGTATTATAAAGTTCCTCCAGGCGATCCACGGTGAGGAAGTGACTCATAGTCATTCCGTTTTCAATAAGCAGTTTGACAAAACTCACACGATCCATCACCAAAGCATCCAGCATTGCCTGTTCCAATGAACCCACCTGGATATATAGAGGATTTCACAATAAACAAACACCAGTGGAAGGAAATGTATAATATTTCTCTTCACACATTATTAGAAGTACAAATATTTCACCTCTTCACAGCTCCATTATATTTTCATACGTCAGGGTTTACATTTCAATTTAATTACCAAATCCTGAATTGATGCAATTAAAAAAAAAAGACCACTCACTAAAAGATGGGGATATTCATTTGGAAGTTAAAATTTAAGGATGAGGCTTGAATGCCCCATAATATTTACAACTAAACATAATTTGACATTTAAAAAAAAAAAAAAGTGTTTAATCTTTCAGTGCTTATGCATGACTTGCTGTTCTCTAACCAGGAACTGAAGGAGCTGAATTTATGAATTAGCCATTGTGAATAACAGTTGGAAATGTGTTTTCAAAAATGTAGAGGTTAGATATTTCGTTCACCTGTAAAGGTTAGAGTACATTTTAGGTTCATTGTGAAATTTAATCTGAAAGTCAAACATCTCCATCCCTGACCTTTTGGGAGTAGTGTATATACCGTATTGGCCCGAATATAAGACGGTGTTTTTTGCATTGAAATAACATTGAAAAAGAGGGGGTTGTCTTATATTCGCGGTCTACACATTATACCCATTCACGACGCTAGATGACGCCAGATATCATTGAAGCGATGTTCTGTCATGACAGATCTCAGCTACTCTCTTCATTCGCGACGCTAGATGGCGACAGATATCATTGAAGTGACGTTCTGTCATGACAAATCTCAGCTACTCTTTTTAGTTTAACCAGTTTGCATTATTTTATTGCGATGTTTTTCCTTATTCAGATTTGTTTCAAGACTACAGTTAGTTAGATTTCACTTTGATGGTTAATGCAGTTATTGCAATTTTGTTGTTTTATCACAATAGACCCCAATCACCAACGTCACACAATCACGTGATCGCTTTATTGTGCCGCCATATTGTCCGTCATTGCGTGTCCGTATTGTAAATGATCGTAGTTTCTAATGGTGGATTCACTTGCAAATTATGGAAGCCCTGGTGCTTTCAGACACTGTCAACTCATTGGATGAGTTGCATAAAAGCAGTCATTTGGAAAAGCTTTGGTCGATCCTGTCGCCAGATCCATATTTGATGCCCAAATCGATGTTTCCTCCCACCCGGTACCGTCCCGTGCAAAAACCTCCAGTCATACTCCAGTTGATGTTACGATGAGGCGTCGGGTACCCAAAATCGGCACCGGCCCGAATATAAACCGACATTTGGGCAGCTGAGCGCCACCATTGTCACGATTGTAAAATGACACTTGATCGGCGGTTCGACAACGGGCGCACTTATTTATAAAGCTTTATTGAAGTGAAACCATCAAATGTTTTCATGGACGCTTTACAGTTTTGGATTTACGACTGTAAAATCAGTTTTAAATAATTAAGTTACACAAAATATTAGTACCGTATTTTAGTAACAAATCGTGGTCGTGGACTGGGCCACATAACCATCTTTGAACAGAAATGTACTAGTCTACAGGTTTTCACGACCATATCCCAATGACAATCACACAGGTATGACATTTATTAGTTCAAGGAGAGTGAAATAATAGATATTCACAGTACAAGATTTATTAGTTCAAGCAGAGTAAAATAATACATATTCATGGTACAAGAAAGTCGTTTCCGTGTGGATGCTCCCGTCAGGGGGGACATTTCACGCTGGGCGGCTATTTTTCGGCACAACACCTGTTGTAGCGTTCACCTTCTTGCTGCACGACCGTGGCGACGAGCTTCGTAATCTCCGTCTGATGATGTCTGCGATCGTGTTGGCATCACGACTATTAATGTTTTCGCCGCTGTCAACACAAACGCATCATGGACCGAGATAAACAAACCGTGCTGGTTTAGAGATTTGCCCTTTTAACAATGGGCACACAGTAACTACTAAAATGACCCTTTATTTTCTATGTTACTGCAACCAACCGCCACACATGCCTTCACCATTTTGATTAATCAATGTTAACGATTGTCAGGAAGGTTTTTGGGTTCGTTTACTATGCGGTGATTATTCGACAAGCAGAAAAACACGCAGTAATAGGAGGAATGTACGTAGCGGTAATATGTAAACACGATGACCTGACGGACAATATGGCAGTTCAAGTCAGGGGGGCGGAGTTGTGACGTCACGTGAATGGGGTCTATAGATTGGTTTATTTACATTTAAAAAACCAGAAGCCATTAATTTACAAATGTGATTGCACTTTAGTTTACATATTTAAATGTTCAGATATTAACAGTTGAATTAGGGGTGCACGATATCCATTTTTTGAAACCGATACCGATAACTTCCTGCTCCTCAAGGCCGATACCGATACGATAACCGATAATATATATATATAATTTTTCAATGTATATTCACCTGAGTTTTTGAACACCTGTAGGTCAGAAATACTAGTGGTTGATTCAGCTTAGATTTGCCTTTGACCGAACCAGAATTTTCATGATGACATGAACATTATTATAATGAACAAAACAAAGACAGTAACAAAACTTTGCATACTGGAAAAACAGGAGTGGAAACCAACACACAAATCCCAATCCGACACCGTGCCAAAAATATTATTAATAGGGCCGATAATATATTAGGTTATTGGATTTATTGGGATGACGTCATAATTCCTATTATCGGACCGATAATTATCGGACCGATAATTATCGTGCTCCTCTAATTTGAATAAGGCAAAATAACATGCTTTTTCTCTCAAATATATTGTTATAATCATTTGTTTCGGATGTACTGTAATTATTTTCTGTATGAAAATTAATTTGGTGTTCAAAAGGTATTTTTTCAAACTTGAGTCTTGAAAAAGAGGGGGTCGTCATATAATCAGGGCAGTCTTATTTATCAATACGGTACTTTAGTGTTACTACTATTTACTTTCATGACCTTTAATAAATTAAAATCCAAGTGTTGTAGTCTATAGTAGAGTGTATTTGCCATTGAAAGAACAATATTAGAACTAAACTTGAGTTGGGCATTAAGACTTGCACTGTAAATCTTCGTTTTACCTGCCACTGTTGCCCATACACCAGAACGTTTTTCTGTGCAATGTCAGCCCTGTCCCATGCTAAAGTCATACTCAGCTGCTCTGCAGCACTTGCCTTTGTGCCTGTTTATCATGCAGATGAATAGAAGAAATTTTAGACAACTCATTTAAACATTAATTGAGCAAATAGACAGGTACACACATAAACTGTCCACAGTAAGTTCAAAACCGTTTGGCCGTCTAGATCAGTCAATGACCTCTAATGAATTAATGATGGCTATTTCATTTACTAGATGGTTCCTTCCCTTGTGTATATAAACCACAGTAAAATTTAACAAGGAAGGCAAAGTACCCTTGAGAATGGCGGTTAAAATGGTGGCATCTGGAGCCATCTGGTCATCTGACTCTGAATCAAAAATGGTTATCTGTAACATATAGTGTAATACAATAGTGTATTCCGGACTTGTGACCAATAAGGACAAATCAAATAATATTTTTTAACCTACAGATTTTCTGTGATCCATACATTCCAGGAGGAGATTGCAAAGGTGAGATGCTTCCTCTCTATCAACGCCAAACATATCTCCAATCCTTATAAGGAAGTCCTGCTTAATGTCTGCATCTAACTGTCTATAACACAACACAATTTCATGTGCTTTTAAGAAAAATGATTGTGATTTTTAGCAATGTCAAAGACAAAACATAGCAAGCATAAATCAAGAAGAATAAGCAAACACACCTGTCAATACCCGTGTGTTTATATAAAAAGGCAAACAGGTCTGCAGCCCTTCCAGATCCCTCAAACACAATGACCGGTACAGGTGGGTTATTGCTGACATAGTCCAGCACTGTGGACACAATGGCAGGGCCTCCTTCTACTATCACACACACCATTGGCACTTTTTGGTTCAGTCCTATGGAGTGTACATTTGAAAGCAGGCCATTACACAAGCATAGGGAGACTGTGCAGCATCCAATTTGAGAAGTGCAAGGCTGATGTGCTAACCAATTGTTCACCGTAGCACCGAGCTAGAATAGTAATCTCTTATTTTCCTTCCTATTTGTTTTGTATAAAACACCAAATGACTCACGGGGGTGAATTTTTAGCAGTTGAATGTGTTTCTCCAGTTTCTTCCTTAGGCCTTCTTGGCAACCCAATTTTCCTAGTGTTCCATCATCTACCAGGAGAAAGTGGGAGTGGAAACCGTTAAGATAGGCTCTCTTGCTCAAAGGGTTCCCAAGTGGCTGGTAAGGCCTGAAGATCTGAATAATGACAAGCAGGGTACAAAAGATGTGTGGTTATCTCAATGAAATTACATCAGGGAAGAACATAATTTAAATCCATACATCTCTTCCTATAAAGTCCGTGTTGTTGTCGATCACGCCCCACGGTGTGATTCCTATGGTATTCCTCTTTCTCAGGTTGTGACCACCATATGTTTTCACTGCCTCACCCACATACTTGGACACCCCTGGAAATGATTGAACGAGCTGTTTTTTACTGCACAGCAAATATGGTGATGCATAGACATCCTCATTATTGACGGATCAGCTCGGCCATTCACTGCGCAACTCCTTTAAGCAGCGGGCCGCCCACATCAGGAGGATGTGTGGTGGATTTCGGTTCAAAAAGTATGAGCTGTACCACATACAAACAGGAATGATTGTCTCAGGAGTGATTTGTTCGAGCATTCAAGGTAATTATTATATTTTTCGTACCATGCATGCATTTTGAAACATTGTGAAAAAAATGATAAATTAGCCGCTAAGGTTCGCAATATTTACGTAAAATAAATGCTACCTGCATGGTTTTTTTTCGCTTTTAAACAAGAATCGAGACTGTTTTACATCCATATCTATAAAGAACTCAGGGATTTAAGCATTTATTCACGAGAATTTCAAAGTAAAAAGCTCTTTGTTGTGGTAAGGAGGCGCCACAGTGAACTTAAAGACGAGTCGCACATTCAACATCTTTACGTAAAAGAAATGATACCTGCACGTTTTTTTTGCTTTTAACCAAGAATCGAGACTGTTTTACGTCCATATCTGTAAAGAATTCAGGGATTTAAGCCTTTATTCACAAGAATTTTCAAAGAAAAAAAGCTCTTTGTCTGTGATTCCAATTGGTCAGCTTTGACAGCCTCGCTAACAATGCAGACCCTCTATTTATCGGCCCCGTGTCCTGTCAATTACATTATGAAGTCTATGGGTGATGCCTCAGTACTTCATGGTTCAAACTTTAAGTCCATCGCAGATTTTTTTCAATTAAAAAACAAACAGTATTTTATTTAAAAATGTTGAGATATATGCATGTATTCATGTACGCATCAATGTTTTCTTCTATATATTGTATATTTAATTTATATCATAATTATTACATTTGCAGTGCTTAAAAACCATTTATAAAAAAAATACATGTAAGAGTTTTGCTTTGTTTTTTTAATTATACTTTGGTGGTAAAAAGGGGGGGAAAAAATGTCTTATATGTATCTCTTTCAATTGCTGTTAAATCTGAATAAATATTTTGAACACACCAAAAAAAAAAAAAAAAAAATCTAATGTAAATAAGCACAGCCTCTACTTCACAGATTTTCGATTTTCACTTGGTCCCCACTGACCGTGAAAAACGAGTGATCACTGTATAACAAAATATACTGTACGTATATGAAGCCAGCTACGTCAATATTGACATCTAAACAATGTATATTCTATATTAGTTTCTTCTCCTTGGACATATTTTTTTTACTGGAAAAAGCAACCAAACAAAATGTCACTAAAGTGGATACACAGTACATGTTGATGTCATAGAAAGATATTATTTGTTGTAAATAAATCATTCTGAACCAATTGAGTGAAAGTGGATCATTGTCGAGTCACAGCAGATGGTATTTCATGGCTTTGTCATGACGCACTGGTTAGGAAAGACTTATCAATCTACCATATACGTTACAAATAATGACAAACTAATGACAGACTATTTAAATGACCAAGATCTTACCATGAAAATAGGCAACAGCAGTTGAGGATGCAGAACATGATGATAACACTTACCAGTATTAATACCATCAGTAAGAATCCATGCACCTGTGCTGCGGGCTGCAGTGATCAGGCCTTTACTAAAGGCTTGTTTGACTTTGGGCGAAAGGGTGAAGTTCTCAGATCCTCCATGGACAGTAAGTAAGAGCTTGGGTCTATCCATTTGCCATTCCCTCAGCATCAGCTGGAGAAGTGCCTCTGGCTTTGAGTCAAGAGCCACACGCACGAACTATGAAGGAATCATATGGCAATATGACAGACGGAGCGACTACATATTCACAAATGCTTGCAATTCAATTTCATTTTCCTCAATTATCGTCCCATTTAAGTGATGATGAAAGTCCAAACTTTGCTAATGGTCACTCTGGGACAAGCAAAAACATTGCTGTGGCCACTTTCATCAATGAAGAATAATAAAGTAACTTTGAGTGCCACAGTTATAATAATTTGAACACCTCTTTCGGTCCATGCATTATTGAGGAAACTTTGTGTGGCACATTGCTGTAACACTTTGTGATACAACTTGGGAAACAAAAATCAATTTGATGGTCACGTTATATCTCAAAAGAACCACACTCGTGGTCTTCCCCATTCTTCTCCAGCAAGTCTTGACAAATATAGAACCATTGCTCTCTGTCGTCATCTTACAAAAGTTTAACACACCATCTTGGTGAACACCGTCACTTGCCCAACTGCTGCACTTTAGACTGAGCACTATTGAGATATGACTTGGGGTCATCATCCACAAACATGCAGCCACTTTTGAAGAGTTTGTGCAAAGGCTTGTAGTCACAACACTGATTCTCCACAAGAGTCTTGAACAAATATGGGATATTTGGTTGGGCCTTTCCAAGGATCACAATAAAAATGTTTTGCCTGTTTGTACCATGTCAACTTATGACAGAGTGTGACAGCAATGTCTTTTAGCACTTTTGCCACTTGTCTGCCATATAGCATGGAAACATGGACATGCCAGACACACAATAAATTCAAATGGCAAACTACGAAACGTTTATAGGTTCAGGCCCAACAGACTCCACCGTGTAATCACTGACCTTGGCCCGACAGACGCGTGTTGCACTGTCCTGAAAGTCTATAGTCCCATAGGCGTCGGTTGGACTGTCGCTAGTGTGTAGCTCCAAGGACCATTCCTCTTCCAAATCTTGTTCAGGACCAGGAAAAATGACCATGTGTGGAGGTGCCTCTTGCCAAGAGTGTTCCACCATTAGACGACCACAGCAGCACCTAGATTAGTGATGCCAACACATTTTTGCCTTGTGTGCTCCTTTTCAATTGTCCAACCCAAAATGATAAACACATTTACTGTATGTAATTCAAATGGTAAAAAAAAATATTTCACTAAAAATTTGCTTCAATTGTGAACTATTGAATTGTTAGTGGCTGCATGATAAAGTATGTGTATATTTTCTCAAAGCATACCTGATCAAGTTTTGACATACTTGACATAATGGACTGCATCTGTAATAATAGAGAATTTACAATAATATCAAGTAGACCAGAGTGAAAATGTTATGTGACTGTTCAATCCATTCCAAAAAACAATGGCTTGTGCCAATTGTTTATCTTTATATTTATGTATATGATTTAGATTTTTCCTCAATAATCTCCTCCTGACACTGGCCACCTTTGCCAAAATCACATAATAAAATTATTTAAATTCATCAAATTCCTCTGAAAAGAATGGATACAATTAATCATTCATTCAATCATTTTCCAAGCCGCTTAACCACACGAGGGTCGCAGGGGTGCTGGAGCCAATCCCAGATAAAAATGGGCAGAAGGATGGGTACACCCTGTATTGGCTGCCAGCCGATATCAGGGCACAAGAAGACAAACAAACCATTCATGCACACTCATATTTAGTTACAATTTAGAGTGTTCAATCAGCCAACCATGCATGTTTTTGGGATGTGGGAGGAAACAGGAGTACCCGCAGAAAACCCACGCAGGCACGGGGAGAACATGCAAACACCACACAGGAAGGCCGGAGGCCAGGACTGAACCCTTGATCTCAGAACTGTGAGGCGGACGTGCTAACCACTCTGCAACCGAGCCGCCCTACAATTACAATTAATCAATCAAATGTATTGTGTATTTGATTTACCAGTGAAATAATGACGTACACCATTAGTTTAGGAAAGAGAACACAGTCCAAAAACATAGTTGATATCGTCCGTAGTGGGTTTTACACCTAATGAGAATCCTCAAAAGTGTATGATTGCTGTGGATGATGTGTGAATTGGGTTGGGTCAATTAAATGTATGGTAATTGGGGGAAATGCAGCTGTACCTGTGTAAATCTCTGGAAGAGGGGATAAACTTTATACATTCTCTCCTGGAGAAGGTTTCCTCAATCCATGATTTATATGACTGGAATATGAAAGGGCAACGTTAACATTCACAAATACATATAGCCTAGAGTAGCTAACAGTAACACTGCTCAATATGCCGTTGCTATTCCAAATTGTTTTATTGTGGGCCGGCAAGAGACCAAAATGCTTAATGTAGTTTTTGTGAACACTATATATCAGAGAGCTTTACGAAATTATGAATACATTATGAAAAACATTTGAGACCTTAAGAGCAACTTTTAGCACTGCACCTGGGAACAGTTGAAGGAGAGCTTCAGCTGCAGTATTTTCTTCATACCCTTTTACTTTCTCAAGGTCGTTAGTGTTAGCACTATTTCAAGCAAGATTTAACAATGACCTGACGTGAAGTATTGTTGTAAGGAAATATACACACATTACATCCCTTTCCTGAAGTTTGTGTGCATGTTTGTAGCAGGTCCCCTCCCAGTGACAACACAGCCAACTTTAAAATGTATGCAGCATTTACAGTAATGTGACAAATCAGTATAGAAAATTTCATACACATTTTGGCCACACAAAAACAAAAATAACGGGGAAAGGGTTTTGCAGCATCAACAAGCCAATTACGTTAAACGATTAAGCATTTAGTCGTGCTTAGCCAGCTTTTTGTTGTTCACCAAACTCAAATGTCTCAAAAAGTAGGCTACTATCACGTACAATTAACATAACAGTTCTTGTGGGTAGTAATTTACTTTTTTCTGTGAACAGCACAGTATGGATGTCCATCATATTCAATTTAGTAAAGAAGTCTTCGAAGAACTTACCATGGCTGGGAAGAATTCTGTAGTTTGCGCCATGTACACTACATGTGTTTACCACATTGAACGTCTTGAGAAGGCTTACATTATTGGTAGCCGATCAATCATGGGCGTCTCGGTTATCAGTCATTAGAAGTCCAAAGGGTAATGACTTTGTATTTGAAAGCACACTTGAGCTCAGGCTCCGCCTTTAACCCATTCACTGCCATTGACAGTGACTGACAAATTCATTTCACTTGACATGGCTGGCATCGAGTGATCACATTTCAATACCACTGACGGTGATGAACGTCCAATCCAATTTGACCAGGGGTGGGGGTGGACGTCCAGTGCCGCCAATGGCGGTAAAACACTCACGGGCTCATAAAAGGTGTATGGGCTGTTGCTCACTTGTTGGATGACAATGGGAAATGGTTGCTCCATCAAGATTTTTGTCATAAATACCAAATACTAGTCCTTCTCAAAAAAATTGTATATTGTGATAAAGTTCATTATTTTCTGTAATGTACTGAAAAATATTAGACCTTCATATATTTTAGATTTATTACACACAACTGAAGTAGTTCAAGCCTTTTATTGTTTTAATATTGATGATTTTGGCCAAAAAAATAAAAATAAAAAAAAAAGTCAAGAAAAAACAAAAATCCCTATCTCCAAAAATTAGCATATTTCATCCGACCAATACAAAAAAGTATTTTTAATACAAAAAAGTCAACCTTCAATTAATTATATCAGCTATGCACTCAATACTTGGTCGGGAATCCTTTTGCAGAAATGACTGCTTCAATGCGGCGTGGCACGGAAGCAATCAGCCTGTGGCACTGCTGAGGTGTTATGGAGGCCCAGGATGCTTCGATAGCAGCCTTAAATTCATCCACGGTGTTGGGTCTGGTGTCTCTCAACTTTCTCTTCACAATATCCCACAGATTCTCTATGTGGTTCAGGTCAGGAGAGTTGGCAGGCCAAATGACCACAGTAATGCCATGGTCAGTAAACCATTTACCACTGGTTTTGGCACTGTGAGCAGGTGCCAGGTCGTGCTGAAAAATGAGATCTTCATCTCCATAAAGCTTTTCAGCAGATGGAAGCATGAAGTGCTCCAAAATCTCCTGATAGCTAGCTGCATTGACCCTGCCCTTGATAAAACACAGTAGACCAACACCAACAGCTGACATGGTACCCCAAACCACCAGTGACTGTGGGTACTTGACACTGGAATTCCGGCATTTTGGCATTTCCCAGTGTTCCTCCAAACTCTGGCACCTTGATTTCCGAATGACATGCAAAATTTGCTTTCATCTGAAAAAAGTACTTTGGGTCACTGAGCAACAGTCCAGTGCTGCTTCTCTGTAGCCTAAGTCAGGCGCTTCTGCCGCTGTTTCAGGTTCAAAACTGGCTTGACCTGGGGAATTCGACACCTGTAGCCCATTTCTAGGTTTCTGCAGATCCCCCAAGGTCTGGAATCGGCCCTTCTCCACAATCTTTCTCAGGGTGCAGTCACCTCTTCTGGTTGTGCAGCGTTTCCTGCCACAGTTTTTCCTTCCAACTGAGGTGCCTTGATACAGCACTCTGGAAACAGCCTATTCGCTCAGAAATTTCTTTCTGTGTCTTAGCCTCTTGCTTGAGGGTGTCAGTGATGGCTTTCTGGACAGCAGTCAGGTCGGCAGTCTTGCCCGTGATTCCGGTTTTGAGTAATGAACCAGGCTGGGAGTTTTATTTAAAAGCCTCAGGAATCTTTCGCAGGTGTTTTGAGTTAATTCTTAATTTATTTATTTTTTTATTATTTTTTTTTTTTTGAAACCTGTCCTGTTCAGCTGTTTGACACAGAGAATGGAAGTCTAAGTGCCCGGATTCTGAACAGTTTTAATGTTTCACATTGAGAGTCTGACATACTCCCATTGTGATCATTCAAAATACCTTTTTATTATGACAAAGCAGCGAACAGGAAGGGATTATGGGGGGACAGAAGAAAAGAAATACAAGAGAAGAAAGAAAAGAAACACATACGCAAACAACAACAAGAAATACATTGAACATCTAAACTAGTTACTAATATGCTGGTGCTATCGTCAGCGAGATGTATTTCCGGTTTACACCATGTGGGGGCCTATTGGCCAGTGAAAGAGGAGAATGGGGCTGGGGGTGTCTATAAGACTATAAGTTAAGTGATTGAAAGGGGTAGAGTGTACACAAATCAGTTCTGTGATCTCGAACCCAGTAATCGTGTGAATCTCTTATGAGTGTAAGCCCGTTGGCGATCAACCCTACGCCGCCGCATCGCCAATCCCGGCACCGGAACCCCCAACCCGAGCATGCCCTACCACATCCAGCAGCACGCAAGCCCCACCAGGCGCGCGACAGCCACGCAGACGGGCGGAGAAACCGCGCGGGCGCCAACCCAGGGCCACGGCCCCCACCCAGCCAGCCCGGGGAGGGAGGGCGGGGAGATGGGGGGGCCATGCGCAGCCCATCCCTCCTCCCGCCGCCCAGCAAAGGAGCCACCGTCCCCCCCCCCCCGGGACCCAGGGTGGTCCCCCGGGCCACCCGCGTGCCCATCAACCGGCCTTCAGGGATGGCAGGAGGGGACGCATCACCAACCCCACGCCTACACCCACCCCCGCCCGCCCACCCGGGCCACGAGCCACAGCCCCCCAACCGGCACGGCACGCCACGGGACCCCCAGCGGCCCACCAAGCCCCAGGCAAGGCAGGGTCCCCCGCCGGTGCAGGCGACACCCCGCTGATACACCTGAGTTAATTCTTTAATTCAGATGATTAGGTTAGTAGCTTCTTTAGAGTACCTTTTCATGATATGCTAATTTTTTGAGATCGGGATTTTTGGTTTTTCTTGACTTTTTTGCCCAAATCATCAATATTAAAACAATAAAAGGCTTGAACTACTTCAGTTGTGTGTAATGAATCTAAAATATGTGAAAGTTTAATGTTCATCAGTACATTACAGAAAATAATGAACTTTATCACAATATGCTGTTTTTTTTAAGAAGGACTAGTACATTGTAGTCTAAAAGAATTTACAAAGTTAACAAATGCAATCCCAATGGCATTAAAACAATGGTGATGGAGGATATTCAAAACTCTCGAGTCCCTCAAATTTCGAGGAAATTTTACGTACATTGGGGGGCAGGAAATTTTTGGATAACAAATGTAACAAAGTTATCAGGAAATTGTTGATAAATGAATATTATCCGAACTCAATTAAAAGAATCTATATTTTGAAACAATTTGGAATAGATAAGATTAAGTATATACAAAAGAATTATGTGTCACTTCCAGTGACTTCTAACGCTAAAGAGGTTCAATTCAAAATTTTGAATGAATTTACCCAACAAAGGATTTTTCAAGATTGAAATTTGGTTTTGAAACGAATAATTGTGCTTTTTGTGATGTGGACATCTAAAATTTAAATCATATGTTTTTTTACTGTAATTTAGTTAATTCCTTCTGTGGTCAATTAAAGACTTAGCTCAGATATGTCCAAAGTGCGGCCCGGGGGCCAAATGCGGCCCGTGGGCCAAATGCGGCCCGTGGGCCAAATGCGGCCCGTGGTCAAATTTCCCCCAGCCTCTGTCATAAGATCAATAACGTCTGGCCCGCACACAGACTTTTAATAAATTGGTCGGCAGAACTGCTACCGGCATATGAAGTAGCTTACACATTAAATGCTGCTCCTCATTTACCCACTAAAAGGCAGCAGCACTCTAAGCAATGTTACCCCGCGTGACACTTGACTTCCAATTTTCTAAAATGGCAACAATCAACAACAACAACAAAAAAAGTTGACTGCGACAGCCGACACTTCAAGGATAGGTGGAAATTGGACTATTTCTTCACTAAAATACCCACAACTGTGTCTGCCTCATTTACAAAGAGACAGTCGCTGTTTTTAAAGAGTTCAATGTGAGGCTATATTACCAAACAAGACACGCTGACATGTACGACAAGATTACAGGGAAGATACGCAGTGAGAAATTGAAGCAACTTGAAGCTAGTTTAATTTTACAGCAGCAAGATACCGAGAGTCGAACACCGCAAAGGCTAGTTGCGAGATTGTTGAAATTATTGAATAAAAATAATAATAATAAAGCAAATGTGACACACAGAATGGCTTACTAAAATTTGCTTATATTGTTCTACGTAAAGGACGTCAGCCAAGGTCGGCCCCCCACATTTTTATCACGCCAAATCTGGCCCCCTTTGCAAAAAGTTTGGACACCCCTGACTTAGCTGAAATGTAAAAATATTGATCTGCCCCTGACAGGAGAAACAATTCTATTTGGTGTTTATCAAACAGACAAGAATTTAGAATTTGCTTTAAATTTGATATTGCTTATGGGGAAGTTTTTTGTCCATTAGTGTAGATTTTTTTTAAAACCAAACCATGTTTGGCTCACTGGAGAAACAATTTATATTTTGCAAAGCCTTGAATTTGATATATGGGAAGGCCCTTTATTTGTTTTCTTTATAGAAAGAATTTAAGTTAAAATTCTTTTGAGAAAGGACTTTTTTTTTTTTTTTTCGTTTTTTTTGTAAGTTGTTGCTATTGTCGGCTTGATAATGATCAATCTATATAGTTCATGTTGACATTGGGTGCTTTGTTTTGAGTGTATATGGTTCAATTAAAAAAAAAAAACTCACGGGCTCATTTTCTCAATTCACAGCGTATGTGTGTTGTGCTGTATCGACTGTACATGTAGTAATCGCAGCTTTTAGCACACTTGTCTCCATTTGACGTCAACATAAAACATCCAAATCGTACTGATGCAGGTTATAGTCATTGTTTTTTTCTCTCCAAAAATAATGCGGAATTCAAAGCAATTCAACATTTTTATTATCAGTCAAAGCAGGTGATGGGGAAAATTTATTCTGGCTGGCAACGGGGAAAACGTGAATTGAAACTCGACTTGAGATGTGTAAAACTTATTACCACGTGCACTAATTCTTATTAGTCTATGGTAAGAAATGGAAAAAATGAACCTGAATGGTAAATGTGGCCGTATTGTTTTTCTCAAGTTTCCTTGAAAAAAAATAGTATGATGTTAAGTGAATACTGTATTGTGTCAACGTGCCTCATTAGTATGCCTAACATACAATATGGCTGCCCGACTAACCAGTGTTTAGTCTTGTCAGAATGTGTCAAGGAGGCGGTATTGGACTTGATTTAAACAAACCCCCCCAAAAAACCGTTTAACGAATATTGGTTACCTACTCAAAATATCAACATTTCAAGTCATGAAAATATGACATTGAAAATCGCATCCATTTCCAGCAACCTTCACTTTTAGCTGCACACAGAAGTGCTTCAGTGTCAGCTCTCCATTGCATCCAAAGTGTTTTTGATATTTGAGTTGGATTTTGTTCTGCAATGTTCCGTGGTTTCTTCCAGCAGTGAAAGGTCGAGCTCAGGCAAAGGTACCCTCCAGTACTGAAAAGAGTTGTAAGTAGAGTCTTCAAAATCTGCGTTTCTCTGTAAACGATTAATAAAACGGGGGTTACAGCCAATTCACGTTCACCAGAAAATAACCATTCAGGATGTCTAAATGTACTAGTATTAGAATTCAACAGGTTTATTGTACAGATGTAAATTATTGGCAGAAAAACAATAAACGTGCAAGGAGTAACATCTGGCGGCCAGTAGGAGAAACGCTCTACCTACAACACCAGCTAAAAGGAGCTACTGTACATTCATTTTATCGCGTTATTGGATCATATACCTTCGTAGTGACAGTCTCCAATTCCAGTGGCTCCTCTCGCCGTCGTTTTCTGGATGTGATGGAATTGTGATATTCATGAGAATTTCCGTACGTCTGAGTATGTGACGCACATTCTTCATGTGGCTCAGGGTTTGTAGTCTTGAGATGCATACCAGTTTCTTCTTGTGGCATGTCTGGAAATTCTAAGTTACGTCGCCTTTCAATGAAATTGTCACTCAACAACGCTCGTGCGCACGAAGGATTCACGCCCCCGTTAGCAGTCATGCTCTCAAGATGCAAGTCAACAACACGACAAGCCGACCGGAATTTTCTCTTAGCGGGTGATTGGGGAAATAAAATATCGTCGGCGTGTCTCTTCGCCATGAAAGTGGAAAGTGCGACGTGGAAAAATGTGGAGCAAAAGCTTACAATAGCTTCACATTGACAACAATGTTTGCTTTCCAGAAGTTGTTTCCGCGCTTCTGTAGCTGACCAAGGTTTAGCTCCTCCCCTATAAGGTGGATAACGCTTCTTCTTTAGTTATAAGCAGATAGCAGGATTTCAGTGAATCCTGCCATCTACCGTACAGAAGCGCGCATTACAACACCATATTAGATCGGTATGAAGATCGTTTGAGAATTTGGATCCTGAAATTAAGTTTCATAGCAATAAAATATGCCTCAAAAGACATTAAAGTACAAAGACAAATAATTCAAGGGTACATAAGTCAATATAACATAAAAATGTTAGTAAACTGTTATATTTACAAATTCATAAATAAGTAACAAATTAGACAAATATTGCTGATATCTGTTAACGTTTAAACAGTTGAGAAAGCGTTGCTCAACATTTCATCTGACATGTCCCTGAGCAAGGTACTGTAAAGCAATCAATACTCTTCAAGAAGAGCTGTTCTTTGCAAAGTGTGTTTAAAAAAAGTAAGCTTTAATGAGAAGTGTTACCAAATAAACACACTCGCATAAAAGACATAACTACGGTGCAAAATTGTTTTCTGACACTTAGGATAGTGTAAAAATGCATACGATTACTAGTCAAAATGAAAAAGACCCTTAATTCTCCTAATTTATTAATTCAAGGTAGATTATTATATACAAAACATTTTTGCTTTATTTAAGTACAAAACACAAAAACATATTTCGGCATTTTAAATGTATGAAATGTCCATCATTTGTCCATTGTGCCAGTTCTCATTTGGGTCACAGGTGAATTGTGGGCTTTCCCTTTGGCAACTTTAAAGAACCTGGTCTGGTCATCAGTTAATTGCAAGGCATTTTTGACAAACAACCATTAAGACTCATTGTTGTAATAACTAAGGGCAATTTTGAATATTCAATCAACATAAGATTTATGTTTTAGGAACGTGAGAGTCCTGAGTTGAAACATGAACCTGTAATCTCTAGACCAGGGGTTTTCAACCCAGTCCTCAAGGCACACTGTGGGTCCTGGTTTTTGTTCCAGCCGATCCAGCAGAGACAGTTGAACCAATGAGGCTTCTGCTAAAACAAGCCACACCTGACTGCAATCAACTGATTGCACTTGTAAAACACCAGATTGGGGAAAAAGTGTTGTCATCTTGTTTGGTAAGAATGAAATCCTGCACCCACAGTGTGCCTTAGTGGAATAGGTTGGGAACCCCTGCTCTAGACCAGGGGTTTTCAACCCAGTCCTCAAGGCACACTGTGGGTCCTGGTTTTTGTTCCAGCCGATCCAGCAGAGACAGTTGAACCAATGAGGCTTCTGCTAAAACAAGCCACACCTGACTGCAATCAACTGATTGCACTTGTAAAACACCAGATTGGGGAAAAAGTGTTGTCATCTTGTTTGGTAAGAATGAAATCCTGCACCCACAGTGTGCCTTAGTGGAATAGGTTGGGAACCCCTGCTCTAGACAGATGTCAAATGGAGGCGTCAAATATGTTTTCCCTCTATCTCGGGTGGCCAAACTATTCCACAAAGGGCCGCAGTGTGTGCGGGTTTTTGGTCATACCCATTATGAGGACAGCCTTTCACCAATCTGGTTTCTTACAAGTGCAATCAGTTGATTGCAGTCAGGTGCTTCTTGTTTCCACTGAAACCTTGTTGGTTAAAGTGTCTGTGCTGAATCAGCTGGAACAAAGACCAGGACCCACTGCGGCCCTCGAGGACCGGTTTGCCCACCCTTGCTCTATCTAGTTGGTCGCATTAATAGCGGAAGAGGTTGTGAAAAGATTTATAATTACCTTATTTATATTAACAACTGCATTTGAACAATAATGTTCTTTTCATATCCACTGTACTTTCTGCAGATGTATTAGAAATTGTTACTGTAATTGTATTGGAACAAAAATAATCTGTGTTAAAATGTGTACCAATTGGCAGACATTTTCAGGATTCCTTTGGGTACTGTGAGTCAGATGAAACATCAGGAGTGAGATTGTTAAACTTTGGCTGATTTAGAGTGGAATACTTGTGAAAACAATTGGTTCCTTTTGTCATAAACATTCACTCCCGGTTACTGTCATGCAGAACACCATTTTTCTTAAATATCATATGACCCTTAAAAACTTTTGTTATATTAAGTTGATGTTTGGTGCGTTTCCCTCCTCCTGAGTTCGTTAGATCGTGGTGGCTCACTAACAGAATGGGGGAAAAAATGAGCAGAGTTCTTGTAATTTTTTTTCTGTTTCCATTCTCTGTCGGTGATCAATTTTTCAAATTAACTGAAGATTACTGTCCTTTGTTATGTTTAAAAGAATAATAATAATAATCCACTCATGTACGACACTCTGACTTGTCTTGTCGTGGTGATTTGGCAGCTGGAGGTGAACTCTGTTGGTCATTTTCTTCTTGGCAGTTAGAGTACATATTTTCAGGTTTCCGTGCCACAAAGAGGACACAGTCGTAAATGTATCTTAACATGGAGCGCTCGTTCTCTGTGTAGGTAGTATGAAGAGACTCATTTTCCACCTGTAGGACGATATCATCATAATTCAGCAAATTAGTTTCAGTACTACAACACAAAATACAGGCACATAAATTAGATGATTTTGTTTACCACTATGTGGAAGCCTATTTTAACCATAGCGGCTCTGATGTCTTCATAGCTCAGTTCAACTGAGAGCTCATTGGCCATGTTCTCAAAATGGTACAACAGCGGACCTGAGGGGGGAAATTAACTTTTTGACTATGACATTTAAGAGAGAAACATTTGACCGCTCTATTATATAAAATTACAAAAATAGTAATAATTATTTTTAAAAAAGACAACAACAAAAAAACGTGTGACTATCACACTTTGTTGAAATCTTCTCAATCACGTTTTGGTCAAATGCATTGTTCTCGTACAAATATAACTGTACTTGTAGTAAGTAGCTGAACCAAAATCGAAACCAAACCAAAAAAGGACCCAAAATTTAAATGCAAACAAATCTAACTGGATGCACAAAACATTTTTTTTTATAATTACTGTGATGTGGGCTTACCGAGATTGATCCATACTCCTCCAGGTTTAAGAATTTTCCAGATGGTCTCCACATACTGTATGACGTTATGAGCCGTGTCAATGAAGAAACAAGTAGCCACACAGTCCCAGGAATCTAAAAAAAAACATGCCATTGATGAAATAATTTTTCAAATAGTATAAATATTTATTTTCTTTAGCCATATTTGTCTTTGATAAATTAATCACTAAGAAATTTCAGTCACGCAGTTGATAACTGCTAAAAAACAATTCATGAATTCCACCCCAGAAGAAGAAGCAGTTCATTCACCTGCATCTGAGTATACTTCGAGGAAGTCCCCTGCTACCATGGAGAAGTCTGAATCTTGTGGTAAACTCTGAGGATTGACATCAGGAAATCTGATAGGCCGTGTCTGATCAGATGACTTCTTATTGTTACTAAATTGGTGAATCCAGGGGTACAGTGTCAGACAATTAACCTTTTCGCACCTGAGTGAAAAAAAATAGATATACAATTAGAAAACAACTACCGTAATTTCCCGAAAATAAGGCGCACTTTTTTACCCCAAATCCACTTGTAAAACTGAGGGTGCGCATTATACACGGGTATATGGATGGAGACAGAAATAAATACATATAAATATGTATATTTTAAGACTTTTTCTTTATTGACACGGCCATGTTGTGTTGAAGAAAACGCATACGGTGATTTGTTGCCGCCATTACGGTATATTACGTCACCGTTTGTTTTGGTAATACTTCACTCTGATTGGTCGAATGACTTCCGTGAGTTCGTTTCGTCTGCACTGTTATGAGCTCCTTTCGTTTTCCCACTTCAGTCGTCACTTTAATTTTACAGTATAATTCCAAGGAAGATACATTTGCAGTATTTCATGATGATGAAATGAGCAAGCTACACGGCAGCCTTCAAAAGGAAAGTAATTTCCGTATCTGAGGAAGCTGGAATTCGTGAAGCGGCAAGACGGTATGACGTCGGAGAATCGAGTGTGCGAAATTGGAAACGAATGAAGAAGCAGCTGGAACAAGCTAAGTCATCAGCAAAAGCAATTGGTAGGGGCAGAAAAGCACTTATAAGAATGCTTTAGATGTTCATGTATAATACAGATATGGCTGTTTGTTTTCTCACGGGTTCTCTTAAGTTGGAGAAGTTGTTAAAGGTTGTTACAGTAATGTTTTGCACTACCGGAACGGTAATTATCACTGTGCTATGCTTTTGCTGTGTTATGTCTGTTTATAATTTGTTAAATTAAAATGACATTTCTGTATTTCTACACGAGCTGTTTTCTTGTATTCTACCATATTTATTGGTGCTAAAATTAGGGTGCGCGTTATACACAAGTATAAGAATTTTCCCTGGATTTTGCAGGTAAATTGGGGGTGCGCGTTATACACGGGTGCACCTTATATTTGGGAAATTACGGTAATGGAGAGCTTTTGTCAGTGCAGATTGTACCTATTAAGAACAAAGTTGGAAGAGAACAGCATGAAGAAGCTCCATTCATTGCCCTGGCAAATATAACCAAGACGAGCAATTTCCCAGGCTAGACGTCCAAGTCCCGCACCCGGAACCAGCACGCTGACCTTAGACACATCACTGACACAATAAAAAACACATATCACATAGAAAACACTCACTATGTTACAAGACCACAATTTTGACAAATATACTGCAGTACAGCAACTAATAAAATGTAATTATGTCAACACACATTTAAGCTGAGTGAAATATAGCATAAATACAGGAAAATAAAGGATTGCCCTTGCGAGCATTTGTGGTGTATTTTTGCATTAGTTTGTCAGAGCATAGGTGTGCTTCCTACTATTGGTCCCTTGGGAAGTGCCTTTGGATCTCCTGGATGATGGGCTGATAGCATGAGTCCCGCTCACCCTGACCCGCTTCGCTCCAGTCTCTGACAAACTGCTTTATGGTTGACTTGAGCTTGTCCATGTCAAATGTTGAGGAGGAGCGCACCTTCCTCGGATCCTGCTGAGTAACGAAAAAAAAAAATCTATTTCAAAATCATTAACCATACATCCATCATCTTTAGGGGTTGGAACCTCTGGATACATTGCAACGCTATACGATTCGCATTTCAAAGTTCACGATAACAATTAACTCCAAATATGGCGATAAAACAATTATTCATAAATGAGTAAGGAAATCATTTTAGGATATGCTATTATAAAACTTATGAACAGGAAAAACAAGCTCTTTTCATCTTTCTGATGTGAACTAAAATAAGTATCACAAGTAGACGTCCATTCCGTTTGGACTGGGAGGGTGACATCGAATGAACATTTGTTCATTCGCTGCCATCCCTCCCATTTCAAACAAATTGGATGTCTATGGCCGTCAATGGCAGCCAATAAATTAATTTGGGTGCACTTTGGGTCATTTACTGATGATTTTCAGTCACTTCCAATAGGTTCGGGGGTATTTCTGGGTCACTTCCAGTTTAGTTTGGGTTACTGAACAGCAATTGACCCGGGAATGTCCTAAAATGAACAGGAAGTGACGTGTAAATGCGCCCAAAACTGAGTAAACTGGCCTTTTTGTTTGAAACAGTGACACCTTTTGGAAACAATAGTGGTACCTCTACATAAAAAGTTAATTAGTTCTTGTGCCTTGTTTGTAAGTCGGAATGGTCATATGTCGAGCAGGATTTTGCCCATTAGAATACATTGTAATTTCACCAATTCATTCCACAGCCCGAAAACCTCCACTAAATCCTTAAGAAATACTGCTGGTACTTATTACACAGATCAAAACAAATAAAATATAAAAATTGGAATAGTAATTTGATAATAGTAATAATACTACCTGTAATAATGTAACAAATCGGGTTCTAATGTGGTGGATGTATTTTGCGTAGTGTACCTGAACGTAACGCATGATTGACATGACAGAGCAGTGTTTCCCCTAGGATTTTTTGAAGCTGTGGTGGTGGGCTGCATCAGTCGGACAGCCTCACCATGTCGTGCCACGGCGAATTTTTTTCTTTCTCATTTTTCCCCCCAAGAAGAACCATAACAAAGATATATTTGAAATATTTCATTAGCTAGGCTAATGTTTAGCTCTCAGCTACGTTACCCTATGTAATAATGCGACTTTTTTTCTCGTAGCAATAGTACGACTTACATCTCGTAGTGACTCAGGGTTGGCAACCCAAACTGTTGAAAGAGCCATATTTGACCCAAAAATAAAAACAAACTTATACAGTATGTCTGGAGCCGCAAAACATTAAAAGCCTTGTACAAGCCTTATAATTTTCGATGCTAGCTATACTAGCCTACTATAGAAATGACTAAGTTGGCTAGAAATACATAATTAGCCTTCATGATTAAATGTTTATTTTCCCTGCAGTGGATCCTATAGAGAATGACGCACCACGTGTCTACTCTGTTGTACGATGCCACCACAAGTTTGACTTCATTACAATATTAATGAATTGAAAGAATGTTTGTGTCATGTTTGTCCTCCTAGAAATCCTATTAAAACAAAAAATATATTTCCCTCCCCCATCTTTTTCCATTAAAAAAAAAAAAAAAAAAAAAAGCTCCGAAGCAGCGCTAAAGAGCCGCATGCGGCCCGAGAGCCGCGGGTTGCAGACCGCCATCGTAGCCCTCCTTTTTCCTTTTTATTTGACCCTCATAAGTACTACATTACCACAACAATAACAGTCCTTCTGTCAACTGACCCATTTACAGGACTGGGGGAATTCTGGGGAAGAGTTTTACTTGATTCGGTGAGAAGGTGAATAGTTTTTCCCCCGCTGTTCGTGAACTAAATTTCCAAACAAAGGCACATTGAGGTACCCTTAACTTAGCAAGGAGAGGTATAAGTCATTTTTCGAGTGTCCCAGAGCTCGCGAAATTTGGGTGGGGGGGAAGCGCATTTGTCAAAGTTTCGTCAGCCGTAATTGTCTGAAGTTGGCGCGCCGGTGTTGTGCCGAAAAATAGCCACTCCACGTGAAATGTCCCCCCTGACGGGAGCGCCCACACGTCACTCGTACAAACAGCCTTTTCTTACCAATCGATGGACACGGAAATGACGTCCTTGTACCGTGAATACTGTGAATATGTATCAGTTTACTCTGCTTGAACTAATAAATATTTTACTGTGACCAACGCTCTGAAAATAGAGCAAGGTTTTATTTTGGGCCCCGCCTCTCCGCGCAAGTTCAGTCAAAGTTCACTTTCGCCGAAAAGTCCGATCCTAACTATTGTAATGCCCCGGATATGGGGAAGAAGAAGAGAAGTCTGTATTTGCTTAACCACTTTATTGTTGCAACAATAATGAAGAAAAACAATAACAAAATAACAGCGGGCTGCTACGACATGCGACAGCTATCTCTCGCTACCTCGCTCGTTCTCCCATTCTTCCTACTCGTTCCCCTTGCGTCTCTTAAGGTTGGGCCTGCATTGTTACGAACATTAGGCTACAATACACAATGAATAGGTGTCCGCTGAACTCCTCCCACCCGGCTGCCGCTAGTTTGAAGCGGCCCTAAATTATTATTATTTTTTAAAAATAAATAAAATACATCATTTGCCAGGCGTGGCGGCTTTTATTTTAGTGTGGCGGTGCGCCACAATCTGTTGAATATAGGGGAATCCCTGCAGAGTGAGCGAGGAATCAAGAGTACTTTTTACTTTCACTTTTAATGTTCAGTTGAAAGTGTCATCTGCGGTGGACAGTAGGCATGTCGTGTTGCACAAGTTCTGAAATAAATGATTAAAAACCTGACGAAGCCGGCAATTTCTTTGGCGATGTTACAATAATTTAGCCTGGTACACCAGATTCACCGCTATTCCAGCTATTGAGTCTGGCCAGCATTCAGCGGAAACAATTTCCAAGGCGGCACAAGCCAAAGCAAACAGACAGCGGAGTGGACCAATCAGCGACGGGCGGACGTGACATTAGTAAAGTGACAAGGGCAGGACGAAGGACTTGCGCACGAAAGTAAACATACGAGGAGAGCGGAGTTTATTCAACATGGCTAGAGCAAGAGACTGTTGTCAATGACTCGTGTTGATGTGTTTTTGGTAATTTAAAACTGATTTCACCGTGGATTGGAACATATTCTCGGCTCTCCTGTTTGCCATCTGTGTTGCTGACGCGGAAGAGTGATGTTGCTCGTTAGGAACACGTCACGCTAATAAACAAATCTGATTGGACGGTTGGTTTTGTCCGTGCTTGAGAGGCCGTTAATGGGCTGGGTCCCAGACTATTCTCACAGTGTTTGAAAAATACAGGGAGAACAGTCTGGCCGTGCCAGGCAAACAATAATAATAATTGCCACCTTAACGTATAAAGACTTGTGAACGGAGGAGGACCGCCAAGATCGTAGACATTCTACAGGCGTATTGTCAAGCCAGTTCACGGACGAGCACACAACGCTCCTATTTTTCCATAATTTCCATCTTCATTTCAATGGCAAGCCTCACCTTTTCCCTTTTTATCACCACCTGCACCAACATTGTTGGAACCCATATTGATTTCTCTCACAAGAAAATCTGCCGTGCGTCCGTCTTACAGGAAAACACAGAAACTGCGGCACTGTCATAAATCGTCATATTTAGAGCATGTCGTCGGATGTAAAAATAAATGAGTCAAATGTCGAAAAGATCGTGTGTCGAAGCGGTCGTATGTCGAGGTACCACTGTATATCGATTCTTGGTGGGTGCAAATCGACAACCTTCAATCTTATCTAGTGTTGCGATATATCACTATTTTAATATATTGTCACACCCCTAATCATTATACAGTAAAATAATACATTCTGAGAGAATTCTGAGAGAAGGGGAAAGCCAGAGTACACAAAGAAGCGACACATATACTTAGCATATTGGTCGTACTTACCCTCTCCCCAAACTCAATGTTTTCAAACATGTGAATGCTGTGCTCGACGATGGCTTGCAGAACTTCATGGTTGTGGTCTGTGCATTGACGGATGCGGGCCAAATTGGGCAGTACAGAAGGAAGTAGATTCTGGTGGCGCTGAGGTAGACTACGAAAGTGTCGCTCTGCTCGATTCACATACTCTTGTACATGGCTCCTACAAAGTAAAAAGGTTAACAAACAAAGACATGTAAAATAACACCATATAACCCCGTCCAACTGTATAAAACGTTTTAATTCTCCTGAAGGTAAGGGTATGCATAGTGGGGAAAGTGAATGAATAATAGCAAGAAAAGTCAGTTGCCAGCTTTCGTGAACCTTTTATTATTTTTTCAACTACAACAACACCTGTAAAATCTAAAGGCGGCGACGATTCTCCAAAAATGTTGCCTTTCAAGTCTGGCTTCTTCCTCAGGGGCAAACGTTTTTCGTTCCTTTGGAATATATTCTCCAGTGAGCGGGTCTCCCATAGTTTTTTCCGCCATGTTTACCTCGAATTCTTCTTCTTTAGATTAGTTTGTCACGTCACAGGCCAGAGATGCGGTGCTGCTGTCTAGAGTCCATTTTTGACATTGCAACAGAATATGCCCAGCGCAATAATCAAGTTTTATCAACCTTTATTAAATTAAAAAACATATATATCGTGTTAAAAATGCCACAAAACTATAAATACTGAGTAAATAATAATTTCTTCGTCCTAATTCACACGCACATTTACTCGAGCAGCAATCTGGAACCTGACCTATTCTGTTTTATTTACCATGCACAAAGCCTTGTCTTAATCTATTGTATGTAATGTACGTAATGCGACATCGCATTATGTTCAGAAACGCCCCATAACCACATCGTTACAAGCAAAAAAAAAATAAAAATAAAATAAAATTGGAGTCACTAACAATACGTTGTCAAATAGATCAAGCTAATTTCAAAACTTTAGGCAAAAACAAAAAAAATTTGCAGTCTCACTTATGAGGGGACAAACATTTGTGAAAATGGTGAAACTGACCAAATCTTGAAATGGAAGGCTTCCACAGGACAATAACAATATTTACAGGTATTTAAAAATGAGGGTAGCCTAATTTTAAGATTTTGACTCAATTGCTATTAACAAACTTGTTTTCCAAGTCCTTGCTTTAATATACATTATTTAAGTGAAGCCGTTTTTTAAATAATCATTAATCATAGCAAACTCTCAGTATCTCTGAACAACCAGTAAGCAGCATAGAAAATGGATAGATAGATCTTGTAATAAACTACCAAAGTACTATGTTTTATCTTATTTATCACAAGAACAAGGCCCAATTTCCTCAAATCATGAGTTGGTTTTGTCACTACACCATAAAAGTCTGTACTTTGTTCCCACAAACGTTTATTTAGCATGAAAACCGAAAAGAATTAGAACACAAAGGACATATGATGATTAAATTAGGATGATAATGATGTTAATGGTACATTACTGTACAACTGATATTCGGTTTATTTATTCGGATTAATGATCTTGCCCAAGAAGAGAATGTCATCCGTGGTGTTTTCAGTGAGAAGCAGCATGAATGGACGATTGAACTTCAGCACTGGGATTTGTTTGAAGGACATCGGAATGATGCCTATGCTTGTGGCACCTGCAGCAGTGGCTCCAGACTCGTCAACATCAAGGGCAGCTTGATGCTCGACCTTAAATTCAGGAGGAAGCGTGAGATAAAGCGTGAATGACATAAAGAGAGAGAAAAAATGACCCCATCCTTACGCTAGAGACCAAGAGATTCTTCGCCTCTGAAATACCAGTCAAATCTGCTTGAGCATCAAACATGTCAGTCATTCCCATTTCAATCAGTACTTCCTTCAGAGAGTATGTAGTCTTAATTGAGATTTTTGGAAGAAATAAATCATATTCCCTGAAACGAAATAGGCAAGAGTGCAGTGATTAGAATGATCACACCATGAGCATTCTAAGTTGCTTCTTCAAAAATGACAGAAATAACTAACCTGCTTTTCATCCATTTTGACCATTTGGTAATATGTTGAGGACAAATTTCCTTTTCTAGCTCTGCCATGTTTTCAGGCAACAGCAGGAGCATACTATAAGAACTTTTGAAGGGAAGGCGCAGGATTGTTGTGTTGATTGCTAGGTCATGATAGACATCAAAATCATCTTCCTTGTTCATCATCTGGACAGAAACCTAGAAAACAATTCAGGATCACATTGCAGAATCCTTTCTTGTTGCATCATTATTCTCACTAAAACTTAGCTCTGAACCTTGGTTTTCTCATCAACATTAAATATGTCTTCTTGTGTGAGCTGTGGTTTAAAAGGACTGTCCCACATTCCTATGTGATGAGAATGAACAGAAACAGACGAGTTAGATAGATTGTTACATCATGATTACTGATCTTGAAAAAAAAATGTTCAGAATCAAAAGGAAAACAAACTCATTGTAAAAACTAATGTACCTTTGAAGTAGATGTGGCTGATGAGATACATAATTGTTGTTGGATTCAGCTCCTCCACCAATTTATCAATCTTGCCATGGGTTTTATCCGACACATATTTATTGATGGTATCTGCACTTTCTTTTGTTTGGAGGAAGTCAAGATTTGACACATCCGTGTAATAGAATTCTTTCAAATTCTTCAGGAACTCAGGTTTTGGCTCAAACTTGTTATCCAGGAACAGAGCTGTCCCTTCATTGATGTCGGAAGAATTGTCTTGTCTTTTGAGGAGCGTGCTAAAGACCTCATTTACATTTTTCTGTGTAATTTGGGAACTGTTGTAACCCAGACCACTGAACAGCTGTTGGTGGGTTTCCCCTTGAGCTCCGACAGACAAGGCAGCCAAAGCGACGGACACACTACTCGGAGAGAAAAAGATGTTCTTGCCCTGGTTGGCAGCATGAGAAGCCAACTTTCTGTAGAGTTGGAAGGCAAACTCTTTGTTTCCCGAGTTCACCTGTGAGAGGCTGTCATCACTGTGGTCTGCTTCATGGTGGCCTCTTCCCACACAAATCACTGCTGATAAGATCCAGACGCCCAGGGCCGCATGCATCATTGTGGACTATCAAAAAAGTTCCAAAGTGCAACATTGATCTTTTGATTATACATTATACTAAAAAAAACATTTGGACATGTCAAAGGTCAACAATATATTTACTGTATGCACTGTCATGGTGGTGGTTTGAGGAAAACCAGCATTGTGCATTGTTTTATGGAGTGTCTTACAGTGGCACTACAAAGAACTATGAAAATGGCAACTATATAACTTTTTTTCCCAGGAACAATTAACTCAAATCCCATAAAACCATTTATGGGCATGTAGCAAGAGATCTCGGCAATACAATACTGTAGTATACTGTGTGGCTACCATGGTAACCAGATGCATACAGGTGATCGGTTACTTACTCCAGCTGTAAACAATGGTATTTTTTTCTTCATATATAATAGATAGATAAAACTCAAAGAAACAAATATTTTTTTTAAAAATATTATTTTTCATTGCAATGGCAAAATGTAATGTCCAATCAGCTTCAATTTGACTCAGATGGCAATAGCTTGAAAGCTAAAGCACATACTTTAGCAATTCTCCGATTAATAACAATGTCCTTTTTGTTGGTGGCCAAATTTGAGAATATTGTTATATTATATATACAACATTAAATTATAGGTACATTTTAGAACAAAAGCATAAAACATATTGTGTGGAAATGGCCATTGAAAATGAAGCTGTAATTAGCGTATACTGTACTAATTATATAAATATGGCGGAAAACACAGACAAGGCTGAAAAAGCAGTTTCTGCTCTTGCACCCCTCCTTAAAATAAACTGCTGTATTTTAAGCCAAAAGAACTGTTGTGTTTGATAGAACAATATGTCTATATGTTGCCATCACAGATTCATGACGCATTAATTCCCCAAACTATTTTAAATTTTTTCATTTTGTCCTGAAAACCCCCATTTACAGACGTCGCGCAACCGCTTTTGTTTCAACCCAGCTATAAAATGAAGGTAATTAATTATATTTACTATTCAAAATGTGTCGTTTTTAGCTTAGAATCATTGATGTTTCATATTCATTAAAAAAAAAAAAAACACTGTATAAAATTATTCATTCATATATTTTAAACTTTTAAACAAATTATGTCACAATGAAAAAAATGGCGTCTGTAAAAAAAGTCACGGATATCTACCTCATAACTATCGCTTAGTTGTATTTTTTTGTCACTGTCGCATTTTCTCCGATATGTTAGATGATAATCGAACCAAAGAAGAATTGTAGAAAAAAAAACCTTTGAAAGGGTAAATATATTAAAAAGAAAATCTCGACCACTCCTTGATGTCTGCGATTTCTGCATTGCGACCCTTGTTATATTACCATGTTTCACCCATGAAATCCCTAAAAAATCCAGCTGTGGCCATTCACAGCTGTGTCTTGACACTCTTTGATAATTGCTACATGGAGTTTGGGATCGAAACAAGGTAAGTCGGCGATAATATCTCGTTAAAGTCATGGCGTCTTTAATGCCCTCCTGCTCCAAATTTTTCTTCCCCCAGAAAATTGAGATTTTAAACTTTCTAATGATGTATGACAAAGTGATGCATCATAGGTAGGGTTTTGCAGTTTACATGTTTTTTTTTTTTTTTCAAAAATGCCCCATTGGAAAGCTTAAAATATAAAACAGTACAGAAGTGCAATGTAACTGCTTGATTGGGATCAAAACATTTGGCTGTTGTGTTTCTGTTCCTGGTAGAGCCAATTAGGCAAATTCATACCAAAAACCCAACATTAAATGTACAGTACTTATATTCTGAATTGTGTTAAGTCTTTCATTTGCATATTTAAGAACACATCAGAAAACAAAGTCAAAGCATTTGTCCCGAGAGGAAAACCTAATGGACCACATTATCTAGTTCTTAATTCTATTCAGTACATTGTAAATGTGGTAAGGGGGGGGGGGGGGGGGGGGGGGCAGGATTCAGTTATCAAATAACTTACCAATGGTTGATTGGTTGTCAATCCTGAAAAACCACAGCCACACCAAGCACAGGCTAGACAGTGAGGAGTGTCTTATTTATATTACTTGAGTCTCCTCCCATTTGACCAGAGAGCGGCAGAAGCAGAAGATCATGAAAAGCAGTGAAAGCACATTTACCTAGACTGTGGGCTGGGAAAATTTACACATTCAGGCATAAATAATTCCCACGCTTTGTTTCATACAGTCCGGCGAAAATGTTTCTTGTACTACTTTTATTTTGATTCAATAAAAAGTTGTATCACCAATACACTGCAGTATTTTAATTTTCATCAAACCAATGACCAAGAAGAACTGAACTTTGGACCTGTGTGTTTAGCCTCTGTGTCATACTGATTCCATGTAATGTTTGCTGGCCAACTATGACAACACAAGAGATTGCACAGTGCAGATAAAGAAAGAAGCAGTGGAAAGCATACAAAATATGATGTAGTATGTCCCTGAACCCCTACTCTTCCCTTACTATATGCAAGCAGGGCTGATGAAAATTAGACAGTGTATACAGTATCTGTAATCCACATTCATGTCAAACATGTCAACATTATACTTCGTATATTAGGCCCACGCGAAGAACATGGTATTTTCCATTTGCAGCATTGAAGTGGTGGGTTCCAATGTGTCCTTTTTTCTTGGATAGCCTACAGTATGGCAGCACCTGTGTTTCTGGCTTCATTTACGTGTACCAAAAAGTTGCTTATCCAGACAGATAAGTTGTCGGAGGAAACCTCGGTTGGGAATGACTCCCCTGTTCTCTTTCACAGCACATATAGCCTCCACGAGGGTGAGCCTCTGCTTCAGCATCAAGTATGCCAGGACCAGGGTGGCAGAACGGCTAACTCCTACATGACAATGCACCAGTACTTGACCTTAAGTAATACAACACAAAAAAATCACAGCTGTTTTTATTAGCTCACTGGACCAGTACAAGTACATATAATTTTTTGTGCATTCTCACCTCCCCTGCTAAGAGCAGTGTGGATAAAGTCTGCAGCTGCCTGGAAGTTCACACTCATGTCAAAATTACAGGAGTCATTCGCCTCTATGCCCAAATATATGATCATCATTTCTTGGTAGAAGTCAGGACACCTATGACGTTTACTGTGAGCTGCATTCAAGATATGAGTAATTCCATGCCTAGCTAAATCGTTCCTGTTCTGTGCACTGCACCTGTTGAAAAACAAAGCTTTACTGCACTGGCTGCTTCATTAATGTTATTTCTTAGTTGAGTAGTGTTTCCAAAATAAATGCGAAATGCATCCGCGAGCTTCACATACTATTGAATTACCCTACAAAAATATTTATTTGGACTGTCAGGAGAAGTGTATGCAGACTTAATGCCAGTCATTGATGGAAACATACATGATACAGCTGTCACCATGTGGAATGTAACGTCAGAGGTTTAGAATTACTTATTTCCTTGCATTTGTTTGGACATAGAACATTCAAAATATTAAAAACATAATAATAACAGTAACAGCATAGGCAATAAAGTCAGATTGGGTCATACAACTAGCAAAAAAAATAAGTAAAATACTTACTGATCACCAATGTAGAGCCTGGGCCACACTTCATCTGCATGGCTGATGATGGCTTTACCAGTAAACAAAAGTTTTTCCAATTCAAGCACCGCTAAACCAGGGGAACTTAGGTCAATTTCCACCTTCCTGGGAGGAGGTCTATCATTCCAGGATGCAGGAAGTTTGGATGAAAATGACATCACTTTGTTGTACTGGTTTCAAGTGGGTGGGGGGCAAAAAAAAAAGTAAAAAAAAAAAAAAAAATACAAAAACTAACTTTGAGGGTAATTTCGGCTAAGGGCAGGCTGTCTAAAGTGTTGTGAGCGCATCAGACTGTTGTATTAATTTCAGCCCCCAACACATGGGTCTACTGCTGTAATTTTGCTTCAAAATAGCAGCCTATTTAAAGACCAGAGTGCTTGCAACTCGGGTGCTATGCATGCAACAGTTTACAAAAAGACCATGGTAACACTTCCTTTTTTAAATGTGCTTTACTTGAAAACATTTTTTTTTTTTTTTATAAAACAGATTCACCCCAAAAATACGGCAGTTAATTACATCACAACTAAGAATGACACTACTTCACCGGATTAAAAATATAATTCATATTTTATTATTTCTGAGAATTCTCAACAGTGGCATTTTTTTTTTTTACTGTTAATCAGCCAAGTATTTCCATCTTGTGTTTGAAACATGCAATACATCTGACATTTTACAGTTGGGCTCCATGTAACAGCACAAGGAAATGAATACTTTAGACAGATATGATTTTCCATGCATTGCTTTTACTTTTTTTTTTTACTTTTTAAATATAGTATATTCAACATCCTTTGAAATATGGCACTGCATAGTCCAACACATCTGTATTATTTCAGGGGAAAATACCTATTTTGCTAACTTGGAGAAAAATGGTACAATATTCTGAAGTTAAATAATGGACAAAAAAAAAAAAAAAACTGGTGCTGCAATCAACACTTATTCATAACAAGTTAAATGGGATCTTCACAATTGAATGGATATTAGAGGAAATACATTTTTGGAAATCACGGCAGAGACAAAAGAATTGATAGCTTCAGGGAGCTTTCTTTTTTTTTAAACTCATTTGTCATTGATGGTCCAATTATAACAATAACGAGGTTGTAAAAGTGTTGTGCATGCAAAACGGAGAGCATAATGGAAAATTAATACGAACACCTACATTACTGCAATAGCCTCATTGATGGCTATCAGTGACTACAATATCATGCAACTGGACTGTGACAAACTAATGGGCAGTTAAGGCAATGTTTATGTTGTTTGGGACAGACGACCATTTTTAAACTGACATACATCAATATGATTAAATGATTCTGAAACACTCGTTGAAGGTTAGCAACAAGTTGGGAATGGCAATGAATAATTCTCTTTTCAGGTATGAATAACGCAAAAGAATAATTCAGTCTGACTGATTTGAAAGTTCCTTACAATATGTACAAAAACAGATGTGTTGATCTACTGTATTGACACGCATCACACATACCAACAGCTTACTAGTCATTTTTGAAAATGTGTTCAAACACTAGTTCAAAGAAGATCCACTTTAGAATGCTTTCTTTTCCAGCTGGTCAAGAATTGCCTGGATCCTCTGCACAGCCTCCTTCCGAGATTGACGGACATTTTCAAGTCCCTGAGTCTCCACAGAGTCCAGCTCAAGCAGCTCTTTGGTAAGAAGTTCCTCCAGGCATCGATAACTCTTGTCCGTTTTTTTCCCTACAAACTCATCAACATCTTCCTGAAGAAGTAGCACCCTAACCATGATTTGTTGAACTCGAGCTAAACTGGGGTTGTCGCTCACAGGCTGAGGTCCAGGGTTGTCTGGAGCCAATGACTGACTGGGTGCAGAGGGTGGGGGCTCACCTTGTGAGTGATTTTGATCAATTCGCCCTGCGTTGTTGTACATTTGGGGAGGTGAACTAATTTCTGTGGGTTTCCCATTGGTGCGACTTGGGGATGCAGTTGTTCTGGGCTTAGGTCCAACCTGTGGGGTGCGCTGGTCCTGGAATGACACAGAACAATTTCAAAAGTGTTTTTGAATGAAAACATAAATGCTTCAGACTGAAAGAAACACTCGGTAGCTTTTCAGTTTTGGTCGATTTGAGTGACAAAAGCGGTAGTGTTTTGCCTTAAGGAAGACTGCGTTTCCTTTGTGGACTAGAGCACACCCGCACGGGTGTCATAAAATCATCAACTAATCAAAAATCAATCTGCGGTCGCCTGCAGATGTATTCAACAACATATCTGTTTCCAGCGGCTGTGTGAAGGATGAATAGTAATAAGGTAATGAATCCAGTCGTGTCTAAAAAATAGCATACGTGGGTTAGCAACCGTGTGGCTAACTCCCCCACCCCACCCAGCGAGTGTAAGCCGGGCCAATGTTTATTCTGTATATCCTGGTAGCCTGCCTTTTTTTTCCTCCATAAACAAAACTTTTTGTCTCTTGTTGCTCTGTCATCTTTGCAGAATTCGCGCGAAAGCGTTCGCATAGACTTCAGTCTTTATAATGAATGGGGAAGAGACTTATGTTGTAAAGCAGTCAGCACATTTGTGTTTTTTTTTTTTTTTGTGTGTGGCAGGGTTCCTGCCCCCCTCCTCAAAGTTAATTAGTGCCGGTTAAAGCGATACAGACCCCCTCAAGACATAAAACAGGTGTCATTCAACTAGTTTTCAGTCGTCATACTATCACACATGTTATGAAAATATTTTATAAAGGCTGAAAAGTTAGCAAGTGTTGCTTTAAAAGTTTAAATGAGATTTAAAACCTTATGAACTTATCTAAAGTGGTATGAATGAAGTATAAACCGAAGCACAACCCCAATTTCAATTTGGGAAGTTTTCGACATAAATAAACAGAATTTTGCTAATGATTTTCAAACTATATTTAATTTAATACACCACAAAACACACTTACGGTACGAACAGATAAAACGTTACTGCTTTTGACAACTTAAGAACTTTATGGCTGCAACACTTTCCAAATAGCTGAAATTGGAGGCAAAAAAAAAATGCCTGTTTGGAACATCCCAGACATGAACAGGCTACGTAATTGGGATCAGGTGGGTGCTATGGCTAAGTATAAAAGGAGCTTCCCTGAACTGCTCAGTCATTCAAAAGCAAAAAAAAGCAAAGTTCCCCTCTTTGTGAACAAGTGTGTGAGAAAATAGTCTTACAGTTTAAGGGCAATGTTCCTCAACATACAATTGCAAGGATCTACGGTCCATGAAATCAGAAGTTTCAGAAAATCTGGAGAAATCACTGCATGCCAGGCTAAAGGCAAGGCCGAAAAACCATACTGGAAGCCCCATCAGCTGTTGCCAGACCGAAGTTCAAAGAAGAAGCCAGTTCTAAACAAGACACAGAAGCAACATTTTCTCTGAGCTGGGGTAGTTTAAAATGGAGTGTGGCCAAGTGGGAAACTGTTCTATGGTCAGACAAATCATTTTTTTTTAAAAACTGGGTCTCCATGCCCAGTACCAAACAGGATAAAGAACAAAAACAACCCACGTTAATAGTGATCACTTCAAAATCCAGCATCTTTGAAGGTATGAGACCGTTAGTGCCTATATCATAGGTAGCTGACACATCTGTGAAGGCACCATTCATGCTAAAACGTACATACTGTATAGGTTTTAGAGAAACATGCAGCCATCCAAGCAACATCATATTTTCATGTACGGCTCTGCTTATATTAACAAAACAATGACAAACCACATTCTGCACGTGTTACAACAGTGTAACTTTGTAGTAAAAGAGGTAAACAGTACTAGACTGGCCTGCCTGCATTTCAGACGTTATGAAGTTGAAGCTGTACATCAAGCAAGAATGGGGGGGTCCGCCTACAAAGCTTCAACCATTGGTGTCCTCAGTTCCAAATGTTTATTGAATGTTATAGAGAAGATATAATACAGGGGTAAACATAACTCTGTCCCAGCCATTTTGGAACGTGCTCTAGCTATGAAATTCTAAATTCATGATTATTTTCTTAAGACAAAGTGTCAGTTTGGACACTGAATATGTCTTTGTTGTGTATTCAATTAAATATAGTTTGAATGGGATTTTTAAATCATCATACTAGCTGTATGCATTTGTTTAAAGTGCCTGTGACACGAAAAAGCATGTTTATTTAGAAATACACGCGGTATTTTATGCTCCTGAATGATATGGACAACTTGGATGCGTGAAGAAGCGATCGATATATTTATTCAATTCTTTTAATCCCGCGCTACGAAAATGACAGACTTCCGGCTTCGGTCTTGCATTGAGGAAGAGGGCGCTGTGACGTGTACGGGAGAAGGAGTCCTCTTCACTATACAGCCGTACTGTTGTATGAGAAGGACTAAGAATTCAGCTGATTTTGCGGATTAATTTGTTTATTTTTCGCATTACACCAGCCAAATGGCTGCAGAAAAATGTTGCTGTAGGAAGGAAAGGCGTGTGTGCCTTTTGGGGGTTTCAAAAGGTTCCCATTCACCGGTGGATATTGGCCAAAACAAGCCCTACTCTATACAAGTATAACACCATTACCATTACCATTACTGTACTACCCTACTACTTTTTGTAAAATAGACTTATTATTTCTCGGGCAAACTCACTATTTCACTTCTGTCATTTCATGCGGCAGCATAACTAACCCTCCCCTTCGGGTCCCACTCTGTCCAGTGCTGACACTGGGTTGTGCTCATCTCCACTGAAGCATATTAACAAGTGGCATTGCTTATGACACCACACCTGACTTTGTCTACTATTTTGAGTCATTGTTTCCACTCCACAGTATTACGCAAGATGATGGTAATCATTGATGACTAGCAAATGGAATAAACACTGTGCCTAGAGCAACTCAAGGTTGAGTGCCAGTGTGGGTGCTTGTGCTCACTAGAGTTACTCCTCAGGCTGAAGTCTTCAGTGTGTATGTATTGTGTTGGGGGGGGGGCGTTAAGAATTCACACTATTCAAAAGAACCAAATACGTGTGAGTGCATCCTAAATAAAAATTCAAATTGCATTACTGATAAAATTATTAGAGCTACACACAATATTAGAATTAGTACCTTTGCTAATAGATTTGTGTTCTAAATTCATATCTATAATTTTATCTTTCAATACCTTAGGTTGGTAAGGTGGTGGCGCACCGGTTCCAGTCCCTGGCCAAGCAGGAGGGTGTAACGGACGTACAGGATTTCCATAATGGTTTTGAGGAAGCTGTTGACCAGGCTGCCATTGCTGCTGTGTAGGAGCATACGTCCCTTGGTGTTCCCAAACATCAGTCGTGCGTGTGTATAGCGGGTTTGGAGGCATTGCATGCCCACCTTCACTGTAGTGAGAATATGGCCCCGGAGGATATCCAGGACCCTGAAAATGGAGCGAAGACACATACAACAATAAAATAATTTGAATGAAAAGAAATGATACAAACAACTCAGGTGTTCATCCTATGTATATAACTAAGGGGATACTTCAATCTGATCGACCTCAGATTTTATGTTTAAATGTTCTTACCCCTTGACAGTGAATACCAGGATAGTGATGGTTTTGTGAGTGGGGCTGTCCTGCTGCCCCACTGTTTTGCTCTGCAGGACAGCTCTGATTAGAGTAAGAAACTGGAGGTGGTCTCTGAGGATCAGCACAGTAGAAAGGATTGGATGGATGGAAACCACTTGTGGAATATTGACTCTGTGCTGGGCTGTAGACCCCATGGCCATTTGGATAACCTCCAGAAATCACCTACAAAAGGTAGATTATTAGGTAATTAAAGTATTCTGTAATGTAGAATTCCTATCATTTAAAAGGTGGGAGGAAACAATTTATTCTGTCTGGCCTTCTAAATTATTTGCCTTTCCAAATGAATAATGGAAAGTATCCATTCCAGGGTCACTCAGTTGCAGTTTGCCATTAAGTCTTTACTGTAGTCATTTTAATGTGTGCTGATTTGCATAATTACGGTCATGGCTATAAGTAAGGGTTGCATCATTGTAACAGGAATGTACTGCACTAATTTGTGGAGTCCCATAGTTATGCTTTGGTTGGTGTGTTCCCATCCCAGCGGCGGTGTTGTTCTTTCCTAGTGTGGTTCATGAAACGCCTGTCTTGCATGCATTAGCTACACTTTTTAAACCAAATTATGCTCCAATGTGAAACATACCTGGGGATTATACTGCGGCTGGCCATCAGATCCAGAAGGATAAGTATTTGCATAGTGACCCGCGGAATGGGACTGAGGATACCAGTAGTGGGATGGGTAGCCGGGATACTGCGGCGTGTCCTGGGGATTCACAACACCAAAATCTAAACAATGTAATTTACATATATCTGGGTGTAGACTCGGTGGGGGGACTGGTGGCACCTTCTCACTCATTCCTTATGTTTGATGAAATAAATACATATTATACAATATTTAGCAGTTTAATAACGATTTTCTATATTTAAAGTGCTGCAATTAAATCGTTATAGCCACGTGACTCGCTACAAACTTAGCTGAGCTAGCAAGGGATCGTTAGCTATTACATAACGTAATCTAGCCCGTTAGCCGCGTAGCTAGCATGAGTAGAAGACGCCAGCGAGCCAATGTTTAATATAAGCAGTACTAGGAAACCTCAATTATACACGGAGGTTGTTGTGGTGCGACTCACCATGTTCCTTAGGTAGTTTCCGGGGTTATTAGCCAAGTTCTAAATCGAGGGACTGTCGGATTTCACTTCATTTGACGGCGATGTACCTGCTAAACGGACTCCATGTATTATTCTATTGCAGGCGGCAATCTCTTTTACTATCGAAAAGTTCGAATTGCTACAAACGCCAAAAAGTGAAGGGGAATGATAAAGGGAGATGACTTGTTAAAATAACCGGAAATGATGAATGGCCTATGGTACCGTGAGCTCGCGTCAGCTTGTTTATCCTTAATGAGGATAGCGAATTAAGTATAAGAAAGCTTGCTCTGTAGATTTTAAAGGAGACCATGTATGTCGTAACTCGTAACCGAGAGTCTGACTTTAAAAACAAAAAATATCAAAACAATTCAGCAATTATTGTTGTATTCAGATTATTTTGTAAATTATATAGCGTATAGTAGTTTTTATTTCAATTTTCAACTAAATATTGACTAAAGTCAAATAAGTGCAGGAGTAACTCTTCTGTATTTATATACAATCTTTACCACGCGACGATTCATTAGAAAAATAAATACGACTTGTATTATTACAACCAAATTTTTAAGATAAATCTGCGTTTTTAAATAATGAGATGACGTTTAATGTATACGGTGATGTAGTTATTAATTATTCCATACGATATTCCAGCGCCCAAACAGTAAAACATCACCCGGAAGTTTAATCCTGGTGTCTATAAAAAACGCTTCCGCTCCTCTTCCGTATAAAAAAAACATTAGGAAATATTCATGGCGTGACGCTACGACATATAAGAAGGTATTAAACAGGATCCCAAGATGAACTACGTACCGGGGACGGCTAGTCTCATAGACGAGATCGACAGTAAGTCTGTGAACCTCTCAGTGTGAGGAGAGCCAACTCTCGAAGAAAGACCCCAATGAAAACTTAGCACTTAGCACACTAGCTCGTCAATGTTGTTGTATAATGACCCCACTTACCGTACCTCTACTTTGCAGAAAAACATCTGGTTCTCCTCCGAGATGGTAGAACACTAATCGGATACCTAAGAAGCATTGATCAATTCGGTAAGTGATCTCCCCTTTCTTGGTTACCCTTTTGTTTTCGTCAATTTCGGCAATACAAATAATGAACCAATATTTGTTCCTCAATACCGCAGTATAATCGCGCACGTCTTATTATTTTTCTTTTTTTTTTCAGCCAACTTAGTGTTCCATCAGACGGTTGAACGTATCCACGTGGGCAAGAAATTTGGTGACATTCCTAGAGGAATCTTCATTGTGCGAGGAGAAAATGTGGTGCTGCTAGGCGAAATAGTACGTAAGCATTTTTATTTGTTTGGGTCACCCACTGTCATCAGTTTTCATTTTTGTAGTATGTAGCCGGTAAAGAAAAGTTTACTGTAGACTAAGTAAACATTCCTGCGATATTCTCTTGTATTGATTTTTTTTTTTTTTTTTTTGGGGGGGGGGGGTACCTCATTATAATACAGGTATGTTTATAATATGTACGAAAGGTTTATACAATGATTCTTCCTCCCAGAGAGATTTACTTGAATAGACTTCTATACAAAATACAACACTTAATTCCAATGAAGAAGGGAATTAAGCATAAATTAAAAAAAAAAAAAAAAGAATACAAAGATTTTCTAGTAGTGCTCAACCTATAGTCAATGGAAAACACAACAAAGACAAGATATTTAATGTTCAAACTGATTTGAAAACCTGATAAACTTGAGGATTTTTGCTAAAAACAATAAACTTAGAATTTTAAAGCTAAAACGTTCCAAAAAAAAAAAAAAAAAAGATGGGACAGGTGGCGAAAAAGACAGAGAAATGGTCTGACGAGTACAAATCTTAATTTTTTTTCGGAAACTGTGAATGGCGTGTCCTCTGGGCCAAAGAGAACCATCCGGACTGTTATGGATGCAAAGTTCAAACGCCAGCATCTGTGATGGTATGGGGCTGTGTTAGAGCCAATGGCATGAGTAAGATACACATCTTTTAAGGCATCATTTATGTTGAACGATACATACAATTAGTCAAAATTTTCTTTAATACCAGACAATAAAAGGTGATTTAATTACCTGGCCTTCGTCAGAGGGTCACTAGTGTTGGTCTGACGCTTCTTTATCGGGTGATGAAGGCATGACTCACCAAACACACACCACACACGCCAACACCCGTGACCCTCTGACAAAGGCGGAAGTGTTCGCCGAAACATGTCAGGTAATTAAATCATGTACTGTTGTCCGGGATAAAAGAACATTTTGACTAATCAATAAGTGTAGGAAAATGAACTCAATACAACTATTAAAATACATACAAGTTTTGGAGAAACATGCTGCCATCCAAGCAACGTCTTTCACATGGATGTGCCTGATTATTTCAGCAAGAAAATGCCAAACCACACTCTGCACATTTTACAACAGTGGGGCTTTGTAGTAAAAAAAGTAGCCTGGCCTGCCCGCAGTCCATACCAGTCTCCCATTGAAAATGTGTGGCGTATTATGAAGTGTAAAATGCAACAATGGTGACCCAAACCTTTGAAAAGCTGAAGCTGTACACCCAAAAACAATGGGAAAGGATTCCACCTACAAAGCCGAAACGTTTATTGAATTTTGCTAAAAGAAAGGGTGATAAAACACAGAGGTAAAAATGACACTGTCCCAGCATTTTAGAATGTGTCGTAGCCATAAAATTCTAAGTTAGTGATAATTTCATAAAACCAAAATGTATGTTTTAATGCTGAATCTTGGTGTATTCAATTAAATATAGGTTGTACATGATTGGCAAAACATTGTATTCTGTTCTCATTTGTTTAACATAATGTCTTTGTACTGTAACTATATCTAAGGCTGACTTCACAGCACATGTGCCTTACTACTGCATCATTTATTGCAGGATGTTGATAAACCTTGCGACACAATCCTGCAGCAGGTCTCTATTGAGGAGATTCTAGAAGAGCAGAGGTTGAAGCAGCAAACCAAGCAGGAGACTGAGAAAGTAAAGATGCAGGTCCTAAAAGACCGAGGCCTCTCCATCCCGAAAGCTGATAACTTGGATGAATATTAGCACGGCACACAGCCAATGAGCTGCTTCAGTTTGTATCAGACTGGTATATTAGTTGAATTTGAAAGCATGATTTTATGAGCGCATGGCAACATTATACTTTGCCTCTTTACTGTAGTGTACTGTTGAATTTAATTTGAAAGAACTTCTCTCAGTTTGTCAGGTCCACTTTGGGAAAATGGATTGTTGTGGATCAATATGATGGTAGTTATTTTACAACAGCACTTTGTGTTACTCAAGTGTTTGTATTTGGAGATATAAAGGCCCATGGTGACACAAATGAAATGGCTATGCTCCATTAAAATGTTATTTTTTAATCATGGCTCTGTTGGTTCCCTTCTCATGTATAGTTAATGGACCTTTTGCAAAAGCTTTGTCCCCCTTAGTTACTGTTGCTAGTCAGTCAAGCTTTATAACTCCGATGCCACAAGCCGTGGAAGGAAACGTATAGACCCTACTCACCGACGTCACAGAATGACGTGTCGCTGTATCAGGCCGCCATATTGTCCGTCTCTGTTTAGCCCTATTCTCAATGGTTATAATTAGTCGTTCAGTTTATAGAGAATTCATGGAAGCCCCAGTGCTTTCAGACGCTGTAAACTCATTGGATGAGTTGCATGTAAGGCGTTATGTGGAAAAGCTTCAGTCTATCCATTCGCCAGATCCATATTTGATGCCTAAATCGATATTTTTCGAACCACTGTCTTCACCCTCTCTGCCTGACATCTGCTACCCTGATATCTACAACTATCTTGTCCACACAAAATCAGCCTATTCTCACAAAAGTTTGAAAAACATTAAGAGCAGCACTCTAAGCAACATTATCCCGTGTGATTTCTAAAATGGCGACAATAAAAAAAAAAAAAAGTTGACTGCGATGGCAGACGCTTCAAGGATAGGTGGATATTGGACTATTTCTTCAATAAAACACGCAACAACTGTGTCTGCCTCATTTGCAAAGAGACTGTCGCAGTTTTCAAAGAGTTCGATGTGACGCAATATTACCAAACAAGACACGCTGACATGTACAACATTACAGGGACGATATACGCAGCAACTTGAAGCTAGTTTAATTTCACAGCAGCAGTATTTCGCAAGAGCCCGAGTGTCGAAAGAGAACACCACAAAGACGAGACTGTTGAAATTATGAATTAAAAAAAATAATAAAGCAAATGTGACACACAGAAGGGCTTGCTAAAATTTGTTTAAATATATTGTTCTATTTAAATCAGCCAAGGTAGCCCCCCGCATTTTTACCACACCAAATCTGGCCCCCTTTGCAAAAGGTTTGGACACACCTGGTTTGGACCTGATGATCTGTAGACGAGGCCAGCTTCTTTCACTTGGTACCAGCTAAATATTATTCAAAATGTAATGATGGTGGAAGAAATAAGCATCTTGAATTTGAAACTATGTTGTCGGCGATTAGCCTCACAATGATCTTAATTGTGGTTGTCAGCACAAAACCCTCTAAATATATAATAAATGCATTTTACCAGATATAAAATGACTACTACATAATCTGTGGTAATCGTTTGGAGCCCAGTTTTCTCGTCGAATTGCAGCTGTCCATCTCTCTCCTCTCCGGGTCTCGGAATACGGTAAAACTACAAGTCTCTCCGTCTATCTTCTCTGTTACTGCAACCAACCGCCACACACGCCTTAAACATTTTGATTATTAATGTTAACGAGCAGAAAAACGCCATAATAGGAGGAATTTACGTAGCGGTAATGCGTATACACGACAAGTAGACGGACAACATGGCGCGGAGGTTTGGTTGTGACGTCATGTGAGTAGGGTCTATACCGGGGTATGTTAGTGATTTATTTTCGAGCAATACCGGTGCAATATCCTCCACATTGAGCCAAAATTGTTTACAATACGTAGTGGAGGGTTATGTTCAAAGTGTAAAAACAGTAGCAAAGGGGAAACTACAACTATTGAGGCAAAAGCATACAGGTTCAAGCAAGCACAGGGATACTATGGTGTAGGTCAGGGGTGCCCAATCCCGGTCCTCGAGAGCCCCAATCCAGCTTGTTTTCCGTGTCTCCCTCTAACACACCTGAATCAACTAATCAGGATCGTTATCAGGCTCATGCAGAGCTTGCTGATGAGCTAATCATTTGATTCAGGTGTGTCAAAGGAGGTAGACGCAGAAAACAAGATGGATAGGGGCTCTCGAGTAGTGATGGAGAAACCGAAGCTTTCTGAAGCAGTAAATCAAAATAAAGCAATGTGTCTAAATGCTTCAGTGTTATGAAGCATTTGTCATGAATCAGTGTGGTGAGTCACAACACTGCTTCACCACTGCTTTCTGTGCCGCTGAAGCAAATGTATTGAAATGGTTCAGTGCTCCGAGGCATTTGACACAATTCAGTGTGGTGACATCTTCTGGACAAAAAAATATTGAATTTTCATATAACCAAATGACCAAGTGTCATCTGAGCAATGAAACCTGTGGGTGGTATGGTGGTTATATACTTTGTCTGATGTGCAAGTAGTAGTGGGTTTGACCCCTAGCCTGAAATTTATTCTTCCCCCAGATTAATTAAAAAAGAAAAAGTAATAATAACGAAAACCAAAAAAAAAAAAAAAAAAAAAGCTGTTGTGTTACTTTTAAATGAAATACGGAAATGCTTGTGCAATAAGGAACTCTTGTTGGTACGTGTATAGAATGCTAGTGACACTGGGATGGGGATTTGGGTGTTTCACAAATTTTTATTTAAAAACAAAATCATCTCAGCAGCATTTGGTTTCAGCCGGTTCCTCTTTTTGCTAATGACCTCTCCAGCTTTTGAGAATATTCTCTCACATGGCACGAAGAAATATACAAACTGGCAGATAAACAAACACAAAAACTGACAGACACAAAAACTGACAAACTGACAGACACAAAAACTAACGTGTGTGTTTGGGGGGGGGGGGTGCGTGTGTGTGTGCGTATTGTATAAATCAGTGTATAGTGTGTCAATGAATGCCTATACTATGTGCATTTGCAAATTGATCTAATGTGTAATCTGATCTAATTTCACTTTTCTGTCCCTCGTTCTCAATATACGTAATGCGCGCAAAAGTTCTCCTCTCAACCCACAACATTTTGAACGATATTTCCCCTTTTTATAAGCATTGTGAGTTTGAACCAAATTGACTGACTCGACCCCTCGCTACCTGAGTGACACGTCCACGGTCACGGCTGACTCACGTGTGACATCACAACGCTTCGCTTCCCCGGCCAGGTGTTTTTCCACTGAATGAAGCGATACATTGGTACAACGTATCGGGATACTTATTGCCGCGAGCGCTCGACACTTGTCGGGCGTCTGCTTCGAGCGTGACGTCACGAGCTGTTCCACCGAATCATCGGGACGACTGATTTGTGATACTTCTGCCGCGAGCGCTCGACACTTGTCTCGAGCGTCTGCTTCGAGCATAACATCACTAATCTCGAGGACCGGGATTGGGCACCCCTGGTGTAGGTCTTTGTTCACAAAATGCTAAGTGAAAAGTGAGCATAAGTTCAAGACGACATGTTTACATAAAAAAAGGAAGCATCGCTTTATTGTTAGACTACTCATAGAACTGAGACCATAGCAACTGCTAACGAAGACATTAAATTCACTTGAATTAATGAATCCGCTAAACCAGGGGTGTCAAACCGGTCCTCAAAGGGCCTAAGTGAGTACTGGATTTCACTCCAACCAAACGATATGAATACCTTTTCACCAATCTGGTGTCTTACAAGTGTAATCAGTTGATTGCAATCAGGTGCTGCTGCTTTTAGCAGAAACCTCATGGGTTAAAATGTCTGTGCAGGATCCGTTGGAACAAAGACCAGGACCCACTCCGGCCCTTTGTGGAATCTTTTTGACACCCCTGCGCTAAACCAACGTTATAGTGATGACATACTGATAATATATTTGATAACAGTACAACTTTGATATCCAGTTTTATGAATATTGTTGCCTTTACTAAATCAAGTTGGTCAACACTGCTAGCTAGTTATACCTCTGGCTAGGCACTTGCAAAAACACAGTTTTGTGCTGCACACTAAAACGGTCGCTGATGCATCACCTTTTTGTGATTCCAAACCCTCATGCCCTTTGAAGAATCCTGTTTTACAGAAAGTTTTTAATGGCCCTTTCGCAAACTCTGCGCCCCTAAACGGCTTTGACCAATCCTCCTAGCCACTGTTAAGTGAGCATGGTCTTTCAAGCTGTATGCATACCTCCATAACTGTTTTCAACTTTCCACGACATATGATTTACTCAACATTTGTTAGTCATTTTGAAGTGATTTAATGTTACCTATCAAACAGAGTAATCAAGTTAACTTGGATTTTAGTTTTTGATGGAATAATCTAAACAGGTTAATGTACAAGAATAAAGTAATTTAATCCATCAGGCTGAATAAGGTATAAGGATAAAGACATTTCTAACACCTGATTCTCCTAGAGAGTTACGGTTAATCAGTGAAGTCTGAGCCATTTACCACAAATGAACACCGCTTGTACTGAAACCGTGATGAACATTCCAGTTGAGGCCAACCAAAATTACTTCCAGGCAAACAATAGCCACGTTTACATGCTGACTTTTATTCATACCGATTCAAATCATTCCGAATGGAAATTTCACATCAGCTGTTTACATGTCACTTCATCTATTCCGATCCAGCGTTTACATGTGACTGCCTTTATTCTGAAAGGACGTTTGACAATTGCCGTCTGACATGCGCAGGTTAATCAAAACAAAGTGTCACGTTGCAAAACATGGAGATCGATCGTCAGATCAGCTGCTGTTTTAACTTTTCGAGTGGAAACGAAACTTAAGAATGATACGCCGTTCACTTAAAAAGTTGTAAGGGTGCGCTGTGCGTGTGCTTGGAAGCCATGTTGCAAGTGACGTCACCACGTCAGTACGGAGCATGCGCAGAAAGAACGCAACCAGACACCGTTCCGCTTCCCTGTTTACATTAGATAATTTTACTTCTAATCGGTTTGGGAAAAGGAATATTCCACCCCTGTGAATCTGAATGAAATTCCATTCGGTTTGCGCCTGTTCATTCCGAATGAGGTGTTTATATGGAACACATTTATTCGGTTTGAACAAATATTCCGATTGTAATTGGAATATTTGGCTCCATGTAAACGTGGCAATTGTTGGATCAGCCTGTAGTGTTTTTTTTCCATTTTCGAGTATACCTCCAAATCCAGACCTCCATGGGTTAATACATTTGATTTTCATTGATAATTTTTGTACGATTTCTGATGTCAGCACATTCAGCTACGGAAAGAACAAAGTATTCAATAAAAATATTCATATCTACAATGTGTTACTTTAGTGTTCCCTTTATTTTTTTAGCAGTGTATATGAATTAATGAATGCACTTGTACTCCTCAGTTAAATAAATTGTGGCCACAAATATGTTCAATTCAATTCAATTCAATTCAATTTGTATAGCCCTCAATCACAACAGAGGTCTCAAAGGGCTTTACAGAGGCAATATGATACACAATTAGAAATGAAGCAACAAAGATGAATAGATACAGTTCAAGTCCTGGGTATCCCCTATCCTTAAGACCCTCCATGCCGGCAAGGAAAAACTCCAAAAACTCCAGAGTCAATTGGGAGAAAAATGAGAAACCTTGGGGAGTACCACAGTCAGGAGAGATCCACTCCCAGGACGGATAGACAGGAACCCCAGAACGGCTAATGGGAATTAGCAAGCGAAATTGTAGTCCGTAAAAATACAGTGGAGTAAAGGAGCAAGAAGAGGTCCCTCTGGTCAGATGAGACGGGGGTAGCAGCGAGGACGTCAATCCAGCCAGGGGTCCGGACAGTCAGGCGGCTGCAGCTGAAAAATAGCCCCTCCCCAGAGGGGAGGGGGGAAAGGGGACACCGGGTGACTAGTGATGAAGAGACTAGACAACTAGATATTAACATTGGAAAATAGAAATAAAGTAAGACAAGTGGTAGGTAGAGTAAGAAAAGGAGATAGAACTCAGCGGCTGTACTGCCCCCAGCATTATAGCTTCTAGTGCAGCTTAAACTAAACTGTGAGTCTACTCCGACTTCAACTAGCCTAACCATAAGCTTTGTCGAATAGGAACGTTTTTAATCTAATCTTAAATGTGCAGACTGTCTCGGCTTCTTTAATACTAGCTGGAAGCTGATTCCATAAAACGGGCTTGGTGGCTAAAGGCTCTAGCTCCGACAGTACTTTTATAAACCCTGGGAACTACCAGTAGACCTGCATTCTGAGATCGGAGTGTTCTGTTGGGGCGGTATGGAACGAGAGCATCGGTGAGATAAGATGGCCCCAACCCATTAATGGTCTTAAATGTAAGAAGGAGTATTTTAAATTTAATTCTAAACTCGACTGGAAGCCAGTGAAGTGCCTGGAGCACAGGGGTGATGTGCTCTCTTCTATTGGTTCCTGTTAAAAGTCTTGCTGCTGCGTTTTGGACTAGCTGAAGACCTTTTAGAGAGTTTTTAGGACAAGCTGCAAGTAGGGAGTTACAGTAATCCAATCTCGATGTAACGAACGCGTGAATTAATTTTTCTGCATCGCTTTTAGATAAAATATTTCTAATTTTGGCAATGTTGCGCAGGTGAAAGAAAGCCGTTGTACAGGTTTGTTTAATGTGTGCTTTAAACGATAAGTCAGGGTCAAATAAAACTCCTAGGTTTTTAACTGTGGCGCTGGAGGCTACACTTACATTGTCCAGAGTGACTATCCGGGCAGATAAAGAGTCTCTAGCACTTTTCGGGCCTATTATAAGGACTTCTGTCTTTTCAGGGTTAAGTAGAAGATAGTTAGTGCTCATCCAGGTATTTATATCTCGGACGCAGGCGCTTAGTTTTTCTACTTGCCTGACCTGCTCAGGTTTAATTGATAAATACAGTTGTGTGTCGTCAGCGTAACAGTGAAAGTTAATGCTATATTTTCTGATGATATTACCTAGAGGAAGCATATACAGCGTAAACAAGATGGGCCCGATGACAGATCCTTGCGGCACACCATAACTAACTCTAGAGTACGATGATGATTGCTGGTTTACATTGACAAACTGGTACCTATTAGATAAATATGATTTAAACCAGCATAGGGCTGCTCCTCTAATGCCTATGTCACATTCTAATCTCTGCAATAAGATATTATGGTCGATTGTGTCAAAGGCTGCGCTCAGGTCCAGCAGAACCAGGATTGAGACTAATCCAACGTCAGCGGCAAGTAACAAGTCATTAGTTACTTTAACTAATGCGGTTTCAGTGCTATGATGAGCTCGAAAGCCAGACTGGAACTGTTCAAATAAACTATTGTCCTGAAGGTGCTGACAGAGCTGTTTAATTACCACTCTTTCAAGGACTTTGGAGAGAAATGGTTCACTATCTCTACTGTGAGACATAGAGACTCAAGGCATTTAAGAGAGAAGATTATGGATCTTGAAACACCATTAAGACAAACAGAGCAAGATTTCGCAATTGTTAGCAACAAGTTTTGCTCTGACCAACCGAGTAGAGGCAGAATGGGCCTTACTGGTCAAGACTGCTTACCACTGGTCTTGAAAACATATTTGTGCTTTATTTAAAATCAAGGGCGTAGGTTTGCATAGAGATGGTAGGGACAAAACACTACCAACTTTTCAGGATGCTCAAATTGTCACTACGATCTTTTAAGCAACCTTATTTGCATTACATAAGGACTTCAGTTATAAAGGTCATTTAGATTGTCTTATATGTTTAAATTGTTGTAATTGACCCCACCATTATTGAGTGAATTATTTTCATTATGTTCAGACTTACATGTACCAGTTTTCACTTGCTGAATCTGCTGGTCCACCCCCCCACGCAGATTTCATTGGCTGATATTAGAAGGTGTTTTTTTTTCCAGCCAGTAGCAGCTGCTGTAAGAAGTGTAAAAATATGTCAATATTGTGGAAGTGAGGAACACACCACTAATTTTGCTATTAAAAGTCCGACCTGCATCAGAGTTAGCATAACATCAAACTGTTTGAACTTGCTAACCTGCAAAACTCGAGTAGGAAGCTGCTTAGAAAGAAGTGTCTATGTGTTTTTCACTGTTAACGTTAAATTAACTGTGAGAAATGTAGTGAACCGAGGTTTAACCCCTTCTCCCCAATTTTACTTGTTTGTTTTTAATGTGGTCTTAAAGCAGCCCACAGGAGCTTTCATTTTTTTAGTTGAGTTTGGCTGTGCATGTGGACAAAAGCAATAGTGTTTTCCATGAAGGACCGCTCCAGTTTTATATATTTTTGTTATTCCCTGACAAAAGTTTTTCAGTTATATTTAATTTCTTTTTATAGACAATGTTGAGCGGTCTTAAGACAAATATTGTTTTTAATTCCTGGATAATTAAGAGATGATTAATAAGCCTGTATTTATTGTGTATGTTAATATAATTTATGTTCAAATAATGCAATTTAAATTTGCGTTTAAAATCCAGACATTTTTCTGGAAGTTTTCTAAATGTTTTAGTAGTTTTTGAAAACAAAGGTTCGAATTGAACGGTGTAGGCTGAACCAATACACATAAAAGTTAGTATAAGTCAATACAGATTTATTTTGCATTGATCATGGTGAATGTCCCATCCCCAGCAAAAAGTGTACATGCAGGTTATGCTATATCGTCAAGCCTGTCGACAGGGGCGAGCAATCGTTCTTCCGGGCCTCAGGACCATAGGGGCCCCTGAATGACCTTTATTTTACTTTACTTTCACATATTTCTTTTTTATCTAAATCATTGTCTGATTAAATATTATGTTCTACTCTATATACTTAAAAACTTTAACATTTTAAATATTTCAAATATACATTTTTTCCTTTTTTTGCACAACGCCCACCACCCCCACCCCCTCTGTCTTAGCAGAGAATAGTTTTAACCCAGCTCTGGCGTACTTAAGGCTACACTATGTACATGCCCTGAAGCGGGAAATTAAAATCTGCCATTGTTATAAACTCTAAACATGGCGAGTCGTCATAAATCGGGTGCGCGGAAAAGAAAAGAAAAAGAGATGAAGATCATAGAGGTGAATGACAAAAAATTATAGTTTTTAAAAGCTGGATAAGAAGTCAGAGAATTAGGGCTAGAGTTGACTGTGGACGGTGATGTCTGTAAGTGAACAACACGCTAACACTGAACGTTTACATTCGCGAGGACCATGCCCAAAGCCCGATTCGAGCTGCTGAGCTGCGGTATGACGAGACATGCTGCTCGCGTTGAGCCGAGGAGAGAAAAGGTGATGGAAGATCAGGGATATAAGTTAGTCTGTGGGGAACAGGTGCGCGAGGCTGTACAAACAAGAAAATGCATAGCAGTGCTACGCATTGTCTTGTCTTTACCAATGACTGTAGCTGGAGGAGAGCGAGCCTTCAGTAAAATGAAAATAATAAAAAAAACTACCTATGCTCCATTATATCACAGGGCAGGCTTAACAACCTAGCCATGCTCTCCATTGAGCTTGCTCAAAAACTGGAGGGGGCAGGCACAGGATGTTTAGTTATACTGTTTTGTTGCTTAGCAGGCAGGCATAGCACTCTCAGTTGTATTGTATTGTAGCCTACATGTACAATAGATGGAAATGGTTTGTTTATATTGTGTCACATCACATTACGGTCTGTTAAATTTAACTGTCCATCTCAAATTAAATAATTTGAAAATTTACACTGTTATTGCTTGCAAAGTGTTAAAAGTACTGCGTATGTTGTCGTGACAAGCTGGTGGCAGGGGTGGGGTGGGGTTGGCGGGGGGGCTACAATGGTCTCTTATCCCTGGGCCTCTGCAAGTCTGTTGACAGCCCTGCATATTGTCCCTACCAATGTTGAGATCAAGCCTACGCTCTTGTTTAAAATGTCTCTTGGGCTTGGCTGGTAAAACTGAAATATGCAACACAAGAAGAGTCGGAAATAGAAGCCATTATACGATGCTTTTACTTTGAGGTCTCAGGAAACACGTGGGTACTTCCGGTAGGATCAGTGGACTTGACACATGTTGGGGACGGGGGTCCAGCCCATTTTTGATGACGTACCAGCAAGGCAGAGGGGCGCGCTGACGTCCTCTATGGTGCACTCAGCCAACCTTTGCCTGAAACGGGAAGCTTTCGGTGTCCCGCCGTGAAGAATCCACCAAGGGGAGCCGCTTTGTCAACACATGCGACTCTTGTGTGGTTCTTCGATGCTTTGGAGATTTTCTGTAGCCAAATCATGCACCGGACGGTTTTGCGGTAGTAGAAATGCAGCGGCGCACTTTCATCCCGCAAGAACCATGCTCGTGTACCGCAAGCAGCCCTATGACACCCTCTTTTATCTCATACGACTTTGTCATGAGTGAAATTTGCTGGGGAGCAAACGAGGAGTAAGGACGCTATCACACGAGTCTAAAGGACGGTGGTTTCACTGCAGACGTTTGTGTACCGTGAACCTCTGGATTCGGGATTTTTAAATTAATTTATTTTTTTGATGGAGCTGGAGAATATTGTGGCCAACACTGTACTGCTTAAAGCCAGGGAAGGTAAGTCAAAGCATCAAACATGCCTGTGCTGTGTTTGTTGTCGCTTGGTGTAATGTGTGCAAAGATGAACTAGACAGAGCTGGCCGTTACTGCAGGTAAACCCCGCAAGATGATTCCCACACCTTGCGCAACATGACTACTAACGTTTGGAACGACTCACTGGGAAATCAGCTTTACATACGAATTAGTCACCTACTTTGTCTTTGTTTTAGCTATTACGCGCTTTCCTCTTATTTGTAAGCGCAAACCTGTTCCCCACATCCGTTTTCAAAATTCAAATGAATACTCTCATTGGTAATAACCTCAAAGAATTGAACACACTTAACCCTTTACTGCCAAGTTACTATATTTGGAAATTAACGCCTAGATTAAAAAAAAAATGTTTAAAGAATCCTTCACTTCTGTTTGTTTTCAAGTACATGCTAAATGAAGTTGAGAAAAAATAATAAATATGTAATACAATAGATAAAACTAAAAAATAATGAACATATAATTGATTTGATGTATGATGCAAATTTGCGACAACGAGCACCTGAGCCCCCAAAAAAAGCTTTGCGGCTGTTTTGACCTGGAATGTTCCTAATTTGGTGCAATGGACATTAAGGGGTTAAATAAATAACCTAATAAAGACCTGGCATTATCATACGTGGATGTCACATTTTGAGTCATGTAAATGTGACGTCCACCTAAGTGGACGCTAGGTCTTGACTATATTATTTGAATAAAAAAAAAAAAAAAACTATATTATTAATAATTATTTCATAAAAAGTACTGTATATATGAAAAAATGTTATTTATAAACAAAATTATTAATATAAAATGAATCACAATAGAAATACATCTTTATGCCCCACAATAACTCTAAAGTTGACTTTTTTTCCCTCATAGAATTTAACTCGTTGCATACCATTGACAACGATAGATGCCCATTTCATTTAACCTGGGAGGACTGGCTGTAAATGCTCATCTTTCAATGCCATTAATTGTGCTAGCAATCCAATCAGTATTAGCCGGTCCCAGACAAACTGGATTGGACATCTTGTGTCTTTAATGGCAGCCAATGCTTTAAATGCAGTGTACACAATACACTATGTACAATAACTATTTTCTGCACTGTCAACCTGTTGTGAGTGGAAAGATCTTGGTAACGGTGATAACTGATCTGAACAGGGGAACTGCATGCATGTAAAAATAAATAGGCCACTCTTCTGAAACACACGTTTGTGGAATTAAAGTTCTATGGTATGAATTCATCCTGTTGCAATAGAAATATAATCACCAACAGGCTGTAAGTAGCTGTTAAAGTTATGTATGTATAAATTGTGGACCATTGTTGGTTGATTGTTGGAAAAGTAGCTCGTGAGGCAACAAAGTGTGGGCACCCCCGGTTCATTATATTCAATCTAAGCTGTAACAGACCAATGGAAAAATTGCCATATGCCAGTTTTAAAGAGTTTTTCCAATGGCAAAAAGGGCACTGAAACCTGGACAGATGCCTTTAAGATGTAAATTAGATGTACTATACATAAGAAGCAGCCTACTCCAAAACAACACTGGTCACGTATAATACACATCCAGCTTCACTGGATTGAAATGAATGAAAAATACAACAACAACAAAAACAGCACACGTTTTGTATCTGCATGCATTTGGCACTGATTTATAATAAAGTGGTGGCTTGAGGTAATCATTCAATCAGTTTTGTGACCACACTAATCTAAAAATACACATATCTCAAATAAATGTTCACACTTGGAAATTACAGAATGAAATTGCCATTTTGGCCCTCTCACCCTCAACACCCACCAAAATATATATTTTTAATTGAAAAATAACACTGCAGGATTGCAACGTGTTTAAAGACACATACTGATTCTCACTTTATGATTGATGTTCACAAGAAGTAAAATGATAGTGTGCTCGACAGATTGGAGTTCTAAGTGTCGAATGCACCCTTGTGTTACTAACACAAATGCTGTCACAGCACGTGGGTTCTTGTATCACATGCATCTGGGGAGTTGTGCCATGACGGAGGAGTAGAGTCTAGGTAGTCCATTTATCTCATGGTGACGACATACTTTGGAAAAAGGAGGGCAGCCAGGGTGAGTGGTTTTCGTGGGAAATAATGGCATAATAAAGTGAGACAGGAAGCTTCCTTGGTCAGACTGAACATTTGTTTTACGGAAGCAGAGCATGACTGGGCCGGGAGAATCAAGCTTTACAAATTAATAAGAGCAGCTAATGACCCATGACAGATATTGCTTGTCCTAGTTGCTCCATTGGTCCTCTTCCAGGTTATGTGTGGGAGAGGAAGGACAGCGGATGGTCCCTCATCATGGGGTGAGCTGGATGAGTTACTGAATTATAATCTTAACTAGGGCTGCAGCTACCGATTATTTTAGTAGTCGATTAATCGATAAACTAGTTAGTTCGAATAATCGAGTAATCGGATAAGGAACATGAAAAATCAAAATACCTCAGCTGAGCCTCAAACCGTATAGAAAAATGAATAAATGAGAATCTGTGTCAACAAAAGAACAATTGGCTAACTCACAGAGCAAAACTCCGCTAGTTTAAATGCTATAAAATGCAATTTTTTTTTTTTACCATGCTCTTAACAAATGGTTCAGACACATATTCCCACAAAAAACGGCCAACTATATCTATAAACTAATTTCCGAATGCATTAAAAAACATGAGCTCAAACAAAAACATTGGTCTTAACAGGGAGCAGTTGGATTCAGCCATGTGAAATGAGACAATCAGAGGGCAGTGTATCCACCTTAATCAATAAAATGAAATGCAAACACTTTCAAAATAAATCATTGCAACGCCACTTTAATTATTATTATTATTATTATTTTTTTTTTTTTTTTTAAAACCTGTCCTGTTCAGCTGTTTGACACAGAGAATGGAAGTCTAAGTGCCCGGATTCTGAACAGTTTTAATTTTTCACATGGAGAGTCTGACATACTCCCATTGTGATCATTCAAAATACCTTTTTATTATGACAAAGCAGCGAACAGGAAGGGATTATGGGGGGACAGAAGAAAAGAAATACAAGAGAAGAAAGAAAAGAAACACATACACAAACAACAACAAGAAATACATTGAACATCTAAACTAGTTACTAATATGCTGGTGCTATCGTCAGCGAGATGTATTTCCGGTTTACACCATGTGGGGGCCAATTGGCCAGTGAAAGAGGAGAATGGGGCTGGGGGTGTCTATAAGACTATAAGCTAAGTGATTGAAAGGGGTAGAGTGTACACAAATCAGTTCTGTGATCTAGAACCCAGTAATCGTGTGAATCTCTTATAAGTGTAAGCCCGTTGGCGATCAACCCTACGCCGCCGCATCGCCAATCCCGGCACCGGAACCCCCAACCCGAGCATGCCCTACCACATCCAGCAGCACGCAAGCCCCACCGGGCGCGCGACAGCCACGCAGACGGGTGGAGAAACCGCGCGGGCGCCAACCCAGGGCCACGGCCCCCACCCAGCCAGCCCGGGGAGGGAGGGCGGGCGGGGGGGTGGGGGGGCCATGCGCAGCCCATCCCTCCTCCCGCCGCCCAGCAAAGGAGCCACCGTCCCCCCCCCGGGACCCAGGGTGGTCCCCCGGGCCACCCGCGTGCCCATCAACCGGCCTTCAGGGATGGCAAGAGATCACCAACCCCACGCCTACACCCACCCCCGCCCGCCCACCCGGGCCACGAGCCACAGCCACAGCCCCCCAACCGGCACGGCACGCCACGGGACCCCCAGCGGCCCACCAAGCCCCAGGCAAGGCAGGGTCCACCGCCGGTGCAGGCGACACCCCGCTGATACACCGGCGCCCAGCCAGCGACCCGCGACGGAGCGCAGGGCGGATGCCCAGCCAGAGAAGAGAGGGGAAGGCAGAGGCAGGAGAACGCCCAGGAACTGCCACGGGGCGATGCAAGATCGGAGACCCGACCCCCCAACCCACTCCCGCGGCCGGCAGCCGAGGCAGAGGGGAGGCCACACCCCGGGAGCCACGCCATATAGAAAAAGTGTGGGACCCACCTACCACCCTATTACTGTGGCTGCCAGGTTCCCGACTGGCAGCCATCACCCAGCACCGTGATGGGGGTGTGAGGGGAGGGTAGTGCAACGTATGCATTAAAATAGGAGAGCTTGGCTTGGGGCAGTGGGACCGCAGCATGGAGTTTCTGTCCAGCCGCCCGTCCCACCGCCCTTTGCCGGAGCTCTCCTGTGGAGTATGATGTGTGTGGTGCCTTTAAAAAAGGTGCAGGGATGGCGGGGCCTATGGTGAGGAGGCAGCCGTGAGGCCCCCCCCCCCCAACAGGTCCCAACCATCCCACAACCTTGGTGTGTGGTGCATTAAAAACAGGGGGGAGTCGGGCTGGGACTGTAAAGCCCCGTCCCAACTCTCCCCGGAGAAATGTATGAGCATGTAAGTGCCAGGGTGAAAAATATTTACAGTGCCGAAGTGAGAAGTGCGTGAGTTAAGAGGCAGGCTCCCGCGAGCGTGGCCCCGTCCACCAGAACCACCGGCCCCAGGGCGGAAGAAGCGTCAGGGCCCCGATCAATCCCCGCCCCAAACCACCCACGGCGCCTCCGCGACCGCCCACCCCCCTCCCACCCACCGAGCACCCACCCCGCACCCCGAGCAGGCGCCACACCAAGCGCCGGCGACCAGGGGGCGTCCACCCCACCGGCAAGGGACAGCAAGCCTCACCCTAGGCCCCGCGGGCCCCAAGAGGCCCCGCCAACGACCCCACCGGCCAGGGGGCAGCCGCGGCCGCCGCGGCTTAGGGAGGCGGACAGGGCCGGAAACAGACCAAGGGGAGGGAAGCGCACCCCTCACAACCCACCCCCGGGCCAAGAGGGGCGCGCGGTATGGCACCAGAGGGCACCTCCCCGGCACCCGGTACAGGGAGACGCGGCTCCGGCCGGATGGACCTGGGAGGGAACCATGGCTGCCGCATACACCCCCCGGCCCCCACCCCAACTCCACCCCACCCCGGCCGGCCGGGGAAGGGCCGCGGCCCCGGACCGGCACCCGCGCGGCCCCCCCACCCGCCCACGACACCAGCGCGCGCCCGACGGGACCCCCCGCACAGCCAGACGCAACCAGACAAGCCCCGGCCGAAAATCCCGGGGGCCAAGACCGGCGGCGGGACGGCCCAGGGCAGGACGCCAACAAACTCCACCTGTAAAGCTGATAGAAGAAGAGGTTTATCAAACACCATTAGATGTATGCCAAGGACCAGTGAAGTGTATTATTTACGCATAGTTCCTTAATTGTTCCAAGTCTGATAAGTAATATATAGGGTGTTCCAAAAAAAGTTGCATATGATCCCCAGCAGCTGGAAACCAAATTGTCTATGAGTATCCTTGTAAAATAAGCCCATTGACCGACTAAACTGTGAAGGAAGAAAAATTATTTATTACATGCTGTTGGGAGTGTATAAAACAGTTCGGATTTAAACATGTCCAGTTTCCAGCTGCAGAAGGATGCATACAACTTCCCTGGACACCCCGCATACATCCATTTATGTATACATTTCTATTATTTTTGTGGCATTCCTTCGCAGGTGAGAGAGAATCCTTATTCTATGTTCATCATTCTTGCGACCGTTTCCCACTGTTGTTCGTATTTGACCATTTTATTTGTCTGTTTGGCAGATATTTTCTCTAATGTTATATATTCAATGATTAGATTTAGCCATTGGTTAATGCTAATGTTTTGTTTGTTTTTCCAATTCAACAATATTGTTTTTTTGGCTATCGTTAGACTTGCTAGTAGTGGACGGGTTTGATGGATAGAGATATTCACTGTATTCAGATCGCCAAGCAGACAAAGAGTTGGAGACAATGGAATCCTGCAGTTCAATAGGAAAGAGAGTTTCTTCGTTACCTGTGCCCAGAAATCTTGTATTGGTTTACATTGCCAAAGAGCATGAAAGTATGTATCTGAAGTATCTTCGTTGCAGCTTGTACATTTATCGGATTGGGAGAACCCCATTTTGTGCATTTTAGATTGAGTAATATGCCATCTGTGCAGTTTTTTGAACTGTATAAGCTGAAGGTTCTTATTCTTTGTCATTATAAATGCATTTTTACAGATGTTGGACCAATAGTTATTATCTAATGTTACCGAAAGTTCGTTATTCCATTTTTCGATTGGTAGGCAAGTAGAGTTGTTACATGAGGGGGCTTTATATACTTTTGAAAGTATTTTTTTTTTGTTGAGGATGTATATTTATTATTTTATTTACGAAAGGTGGTGGGTCTAACGTACCCGTTAGTGATGGAAATTTGCTTCTGATGGCTGCCCTGATTTTATTGTATTGAAGGAAATTGACCCCTTTGATCTGGAAATCTTGTAATATTTTTTCATATGACATGAATGTATTATCTTTAAACAAATGCTGTAACTGGTTTATTCCCGTATCATCCCATGTGCTGAAATAAATAGGAATTTTATTAACTCCAAAGTCTGGGTTGTGCCAGATTGGTGAGAATTTACACGGGGCTTGTTGTGATTGCGTAATTTCCATACCTCTCCACCAGGCTTTCAAGGTACATGCTATCATTGGGTTTTTGAAGCAGCTATGGTGCTTAATACTAGAACTAATAAAGGGGAGGTTTGCCAATTGTATTTGGTTGCAGTCTGTTTGCTCTAATTCTAGCCATGACTGTTGTTCAGTGTTAAGATATAACCACCTAATAAGATATTGTATTTGATTTGCTATATAATAGTGTTGGAAATTAGGGGCCTCTAGATCCCCCTCTGGTTTATTTCTTTGCAATTTGGCAAGGCTAATTCTGTTTTTCTTGTTTTTAAAGTAGAATTTTGTGACGGCTGAGTCTAGGTCTTGAAACCATTTTTGAGTGGGTTTAAAGGGGATCATTGAGAACAAATAGTTTATTTGTGGTAATACTTTCATTTTGACTGTTGCTATCCGGCCCAAAAGTGAGATGGGTAGATTATTCCAGTGTGTCAAATCTTCACATATTTTTGCTAGGAGGGGTGTATGGTTTAGTTTAGTTAATTCTGTAAGTTTTGGTGAAATGTTGATTCCAAGATACTTTATATTCCCTATTGGAATATTGTGATTTTGATTTGCAGGATTCCATGAGTTTGTTGATAAGGGCATTATAATTGATTTTGACCAATTTGTAGCATAATCTGATATTTGTGAAAATGTCTTTATTAGTTCAAAAGTCTCATGTAGGGAGGATTCTGTTTTTTCTAGATATAAAAGTATATCGTCTGCGTATAAGTTAATTTTGTGTTCCGATGTGTGCGAGCAGATCCCTTTGATATTAGCGTTTTGTCTTATTGCAATTGCTAATGGTTCAATAAATAGAGCGAATAATAGGGGTGAGAGTGGACAGCCTTGTCGAGTTCCCCTTTGAAGACAGAAACTTTGTGAAATGACCCCGTTTGTGTTTACAGTGGCTTTTGGGGCGTTGTAGAATATTTTTATCCAGCGGATAAATGGCTCACCGAAGCCAAATTTTTCCAAAACTTTGAAGAGAAAAAACCAGTTGACTTTGTCAAATGCTTTTTCTGCGTCAACGCCACTTTAATTAAACGAATATTCGAAGCAACAAAATTGAATTTGAATATTTTCTAATCAAATACTCGAGTTATTCGATTAATCGTTGCAGCACTAGTATCCACCCAAATGAATAAAACTAAATGCAAACACTTTCAAAACAAACCATTACAACACCACTTTAAACGAATACTCGAAGCAGCAAAATTTAATTCGAATAGTTTTTTACTAATCGAATACTCGAGTTCATCGATTAATCGTTGCAGCACTAATCTTAACCATATCTTATGTGGAGTAACTCTGAGAATGCCCTAATATTTAGTTCTCACACCGCACAATCAAACTCGCCACAGATTGTTTTGAGGCGTTATTGCTTTGTGTCTTCTTTATGTTCCAAATAGGAGTTGATTTTTGGGTTAATCTAGTGCCCAGCATGTATAGCAGAGCACAGCTGAGAAGCATCTGCTGTATCTTCATAATGCTTTCTGGCCATGATAGTTTAGACCCTCAAATTTTAGAACTAAACAACAGCCGTAAACACGTTTTCGAAATGCATATCTATTGACGTTTAAGCCACTGGTGGCCAAGTGTTGACTCTTACAGACATAAAAATAAATCGCAGAAATGTTCATCATACATTTTCAAAATGAAGAAAACATGACTCATCTTTTATTTCCGATGGCCAACTCACCAATACAAAAAACAAAGCAATCACGACCACTGACTTATATAAATTCAGAATAGTATTGTGCCCAATCAGTTAGATGCAGCCCATCAGCTGTCTAATCAGATTGATTGTTACATAACAAACTGAGTAGGCAACTGCCATCCGATCTCCGTTTTCCTGCGGAGCCGCTTCCCAATCTCTGTGGAAGATGCTTTATGGATGATGAGTGCGTGTGGTGAAACAAAACTCCCTGATCTCTCAGCATGGTCACCCGTGTATCAATTGACTGCCACTGTCAATGCGCTAACAATGCCATCACTGTATGCTATGCATTCTCTGGGAAAACTGCTGGTGTGACAGCTGATCATCAGGAAGAATAGTACAGTATTCAGGCCTGACAATGACATAGCTCAGGGACTATGATCTGCTTGAACATGCCTGTCTGACAGTAATTCACGTTTATTTGCAACCTGCATCGTAATTCTAGGTTGAATTCCTTTGTTTGCATGTAACCACACTCCTGTATGTCAGTGGAGTGAAATGGACCATGAATGTGTGTGTGCATCGCCTCCCCATTCACAACTCCGCCCGGCGGCAGTTGTAGATTCCAAAACTGACAAACGTCATTGGCTGTTGATGTGAATGAGTGCATGAGGGGAAAGCTAGAGTGCTGCATCCAGATGGCCTGACTAAATTATGGTAACAGAGCAGGGGTATTTAGTTTGGACTGCAACTGACTGAATTCCACTTTCCTGCTCCCTGCTGGCATTCTCTTTCAACTTCCTTGTTTTGAATATTGCTGTCTATGACACAACCAGCTCCGTAATACAAACAGTAGTTAGTTTTACTCACCCTTTGTAGTAAAAAAAAAAAAAAACATCAGTAACAACGTCACCTCCTTTCCCCATAAAAATATCAGTCTTCATGGGAAAACATTTAAGCCACATTTATGCAACGATTAAGTACAAATGGGAGGTTTTGAGATGAGCAAACATGAGAAGCTCATTAGATTTCTGCTTTAGGTCCATTAAAAGCACAAAACACACAAAATATTAAGGTTTTGCAATATCTCAAATCTTTGTGATTCAAATGTATTGTTAATTTCTAGACCCTGAATCTTAAAACAAGGTCTATTTCTCCTTTTTAATGATTTTTTCAATGCGATGTGGTGTCTAGGAGTGCAAATTCCGGGAAAGAATAGACGTAATTATGAGTGAATTCAACATTGCTGAGAAATCCACTGTAGTTTGAAACAATTTTGGTGTTTTATGAATGATGTAATGATCATTGGAACATAGGAATATTAATGGTATTTTAATGTTCTTTTTTTACGCTGTTTCGTCGAGACTATGAAAACGTCAAGAACAGATATAATCACATGGCATTAACAGGATGTGATAAGAGCCCATTGAGCGGTTTGCAAAGAGTTGATTATTCATATTTTAAAGGAATTAGTGCCAAATAAAGACCACTATGTGGCTGCAACCAACAGAGCTGTCTAAAGAAGAAACTAGGAAAACTCTACAACAACCAAGTATCTATCCATACAAGTAATTTGTGCACACTTTAACACTTTAAACGTACAGTAGGGACAAGAGTCTTCATCAGGGAGATGGAGGGAAACTATTTCGATGCCACAACAAGTCCCAGCACGATATGGAAGCTAGTCTCAGCAATACTAACAAAATTCTTGACAACAAGAGCTATGCAACCTTCATGAATTTCATCCGTACAATATGGAGTCTGTGCTCAGCTCAATTGGCTATGTCAGCTAACTAATGCAATTACGCCTGTAGCAAAATGCATTACTCATCCATGTTTTCTCCAATAACAGTTATCCTGCGCCATCCCTCCTGAAACATGTCACCATGGCATGACATGCTGTTGGCTTTTATTTGGGTGAACAACTGAAGAGCATACATCTATAGATATGTGGGTAATTCTAAAGTAGCTCGGTTGAATCCTATCAGGAGAAACCAGGTGAATAGTATAGATTCGGTCATCTATTTTTTGTGTGTAGGAAACAAGTCATTTTTTAATTTCCATTACATTCACATTATATAGTGGGGCAAATAAGTATTTCGTCAACCACCAATTGTGCAAGTTCTCTTACTTGAAAAGATTAGATAGGCCTGTAATTGTCAAAATGGGTAAACCTCAACCATGAGAGACAGAATGTGGGAAAAAAAAAACAGAAAATCACATTGTTTGATTTTTAAAGAATTTATTTCCAAATTAGAGTGGAAAATAAGTATTTGGTCACCTACAAACAAGCAAGATTTCTGGCTGTCAAAGAGGTCTAACTTTATCTAACGAGGTCTAATGAGGCTCTACTCGTTACCTGTATTAATGGCACCTGTTTTAACTCATTATCGGTATAAAAGACACGTGTCCACAACTTCAGTCAGTCACACTCCAAACTCCACTATGGCCAAGACCAAAGAGACAAAATTGTAGACGTGCACCAGACTGGGAAGACTGAATCTGCAATAGGTAAAACGCTTGGTGTAAAGAAATCAACTGTGGGAGCAATTAGTAGAAAATGGAAGACATACAAGACGACTGATAATCTCCCTCGATCTGGGGCTCCATGCAAGATCTCACCCTGTGGCGTCAAAATGATAACAAGAATGGTGAGCAAAAATCCCAGAACCACACAGGGGGTACCTAGTGAATGACCTACAGAGAGCTGGGACCACAGTAACAAAGGCTACTACCAGTAACACAATGCGCCACCAGGTTTGGTCAATACCAAAAGTTCATCTCAATACTTTTTTGGCAATAACGGAGGCCAAACGTTTTCTATAACTCTTCACAAGCTTTTCACACACTGTTGCTGGTATTTTGGCCCATTCCTCCATGCAGATCTCCTGTCGAGCAGTGATGTTTTGGGGTTGTCGTTGGGCAACACGGACTTTCAACTCCCTCTACAGATTTTCAATGGGGTTGAGATCTGGAGACTGGCTAGGCCACTCCAGGACCTTGAAATGCTTCTTACGAAGCCACTCCTTTGTTGCCCTGGCTGTGTGTTTGGGATCATTGTCATGCTGAAAGACCCAGCCACGTCTCATCTTCAATGCCCTTGCTGATGGAAGGAGATTTTCACTCAAAATCTCTCGATACATGGCCCCATTCATTCTTTCCTTTACACAGATCAGTCGTTCCGTGTCCCTTTGCAGAAAAACAGCCCCAAAGCAGGATGTTTCCACCCCCATGCTTCACAGTGGGTATGGTGTTCTTCGGATGCAATTCAGTATTCTTTCTCCTCCAAACACGAGAACCTGTGTTTATACCAAAAAGTTCTATTTTGGTTTCATCTGACCATAACACATTCTCCCAGTCCTCTTCTGGATCATCCAAATGCTCTCTCGCGAACCGCAGACGACCTTGACGTGTACTTTCTTCAGCAGGGGGACACGTCTGGCAGTGCAGGATTTGAGTCCCTGGTGCGCATCGTGCTACTGATAGTAGCCTTTGTTACTGTGGTCCCAGCTTTCTGTAGGTCATTCACTTGGTCCCCCCAGTGTGGTTCTGGGATTTTTGCTCACTGTTGTTATCATTTTGACGCCACGGGGTGAGATCTGCATGGAGCCCCAGATCGAGGGAGATTATCAGTGGTCTTGTATGTCTTCCATTTTCTACTAATTGCTCCCACAGTTGATTTCTTTACACCAAGTGTTTTACCTATTGCAGATTCAGTCTTCCCAGCCTGGTGCAGGTCTACAATTTTGTCTGTGGTGTGCTTCGACAGCTTTTTGGTCTTGGAGTGGAGTTTGGAGTGTGACTGACTGAAGTTGTGGACACGTGTCTTTTATACCGATAATGAGTTAAAACAGGTGCCATTAATACAGGTAACTAGTGGAGCCTCGTTAGACCTCGTTAGAAGAAGTTAGACCTCTTTGACAGCCAGAAATCTTGCTTGTTTGTAGGTGACCAAATACTTATTTTCCACTCTAATTTGGAAATAAATTCTTTAAAAATCAAAGAATGTGATTTTCAGTTTTTTTTTTTCCACATTCTGTCTATCGTGGTTGAGGTATACCCATGTTGACAATTACAGGCCTCTCTAATCTTTTCAAGTAGGAGAACTTGCACAATTGGTGGTTGACTAAATACTTAATTGCCCCACTGGATATACTAGGTTGCTCAATAACAATAAGATTTCTGTAAAATACTATGTGTTATATTTGCAACGTGAGTATGAGTCTGAACAGCGATTTCTTGGATATACGAGAAGTAAGTACTACGTTACTTAAAAACATCACCAAAGAAAAAGCAGAGATGCACATTTATACATTGGCATCACAAAGCTGCTTGTTTTGTGTGGGATTGTGACTCATTTTTTTCTTGGGTGGAAATATTCAGCTCTGTTGCACTTGCATCTCTATTGTTATTGCTACCTCTGCCCACACACGCAGTACAGTATATGTAACTGAAGTTCACGCCTGTTCTTCGGGGGTTGTTTAATGGAATTCTGGGAAACAGGAGAGAACAATTTAAAAGAAAAAAAAATCGGCAGAATGAATATGAATGCAGAATACATGAATTATGTTATAATATTCTAGAATGTCCTGAGCAAGCACACTGCATTATGGGTTTTCCACTTCTTATTACTTTGATTTTTGCATTGCAGTAGCATTTTATTGTCTCTTGAGTATGTGCTGTTTGTATTGTTTCCATATTTTCAGCGGAACATCCATTTAATATTTCATGTGCATTAATCTTTGAATAATCAATATCACGTGTATGTTTTAATACCTCTCCAATCTTGAACAGCTGCATGCAACGTTGCTTCCTTAGCACATGCAATGACACTCTGCCATGGCAAGTTCTTTTTCAAACTGCGAGAGAGCCAGAGACTTGTCAATGATAGTTAATAGTTGATAGTCAGTTACTGGAACAACATGTGGCTAAAATATTTATCAAACATCTTTAGGTGTCATAAAAGTGCACGGTATAACATTTAATCATATACAGTATCATGTTTAATCATTAACAACAGCAATACAAGTACTGTACAATATTATTCTGCCATTGTGGTCATACTATCATTTATGGAGGTTTACCAAAACTAAGGTCGTGCCACTGTTGAGATTTTTATTAAGGTGGCTTTCACGGAGACTATTTATGCTCTTGCGTTGAATCATCAATTATATGCCATAGTTTTCAAAGGGTTACTTTTTTATTTTTTTTATTTTTTGCATTGATATGTCCCAGTTTTCATACATACTTTGTTTTTGTACAAAAGCCATTTGATGAGGCTACTCATTTCCCTGAATTGAGCGCCCACTAGGCCTGCACAATATATCGTTTGAACATTGCCATCGCAATGTGTGCATGCGCAATAGTTCCAACCCAGCACATGCAATTGTTTGAAACTTTTGTTTTGCTTCATAAAAGCCACAAGCTTTTATGCTTTTACATGGGGCAATTCTTGTTGCGCCGAGTTGTCGTCTTAATTATCTGCATAGTGGAGGCCTTTTTGACCCGCCCTTCAAAGGCGGTGACGTTGAGGCTGCGACGCCCTCTAGTCAGACCCCTGGCCACGCTGGTCCCATCGTTTATTACGTTGGGGAGGTCCCACTCAGACAGCTCCAAGCTCGCAGCTTGGTGACTTGACAGGATCTAACTGCAGGATATTCATAAGAAGTTTCCTCAGCGCGTCGCGCTAATCGAACAACATATAGTTTTTTTTTTTTTTTTTTTTTTTTTTTTTTTTTTTTTGCTTTTTTGGACACTGGGGATGCGGTTCTGCCGGTTGGAGGTGGGAGAGATTGCACAAAAATTCTCTCACGCAGCTCGCACTTCATTTTGTGCCGTAAAATGTTCGGCTGAGTTTGCAGGCGAGCTGCTTTTATTGTTGTTGTTAAGCTTTGCTCTTACATGTTACACAATGCTTTTATATTGCCTTATGGATCCCTCTTAAATACAGCAATCTTCATCATTCACAGATGAGCCCCCTTAGCCTGAATTAAATGGCATTATATGAATACAATACGGTCATGGTGACCCAACTAACTGGAGCTATTCAATGTATCTGGTGAAAATTCTTCTAGTTTTAATATCGCAAAATGTATCGCAATATATTGCAAGCCCACCAAAAAGTCACAGTATCCGTTTTTTCCAATATCATTCAGCCCTAGCGCCCACACAATGCATCCATTGCACATAGACATCGTTATTGAGTGTTTGAGTGTTAGAAGAGATGATAATAAAATCTAGACTCTTTATTTCAAATACTTAATCATAAAAAAAGAAATCACTTGTTTGTGCTGAAAGCCAATAATTAAATAAGAAAAACAAACTCGTCAAAATAGCACTGTTTGGTTTACATTCAGAAAACAAACTTGCGCTCAGTAAAACAATGTAAACGTTGAGGCAACACATTTTCAGTCTGTTCTACAAACAAGAAATGAAATAAAATATGTAAAATAAACTTGGCGAAACAAATATACTTCTGATTTTGGTAGTCTTTGAAGCAGACTTTTTATCATTAGTGTTTGATTAAAAATAAAACATTTGCTAACATCTGCCTAAAACCTGGACTAAACCACAAGCTACATCGTAATCCATTTTCGGGAAAAATATTGTTGAGTTTAATCTTTTACAAAAAAAAAAAATGTCCTACTGTAATCTATAAGGATAGTAGGTTATAAAATTTGTACAAATTTTATGTGCTAGCTGCACTTATGCTTTTTCCCTTCCACATTCCATCGTTAATGTATTATTAGAACAGGAAACCCGCTGCACCTGAATGTTCCTAGACAGGAAATGTACCCTGCCTTGTCTGCTCTTGTGAGGTTTCATTCCTTCCATGCATTTTCCCCCCTTATGACCATATACACGGGCACAAAACCACTCCAGCAACAACTAATGCTAGGTTATCGTCACGGGTTTGAACGCCTCAGTGTGCATCAACTTTGTTATTATTTTTAGAGGAGTGGTCACAAGGACATTGAGAAAAATTGTATGATATACAGTATTTAAAGTTTTTATGCTTTTATCACAATTTTTTAAAAAAATATTGACTGTGAGTGTGAACTACATTGCAGTCGGGAGCAATGGAGTTGTTTAGATGTTATGGATTGGCAAATAAAGGTTTATGTTTCTTGCTTCCGTTAAAATATTCTCACGCATAGGAGTATTTCTGTATATTGTATTACAATGTGATGGAAGTATTAGGAGGTACTTAAGTCCCACCTGAAGGCCCACATCCCAAATGCTCCGCCGGCCTCTCACTTCAGAGCTGGTAATAGCACTGCAAAGAAAAAGGGAGCAACATGACATCATTGCAGAACAGTCAAGAGAGTCTTCCGGCAATAGTCTTCTCCTCATGCTCAGGTGTGGCCAGCGTTTCCTTCAGCTTTCTGAGCAATACAAACACAAACTACAGTTAAACAAAAAATATAAGAAGCCATAGGAGTGGCTCCAATATGTCTTCTTGAAGTAACAAACCTTTGAAGCTTACTATGAACTTTAACTGCATTGTTATGTATATCCAATCTCTTCATACTGTTGTTTATTTTTATATTAGTTATCCACACCCCCCTAATCGACAATGATTACATTCAGATGTATTTATTTATTCATTTTTGGACAATGCTATATTCGATCATGGACATTTAAAGCAGATATAAACTATCTTGAAATTTTGAAGCATTCCAAATTATTATGCAACAGTTAGATTGACATTTTGCAGTTCAGACAAAGGAGGAGATGTGAGAATCTGTGAGAATGAGATAATAAGTGTTGGCTCATTAGGTGTTTGTGAACAAAATATCAGGTACAGTCAAGGTGAAATCATGATTTAATCTGTGAACACCGTACAGCACCCACACACAGAACACTCACTTCTGACGCAGACTATTTGGATCATATTCTCCCATGTGCAAATGTATGTAGAAAGACTGACTACAATATGAAATTTTAAACATGCATTATAACAATATTCTGATTGGTATGAGAGGTAACGCTCTAAACTGGATAAGAAGCTATCTGGAGAGGCGCTGGCAATATGTATCATATGAAGGGTGCAGATCAACAACTCGTCCAATTACATGTGGCGTGCCCCAAGGCTCCGTCCTGGGACCGAAACTATTCATCCTATACATAAATGACCTGCATCTAGCTTCTAATCTAAAAATGGTGCTTTTTGCGGATGACACAAACATCTTCTGTTCCGGAAAAGACCCCCAGAGTCTATTTAAACAAATAAATGTGGAATTAGCTAAACTGCAAAAATGGTTCGATGCTAACAAATTAACTCTTAACCTTGAGAAAACTAAATACATAGTATTTGGAAGAAAAAATTTGGATATGAACCTAAAGATACAAATAAATAATGTAGAGATACAAAGGGTACAACAGCACAAAGTGCTAGGCATAATTATTGATCAACGTCTAAACTGGAAGCCTCATGTAGATAGACTGAGAAACAAAATTGCTCGGAGCATCTCAATTCTCTATAGAGCACAAAACATGTTAGATACGAGGGCTCTCCAAACCCTATACTGCGCACTCGTCCTTCCACATTTCAGTTACTGCTTGGAGATCTGGGGACGAACTTATGAAACGCACCTCAACCCACTCTTCGTTCTCCAAAAGAAAGCCATTAGAATTATTCATGGAGCTTCCTACAGAGCACACACCAATGAGCTCTTTATCAAGTCCAAAACACTGAAATTACATGATTTGGTTGACTACAAAATAGCTCAAATGATGTATAAGGCCAACACAAACAGTCTTCCAGCAAATTTGCAAGCTTTATTCTGCATTAAAGAATCCTCCTATAAACTGAGAGTATCCCGAACGTTTTCCTACCAGTCCATTAGGACTAAAATGAAATCTTTTTCCGCTGTAAACACTGGGGCTCGACTATGGAATACATGTGATGCAGCGCTAACGAATATAAACTCATTAAACTACTTCAAAAAAATGTATAAGAAAAGCATAATAAGCCAGTACATTGCCCAGATATAACAATAACAGCACACACGACACAGATAAGAATGTCCTCACACCAAACCATGCTAAATGCCAGGGACAACTAGATATGACATAACAATTCTGGGACGCGCCCCGCATCGAAATCACATTACGGACTCTGCTTCTGCTACGTACACGCTGAACTTCCTCCGGAGGCAATTATGGAACTGGTTAACTGGGCCCTGAGCTCGATGGATGGAATATTCTCTACGATGCGACCTAACTCTGGTCAACGGCCTTGCCCAGTGACCACCTTCACGTCTGGATATGTGGAGGACGCCTGGGGTAAATGGAGACCGCTATGCCTAACGTCCCTCCTGATAGAAGATGCTGAGGATCTATACATCTTTGGCACGCTGCTGGCGCTAGCCTTCCTGATGCTACTGGCTGCTCTCTGGGTTCGTCGCTTCTCGATCAGGATGAAGAACCAACTCCATGACGCAGCGGAGATCGTTCGACGCAACGGCGACCAGTTGGCACTGTTAATGAAGGAACAGGCAATGCTAAGTGACGCTGCCGCACGACTGGCCACAAAGACTGACGCGGAGCTGCGTGATCAAGAGAGACTCGCTCGAGATGATGATGACTAAACTCCTAATGGGATGCTGACTACAAATCTTCTAAAGTGGATGCAACACATGCGAGCCTCCAAAGCACCCCTAGCTTTCACCACTCACCAATCAAGGACATGTACTGATCAAAGATACATAAATTTATATGTGAAATCTCCATGGAAATTAATGACTTTTTGAACAGTAGGCGCTAGACTGTCATTGGACTGATCATGAGCTGTTGCTTGTGCGACCTTGGTGGAAGGGGGACGGGTCCCGATAAGCTTTGGCTTTTTTCCGTTCCCTTTGTCATGTCTCTTTTCATCTTCTTGGATAAACAAATATTCCCCTTTCTTTTCTTCCTTTTTCCTTCTTTTTTGTTTTACGTTGATTTTAATGCTGATGATGATGATGATGATGATGTTGATGATGATGATGACAAATGACAATAAATTCAATTCAATTCAAATTACGATACTCTAGTTAGGTTTATTATACAGAATGAAAAAAAAGGGTTATTATACAGAATGAAAAAAAATCTACAAAGTGTAGTTTTCCTGAGCTGAATCCACAATGACTGGCTAACTACTAATACTGGGGTAGATCGGCTACAAATGGTGTTTTCCAATTTAATTTTAAATGATTCCTTATGTAACCGGACCAGGCCGGGTCACGAACCCGCGTGCCATGACGCTTCCACCCAGCAGGCAAGGACGGTAACCACTGCGCCAATAAAGCTTGAGCCAACGCCGCAGCCGTTAGCGTCCTTACATGAAGGAATCGGCAGGGAGGTTTCCACGCTCCACAACGGACCTGCGTGTACCGTTACACTTACACATATCCAGAGTTATCATTCTCAGATCTCCGGAAAGATCTCTGTTTCTATTCTATGAGCTGTTGGTGAATCAAACTTCTTTGGTGCTTCCGCGTTCATTCGCAGTTTATGCGCTGTAGGGGTTTCAGAAGGACTGGAGAATACATCTAGATAAATAGTGAACAAGCACAGGCATGTAAAAAAATAACTTGTCCGCAAAGAGGAAAATACAGCTCTCTGTTCCTATTGACAAATAAAAGTAGGTATACTGTACGTGCACTAAGCCAACTTGTGTGTATACAGTATAAAACAAGTTTTGAAGCGTTGTGTGTGTATTTACCGTGCGTGGTAGTGGGGGTTGCCCCACATTTGGTTAATGGCTTGGATTCTTTTGTGTGTCAACAGTTTTGAACTTTACGATCAAGCAAGGATGTGTTTCACTGTGTGGATGGATGAGGCCTGGAGCACTACTGTTAAATCAAGCATAAGGACATTACTGGAGAGGTCACAGTCACACACATAAATGTTTTGGATACTGGTACCCTCTAAGTGTAGTGCCAGGAGGATGTCCTTTCCTCTTTAACCTTATTTTTACTCAACTTGACATGCCTTGATGATGTCAGAGCTGTTAAGGGGAAACATAAATAAAGTTCAGTGACCACACAGCCCGTATGGAACAAATTAAACTGACATGGGCCTGTTCACAGCAACGCCTCAGTGCAGTGTGTATTTCTGCTCCTGTGTAAGTGACAGAGCCTGAGAGCATGAGCTTTGTTTAATAAAATAAATAATTACAGTCTGGGAGCAAGGGCAAAATAGTTCCCAGAGGACAGAGGCTTTCCTAACTTTTAATTGTGCAACTTTGTAAGGCAGCAGGTTTATTGAATAAGTAGGGATTTTTCCTTGTCAGTGGTAGTAGTAAGAGTAGGTGCTTTGAAAAGTTCATTCATGGGGTTACTATATATTAACTTTTCTTTTACAGTTTGCCTTCTCGACATGATTTGTTGCTTCCTGCCTGAATATTTCTCTTTTTAGCGGGCAGATGTATATCAGGTTAACATAACAAACACCGTTAAGTGGAATGCAGACTCTTTTGATTAACAGGAAACCACAACATGCCCTGACAGATTAATCTGTTATGAGTTTGGATTATTCATGATTATTTACAGTATGTGTTGTAAAATGGCCCCCCATTTCGTAGGTTGTTTAGATAATAAAAGTGTGTTCCACAGATTTTCTCTGCTGGTCAGTAGCTGATTTAACAATGAGAAAATAACTGGTTCAGATGAGACATTTAAAGTATTTGCCTTCATCTTCATCAGCAATAAAAAAAAACTAAAAGACCAAGCAATAAATATAGGCATCTTCTCTTAAATCGGTCCTAATGTTGACATTTATTCATTTATGTGATTTGCAGCCCCTATTTGACCCCCGAAATGCCCATCCTCAATTTGACAGGTTTTTAAGGAACAATAAATTCGAAATAGTAGAAATTGTAAAACATTTGTAAAAGAGATCAGATTTTTATGAGAAATTGGAACAGCCCACCCTCAACACACAAAATATATTGTTTGTTACATGTACCGGTACAGGTTTATTAGAATTACTGTACATGAAATAGTGGTGCCCTTCCTCAAGAAATCATGTGTTTGTTTCAGATTCCAAAATTGCTGTCCAGTAGCTTCATTTTTAGATCAGTGGCAGGAGTGGGGATTAACTCTCACTGTACAGACGTCATGGTTTCACTGAAGGAAATTAAATTATTGGACCTCACAGGAACGTGGTACAGCACACAGATGTGGAACATAACTTCATATATTAACTGTTTTCCAGGAGCTTAAGTCAGTGAGTGTGGCTGCTTATAGCTTATGGAGTCTAAAACAATGTTGATGAGAAGCAGGTGCTGTGAGTTAATGATTCTCTTAGGGGATATTTTGACTCGAGTTATTAATACATTCAAGCTTGGTGTTTGTCTGGGGACACATGACCTCTTCTCGACCGTGGTCCTCTAAAAAACTGTTTTACATGGATTACATGCTGTATAAAAACGGTTTCCAAATGTCCACCAAAGTTGACGTGAAATTGAATATAACATCATTGTTATGCTAACAAACTACTATTTTGCTGACTCACACGTGTCATAGTGGCGAGCATCTCTTTTAAAAGTAAAAATATTGTCTATATACTAAATTTCCTTTAATATTCTGTTGGGTTTTGTGTTGGTTCCCTTTAGTGTGTTCCTGTGATTGCCAATTGATGTCACCTGTGGTGCCTGCTCCTAGGGTATCCGCCAAACTGCATCCTTCTGTGTCACCCATCTGTTCCTTGTTGTCTCGTTACCCTTTGTCTCTGTGTGTATATAAACTCAAGTTTCTGTTGACTCCTTGTTGCGTCATTGTCAATGTCGATGTCGAAGTCCTGTCCAAGCCCTCGTGTATTAGTCCCTCCGATAAAGTAAGTTTTGTTTGAACCTTGCCTTTTTGATCCCCAGTACTTTTGGTTGTACTTTGTGTTTTTGTTAGTTATTATTAAAATGTTTTTTGAGTTCACTGCCACCTGCCTTGCTGCTTTTTTGTTTCCCTGCATTTGGGTCCACACCACCCGCCTGCCCGGTTTTCCTGACAGTATTCAACAAATGGACATGAAAGACTAAACCACATTATTTTAACGGAAACGCAACCGAGCGATTAAAAAAACAAATTCACAAATCACGAGGCCATTAGAATTCTGTAATTACAGCTAACAGTGAAGAATCTTTGAGCTCATTCATGTAACATAGACCTGAATAATTGTGAGTTTGACTTGGAGAAAAACGGAATACTTTCAGAACCCACAATCTTTTTACCATGCACACAAATTTAAAAAAGTTGACATTATTTGAGTTTAATCACATATCTTATGAATTTACCATTTGATTTAAAAGGAATCGCAACAGAGTATGGTAATGAAATAAGTGCATGTATTTTGCGATGGGCAATAAAAAAAATAAACATTTTCAATACATTTAATCAATTAATTGAAGATGTGTAACCAGTGTTTTTTCAACATCCTTTTCCCAATTTTACTAACACTGTGGCCCGACTGAATGAGTTAAGTTCATGACAACTTTTGAATAGATGTCCACTGTAGTGACCGTTGTCCCTGAAAGGGTTAAGTAACATTAAAGCCGTTTCTACAGTAGGACGGTTGTTGAGCTGTCGCCTTAGGATGCCTTCACAATAGCACCGTGAAATGAATTCTGGAACTCTGGTTCAAAACGGACCAGAGTTCATTTTCTCAGATAGTCCGCTATGTTTTGTAAATGTGAACACGCATTCGAACTCTGTTCGGACCAAACAAACTAACACTGGTCTCGCTTTTGAATGCAAGCGGACCAGGGTGCGCTTATGCTGCAATACAAGCACCTGCTGTGACGCTCCGTGTTCCCTCCCCTCCGAGGAGGGAGGTGTTTCCTCTTTTAATTTTTTTCCAATCAATGAGTGCGCCTTTCGTCTACGCGAGGCTACTGGAAAAGTTCGGTTGGTGCAGTGTGAATACTGAACCTCTTCAAGTTATATGCAAGTGTTGTTGCAAGGTAGCGCTCCAACCGGACCCTGGTCCTCTTGGCCTCTTGTGAAAATAATTTCAGTGTTACAGTGGGGAGAACAAGTATTTGATACACTGCCGATTTAGCTGGTTTTCCCACTTGCAAGCCATGTAGAGGTCTGTAATTTGTATCATAAGTTCTCTTCAACTGTGAGGGACAAAATCTAATACAAAAATCCAGAAAATCACATTGTATAATTTTTAAATAATAAATTTGTATTTAACTGCATGAAATAAGTATTTGATACATCACCAACTAGTAAATATTTCGGCTCTTAGTTCTTTTTTAAGAACCCATCCTGTGCTCCACTCATTACCGGAAGTAACTGCACCTGTTTGAACTTGTTACCTGTATAAAAGACACCTGTTCACATGCTCAAACAAACAAACTCCAACCTCTCCACAATGGCCAAGACCAAAGAGCTGTGTAAGGACATCAGGGATAAAATAATAGACCTGCACAAGGCTGGGATGGGCTACAGGAAAATAAGCAAGCAGCTTGGTGAGAAGGTAACAACTGTTGGAGCGATTATTAGAAAATGGAAGAAGTTCAAGTTGACGGTCAATCCGCATCGTTCGGGGGCTCCATGCAAAATCTCACCTTGTGGGGCATCACTGATCATGAGGAAGGTGAGGGATCAGCCCAGAACTACATGGCAGGACCTGGTCAATGACCTGAAGAGACCTGGAACCACAGTCTCGAAGAAAACCATCGGAAACACATTACGCCGTCATGGATTAAAATCCTACAGCGCACGCAAGGTCCCGCTGCTGAAGCCAGTGCATGTCCAGACACATCTGAAGTTTGCCACTGACCATCTGGATGATCCAGAGGAGCAATGGGAGAAGGTCATGTGGTCGGATGAGACCAAAATTGAACTTTTTGGTCTAAACTCGGCTCGTCGTGTTTGGAGGAAAAAGAAGGATGAGTACAACCCCAAGAACACCATCCCAACCGTGAAACATGGAGGAGGAAACATCATGTATTGGGGCTGCTTCTCTGCCAAGGCTACAGGACGACAGCACCGTATTGAGGGGAGGATGGATGGGGCTATGTATCGCCAGATCTTGGCTGCCAACCTCCTTCCTTCAGTGAGAGCCCTGAAGATGGGTCGTGGCTGGGTCTTCCAGCATGACAACGACCCAAAGCACACAGCCAAGGCAACTAAAGAGTGGCTCCGTAAGAAGCATCTTAAGGTCCTGGAGTGGCCTAGCCAGTCACCAGATCTGAACCCGATAGAAAATCTATGGAGGGAGCTGAAAGTCCGTGTTGCCCGGCAGCAGCCCCGAAACCTGAAGGCTCTGGAGAAGATCTGCATGGAGGAGTGGGCCAAAATCTCTGCTGCAGTGTGTGCAAACCTTGTCAAGGACTACAGGAAACGTTTGGTATCTGTAATAGGAAACAAAGGTTTCTGTACCAAATATTAAGTTCGATTTTTGTGATGTATCAAATACTTATTTCATGCAATTAAATGCAAATTTATTATTTAAAAATCATACAACGTGATTTTCTGTTTTTTTTGTATTAGATTCCGTCCCTCACAGTTGAAGAGAACTTATGATACAAATTACAGACCTCTACATGCTTTGCAAGTGGGAAAACCAGCAAAATCGGCAGTGTATCAAATACTTGTTCTCCCCACTGTATGTTAATATGCCAAAGTTACTCTGTGGTCATTGATTATGTACTCAGAAATTTGCACATAAAACAATAACAAAAAGCGGAAGCCAGTAATAACATTACCTACTTTGGGGAAGTTAAATTCCACTGATGAAGTGGAACAGCAGAGGAGGGGAGGACGAAGCGGTAATGTGAAGACAAAAGTGCTGAAGCTTTTCCTCGGAGGCTCCAGTATGACGTGCTGCCGCTCACATTCCAGGCTTATTACTTAAAGATGTTTGCTTGTCGTTGCATTTCCTGTTCTCATGCTTGCAATATTGTGGCCTTGCAGTCATTTTCCACTGCACTTAAAAGTTTAAGGAATTCACGGCCAATTTATGAGACAGGATATAAATCAATAAAACAGACAAACAAGACACTGGACACAACAGCTGGAGTTGATAAAACACAATCACAATTTGTCTTGTATCCCTCCAAGGAATGAGTCTAATGAGTAGGAAATTGCTTAGTCACAAATATTAGCATATTATATGGATCACTTATCTTAAATAGTAAAAAGAGGGGGATGTGAATGATTTAAATTGTTGATGCAGAAGCAAGCTGATGCTTGATTATTCACAGCAGCGGAATCCAATCTCATGTTCACTATTTCCCTGCGATGGGAACTGAGAGGGTCAGAATAGGCCTCTGTCTGTGAGGACACGCAGATACTTCCCCATTGAGAAAATCTGCTGGGAAAAAGTAATCAGAAAGCCCAGAGTTTTCGAGAGGAAGCACAACGTAATCTTTGAATTATATATGGTGTACAAACCGAGACTATGATTTCATTCGGTGGCGAGCATTCAGCAACCCCACCCTGCCTCTCGCTCTCTGTAGTCCTTCATTTGCACTTTACTGAGAAAACCTACTTTGCTCTCGCTGCAGGTGGAGGAGGCAAGCGGAAAGGGAGGAGCAAAAAATGGAAGGAGATCCTTCGCTTCCCCCACATAAGTCAGTGCACTGAGCTGGGCAACAGCATCGGTATGGTTTGTTAGCTCATGCTGGTTGAATGTTGGGAAAGTATGTCTGGTTGTGTGTGTTTGTAATATTAATATTTATTTCTACAAATATTGTCTTCCTCTTTTTTTGTAGAGAAGGACTATGTCAGCATCTGTGAGAAACAGCCAATTGGAAAGCAGCTCTTCCGTCTTTACTGTGAGACCAGACCAAAACTGCAACGCTGCATTCAGCTACTGGATGCAATGGTAGGCATACGTACATGAGCGCATAAGTTCATAGGAGAGCTTCTTTTTATGACAAGCCCTCCCCTAACAACCTATTAAAATGTGGGGAAACCTCAGCCTTTAAATAATTACCACAATTTTAGTGCCAATGAGACAACTGGAACAGTTTAAAGTGTCTACAATTAAAAAACAAAAAAGTTGAAGATACCGTAAGTTAAGATTAGCAACAAAGGGGACACACTGAAGCACTTTAGAGGCATGCCAGCCTTTTTCTTTTAGTAATAATACAGCAACTTCTTGGATTCATAGCATCATGGTGAGGTTGCCAGGCAACCTGAAGAGATATAACGCCCCTTGCACTGGTACTACTAGGTTCAGTTATTTAAACGTTCACCTTTTGCAGTGCTTGCACTCAATTACATTGCTGTCTAACAATGCGCTTGCATTAGATGCAACAAGAAAGAGCCGACCAATAACAGAGTCTTGATTATTCAACTGACCCCCTACCCCGGAAAACGCACCCCACTAAGCAAACCCCTAATCGCGTTCTGTTCCACGTCCAGAAGGAGCACCTCCCACTCGACACGTTCAAGTGTCTTTGCCGAGAATATCTGATGTCTGATGATGTTGTGTGTCCCACCGCACCATCCAATTCCTGCATACACCACTGCCATCAATTGCAACTTTAGAGTGAACAGTAAATATTTTCACTTTTTTTTTCTTTAAATTTTTTAATTGAAAACAGTAAAAGGAAAAAACTGTAAATATGATTTTTTAAACTCAAAAGTATTAATAGTAAATATTCTTGCTTTTAATTTTTAATTCCTAAAATGTTTGATTAAAAAATAAAAAACAGAATGGTAAAAGTGATATTTTATTGACACTTTAAAAAAAATGAAATGAATTTAAAATTAAAAAACATAACACAACATGAGCATTCACAGCCAGGCTTCTGTTTAATTGAATTGGATGTCTAATGTTGTCAGTGGTTGGTAATGAGTTAACAACCATACTTCATTCAAATAAAGGGACATCTGACCCCATTGAACAGATAATATCTGTAATATAGTGAAAGCTTCTCAAAAGCAAGCAATTTTGTTTTCTTATGTTTTTTGTTTTCTTTTTTCCCTTAATGCTTGTAATGAATAAGCTTACAAAGCAAGCTCAAACACAACTTTAGGATGCAAATTTCGAACTGAAAGTTTTTTAGCTGAGCGCTACCATCCATTGCAGAACTCATCTCTGCTGATTATGGTTAGGAGGCGGGGTACACCCTGAACCGATTACTGGCCATTCACAGGGCGCAAATATCCAGTTGCAGTGGGTGTCATATCTCATTTTTGGGCAGCATGGCTGAGTGGTAGAGTTGTCATCTTCCAACCAGAAGATTATGGGTGTGTTTCCCACGCCCTGGTGACTATGTTGAAATGTCCTTGAATAAAATAGTGAACCCTATGTTGCTCCAGATGCTGCGTCATCAGTAATTCAATGAAGAAGTACTGTCAATGCGCTTTGATAACCTTCGAGGTAGAAAAGCACTATACAAGTCGTCTATTGCTTTTCACTTAATATCTATAGTCTTTTGTAGATTTTATGTATGTAAATTTGATTTTTTTTGTGTACGATTTTATCTACCTTCAAGTAGAACCACTATTTTATGTCTCCTCCTTTTTGCATCCCCACTCAGAATAAAGATGATTACCATAATTTTTGCACTATAATGCGCACCTGACTATAAGCCCCCACCCACCAAATTTGACACGAAAATGGCATTTGTTCATAGATAAGCCGCTCTGGACTATAAGCCGCAGCTCTCCTCACTGTATCATGGAATACTTACACCAAAAGATATTAACCGGTAACACTTAATTTGACAGCGGCACCATAAGACTGTCATAAGACCAAATGAAGCTTTGAACCAATTGCCTGCAAAGCTTCATTGGGTCAAGAAATTTCATTTGGCCATCACTGCTCCCTTGAGGGAGGCAGTCAACCTCTGCTGCCACCTGCTGTCAACACGGTTGTCGTCCAACATGTCTCCTAGCATGCACTGCAGCGCTACAGATGTAAATTACAATCAAAATTCATTTTCTATGCTTATTATTTCCTCAGTTACTGTTCTATTTGTTTCATTAATTGTTAGTTATGCTATTTGGTTACACTTTATTTCACAGTGGTGTCATAAGACTGTCATAAGACCATCACTAAATCATAACCGTCATAAGCATTCATTAGTAACGATGATAGTGCAATGTCATAATTATGCCGGTCTAATGGCAGTCTTATGACGCCGCTATCAAATAAAGTGTGACCTATTAACCCAAATAAATCCACAAATAAGACACACTGGACTATATGGCGCAGGATTCAAAATGAAGGAAAAAATTAGCGGTTTATATTCCGGAAATTACAGTAAACTCAGACGGGTGTTTGATCCCAAATCAATGAACAAGAAAAAAACAGTTTGGTCAGGATGTTTTAGCATAAATCTATTTTATTATGTTGCTTAATCATTTGATATTAAATACCTATCACTTGGCTGATCTTGTCTGAAGGAGTTAACTTTTTTTTTTTAAATAGGAAGCTATGAAACAGAGTGAGTGTTCCCTTTTGGAAGAGAGCGCTTTTTAGTCTGTGCGACAGAGGAAGGAATGTGGTCAGGGGTTCCACTAGAAAGGGCGCGAGCATTTTATGCATGCGTGTTGGATCCCCCTTTGCTTCCAAAAGGTTAAAGGGGCATCTTTCCTTTTAGGCTGATTGTAAACGGTCACGTTTTAGAGTGTAACTTGGGTCACATGAAGTTAACAGTTTGGCCTAGTGACTAAGGATATCTTGAGCATAAAGGCCAATTTATTTGATACAGACAGATTAAAGGTGAAAAAATTGAGACCTTTTTCTCTTAATTTAAACCATTGTCTCATAACACTGTATAATATTCCTGATATATTGTTCACCTCATTGACATTTTGTGCAACGGCCTCAATTTGTAGGCACCTGACTGGTGTACTTAATAATTCATGCACCGACTGTGTACAAAAGTTGTATGTCCTATCGGCCTTGTTCTGAAGTGTCAGTGACGCTGCTGCTTTTTAAAGACTAAATCTCCAGGCTTATGTGTGTATGTACTGTATGTATACGTGTGTGAGCGTGTGTGTTTTTTATAGTGGAAAGATGGTGACGCTGGTGTGACACACTATGACACTCCAGGACCTCGAGGAATCCTGCCGTGTTTTCTGTGTGGTTGCCAGGCAACATAGGGCCTTGTTGGGGGGAAAAAGCCACTGATAGACGGTGTCAGGCCAGTGTGTAGCGGGAGTGCCTCGTTTACCTCCAGCCTGCATTTTCCTCATTCTAAGTTGTGCTCACTCCTACGTCAGAGTTCTTTTCATGTCTGTCAGATGTCCAATACGTGCACACAGTCATGACGGTCTGTGTGAATCGCAGCATATGTATAGACACCGAGCCAAGTGCACCATATGTTTTTGAGAGTGACAGCAACACACGCATTTAGGCCATATTTTCCCAGTGTTTTTTCCCCACAACTGCCCAGACTTGCACACTTTCTATTTACGCTGTTTCTTCCATCCAGACTTGTGACACACGCGCTGTGAGTAAGCTTTAAATAAAGGCAGAAACTCCAACGAGTGCGTGATTCACTGACGTCGGTTGTGTGAAAATCTTGGGATTTTAATTCTCTTGAGATTTGTGGATTTGCGATAAAGATAACTTTACATTTGAAAATGTGTCTTCTAATGTAATATTTAATCGTTAAAACGCTCCTTTCGGGTTCTATTGACTTTATATGTTTTGTGGTTTTGTGTGGTATTGTGAAGTTTGCTGGGGTTGTAAGGTGATCAAATTATTGATAAAACAAATGAGTCATTGCAGTTTTACACCACTAAAACCGGATACATTCGCTGAAAATATGTTTTGTAGGCAGTGGCGCCTCCAGAAATTTTTCATAGGGGTCGCCAGATGGGGCCACTTAAAATCTTGGCCAAAACTAAAAGCCGTAATTTCAGGTTTTCATTATATTATTGTAGTAAAAAGGTCAGGGGAAAACTATCAGAAAGACGTAAGGACATGGCTACTGATATACTTTGGTGTATTGTGTAATATTTAATGTTACTAATGATTTAATGTGCATAGTCCATAACTGTCCAGTCAACAATTTGAGTTCCACAATAATTCTGTTTTATCGTGTTATGTAGATATTAGGCATAAGGTGTACATTTAACTAGGGCTGTCAAACGATTACAATTTTTAATTGAGTTAATCACAGCTTTAAAATTAATTAATTGTAATTCATCGCAATTCAAACCATCTCTAAAATATGCCATATTTTTCTGTAAATTATTGTTGGAATGGAAAGATAAGACAAGACTGATATATATACATTCAACATACTGTACATAAGTACTGTATTTGTTTATTATAACAATAAATCCACAAGATGGCATTAACATTATGAACATTCTTTCTGTGAAAGGGATCCACAAATAGAAAGACTTGTAATTCTTAAAGGATAAAAGTGAGTTTGTATATTTTGACTAAATATTGCTATCTAGTGTATTTGTTGAGCTTTCAGTAAATGATACTGTAGCGACTTAACTGTTCTGCCCAAATGCATGAAGGTAAGTGGTGCAACCATGACTGTGTGTGGTGGCTGCAAATGCTATATCTTTGCGTTAGGTACACCACAGGGCGTTAAGAAAAAGATCAACTCCTGTCATTCTTCCCCACTTCGCTTCCCACAATATTTATAGTTGCTGTGGGAGAGATGACAAAGCTTTTGCCAATTAAAAGCACGGCCCCAATTAATGCTTGTATCTACTCACTTGACACTGCCTCTGATCAGTGTATATAAGTAAAACGGCTCCATTGTAGGCTGTTTGCGGCAATGCGTGAGTGAGTCGCACCGCGAACGCGTTAATTGCAATAAATATTTTCACGCGATTAATTTGAAAAATTAATTACCGCCCGTCAACGCGATAAATTTGACAGCCCTACATTTAACAAAACAAAATAAATGCATTCATTTGGGATGAAATGCATAACTGATGCTACAAAAATCTAACGATATACTGGCAAGCGGGGTGGCCAGTGGGGTGGCCAACCAATTTATAGGGGTGGCCGTGGCCACCCCCTGGTGGCGCCAATGTTTGTAGGGGTGTACAAAATATTGAAATGGTGATATATCGTGATACTTTGTATCCCAAAAGGTTATCGATATGCTCCTGCCAAGAATTGAGATATCATTTTAAAAATGTGTCAATGTCTAAAAAAAAAATTTAAAAGGAACCAAGAAGTTGCTACCAAAATCTTCCACCATAATAGTGTCTCAGTTAACTCCAAGGCTGCATTGATGGTGCACGGCGCCCAATCCGTTTAGACTGGGAACGTTCGTTCATTCGAAACCAGAGCATTCACAGTCATTCTGTCTGCATTTACATTACATTTACAGATCACTTGCGGTTCATTTTAGGGCATTTACAGGTCATTTCCTGTTAGTTTCCAGGGACTCAAATCCTGCACTGCCAGACGTGTCCCCCTGCTGAAGAAAGTACACGTCGAGACCCGTCTGCGGTTCGCTAGAGAGCATTTAGATGATTCAGAAGAGGGCTGGGAGAATGTGTTATGGTCAGATGAAACCAAAATAGAATTTCTTGGTAGAAACACAGCTTCTCGTGTTTGGAAAAGAAAGAATACTGAATTGCATCCGAAGAACACCATACCCACTGTGAAGCATGGGGGTGGAAACATCATGATTTGGGGCTGTTTATCTGCAAAGGGACCAGGACGACTGATCTGTGTAAAGGAAAGAATGAATGGGGCCATGTATCGAGAGATTTTGAGTGAAAATCTCCTTCCATCAGCTAGGGCATTGAAGATGAGACGTGGCTGGGTCTTTCAGCATGACAATGATCCCAAACACACAGCCAGGGCAACAAAGGAGTGGTTTTGTAAGAAGCATTTCAAGGTCCTGGAGTGGCCTAGGCAGTCTCCAGATCTCAAACCCATAGAAAATCTGTAGAGGGAGTTGAAAGTCCGTGTTGCCAAATGACAGCCCCAAAACATCACTGCTCTAGAGGAGATCTGCATGGAGGAATGGGCCAAAATACCAGCAACAGTGTGTGAAAAGTTTGTGAAGAGTTACAGAAAACGTTTGGCCTCCGTTATTGCCAACAAATGGTACATAACAAAGTATTGAGATGAACTTCTGGTATTGACCAAATACTTATTTTCCACCATGATTTGCAAATAAATTCTTTAAAAATCAAACAATGTTATTTTCTGTTTTTTTTTCCCACATTCTGTCTCTCATGGTTGAGGTTTACCCATGTTGACAATTACAGGCCTCTCTAATATTTTCAAGTGGGAGAACTTGCACAATTAGTGGTTGACTAAATACTTGTTTGCCCCACTGTAATGTGTGTGTGTATATATATATATATATATATATATATATATATATAAGGGCTGTCAAAATTATCGCGTTAACGCGCGGTAATTAATTTTTTAAATTAATCACGTTAAAATATTTGACGCAATTAACGCACATGTCCTGCTCAGACAGTATTCTGCCTTTTGCTTAGTTTTACAGCAAGGCTTTTTGTGCTGTCTAACAGCGAACTCTTGTGGTCGCTTTGCGACATGGTTTATTGTTTTCTTGCCAGTTCAATATGGCTGCACGACGTCTCGGGCTGACGCCTACGTTGTAATGTTATATGATCCTTGGACAAGATTTGTCCGTAAGTATGGTTGTTGTAAAGAATGTACATATTATGTTAGTAAGCGAAATGTGATATTTTTTGTATGAGACGCTTTTTGTTTATGTTTAGTGAACCTGTATAGCGTGCTAAGCTAACATTGTTGCTAATGCAATGCTTGTGTACTTTTTTTGTAGTTTTACGACGGTCTAAAGAGGACAATGGTTTGAGGCTATTTTATTAATAAATCAGATGAAAAAGGAAGAAGTCTGATTATTAAGGCGTCGTTCACTAGCTGTCTAGCTTTGGAAAAAGTAGACATTTCGGAGTGAGGACAGCATAGACAGATTTAAATGACAGTAGAGTGAAATGCCCACTATAGTCCTTATGTACCGTATGTTGAATGTATATATCCATCTTGTGTCTAATCTTTCCATTCCAACAATTTATTTTACAGAATATATATATAATTTACAGAAAAATATGGCATATTTTATAGATGGTTTGAATTGCGATTAATTGCGATTAATTACGATTAATTAATTTTTAAGCTGTAATTAACTCGATTAAAAATTTTAATCGTTTGACAGCCCTAATATATATATATATATATATATGCACACACATATTACATTTTTGCATCGGGAGAAAATGCTTTTACTTTTTACTTGTGAAGTAAAATTTAAAGCAAGTAATTTTGTACATTTACTTGAGTATTTTTTTTTCCTTCGATACTTGTACTTTTACTTAAGTAAATCTTTGCATCTGTATCTGTACTTTCACTTAATTAAAAAATGTGAGTACTTCATCCACTGATTTTTAAAGACAGTTCTCTACTTCTAAATAATAATCTAAAGTTTTATCATCCTGCTAAATGTCAAACTATGTTCTGTTTTGACATGCTTACATAATTTAAGCTGCAGTGGTGAGACACATCATATGTCACAATTTGAACAGAATACATAACATCTACTATAATGTTCATGAAGTTTGTGAGTAGTGCTACTAATTTTTCATTTTATAAAATTAAAATTTAAGTACTTTTCCAGAAGTACGCAAAGTGCGTACGCTCTTGCAGTTAACAAGTTTAATTCAAACAAAGATCTTTTCCTGCTATGATTATTATGTCATTTGGCATGTATTTCTTCTTGCCAACTCATTCAATGTCATTGACAACAATAGACCGATCATTCACTGTCAGCTCTCCCAGTTCAAATAGATTCAACTTTTAGTACCGTCAATGGGAAGTTATTAAAAACATTTTGTGCCCCCCTGACTTGTTTACAGCTTCACCAAGACATTGGTGAATGAATTTCTTCTCTGGGTGTTGTAAATCATTAGAGTAATTTGTTCGTACAGGAAGATTACGAGGTGACGCCTGATGAAAAAAGAAAAAGCAGAGGGGACCAGATTATCAAGACCTTTCTTTCCAAACAAGTGAGTTATTATGACCTGTTGGTCTCCAATTTTTACACACCTTTTATATATTTTACACATTAATTGTGTAGACTAAAGTCCTGTATGTGGAGTGTGTTTATTGATAATGAGTATTGTACATGCGTGTGTTGATGTAGTCACCGCAACGTGTGGACATTGCAGAGGTCTTTGCAGATCAGTGCCGAGAGAACCTTGAACTCAGCCCATGTAAGGAGATCTTCAGCAACTGCCGAAAGTGAGATACTACTCCATATTCATGTAGTCTCATCTCCCCGATATTCTCACCTGTTTTTCCTAACATGTGCACACCCCATGTTCACTTCAACAATGCATAGTGTATTGACTTACATGCTACTGTGATGACTGAGCCTGATCTGTTGTGTTTGGAACCAGAGCTGTCCACGACTACCTGAGCGGGGCTCCATTTGCAGACTTTGAGAACAGCATGTACTTTGACCGCTTCCTGCAGTGGAAGATGCTGGAGAGGTCAGTTTCTTTAAAGTTGATGTGGCAGACCCTGGTATTCGCAGAGCAACAGGGCCGTGCCAGACAGTGGATAGAAAATATCAGTGGATGGTTTATGTTCCCCAAAAAGTGATTATAATTGCCTACAATAATAGTTCAAACACAAAAGCCATGATCCCACAGTTTACTGATCTCAAATTCCACGCCGTGACAAGACAAACTGGCTATTTCAGGTAGGTTTAGCGATGTGTTGTTTCAGATTCCAACTGGTTTTGATGTCGTGTCCAACCTCTGTTTGATGAAAATGTCAAGAAACATGCAGTCCCAGTGGACAGACTCTAAATGCGCTTTCATTACCCCCAGTAATTCACTAAATTGAAATTTTGCAATGAAACACAGGTAATGGAAACTTCTGAATTTCGAAAAACACTCAAACATCACACAAAAGGTTTTAAGCTGTTTCGTTTTTAAAATATATTTTCAAATTTCTACGCTGTAGGATGTGGCGTAGCCAGTCACATGATCAATTCTCTGTGACCCAACAGGTTTTGGGCGACCATCTTCTTTCAGTGGGATGAAAAGCCTTCAATGAACACATGATTATACTTTGCTGAAATGTTTTGAATGAGTCTCCAGTGGCATTTTTTTTAACCCTAAAGTTTTGATACACAACTGTATAACAACATACATACAAAAACAGAGCTACAACATGACTACCTGTAAAGAGTGGTATTTTTATACTGGCAAAAAGTCAAAGGTGCAACAAGCAGGTTTTAGAAGACAACAACTGACTTGTGGACGCTCCTAATAGGAGTTGATCACTTTTGGCAGGAACATGTCTGATGCCGAGAGAGCAGCGTATCAGATGCAGCTCCGAGTAAACAGCAGGCTCTCAGAGCATCCTTGATCATATCCGTTGTCTGGAAAGTCAAATTGCACGCAAGAGGCCCCACCCTGTGCACAGGAAACAGACTCAGGATGGTATTGAGTTCTGCAGATAATATCTCTGCCCTAATCAATAATACAGTACATGAGCATGTATTAATGGGTTTTCCTGTGTCTGTGTTTTGTCAGGCAACCAATCACTAAAGACACTTTCAGACAATACCGAGTGCTGGGCAAAGGAGGTTTTGGAGAGGTGAGACATACTACTCCATACTCTTATCAAGAATATACAGTGGGGCAAATAAGTATTTAGTCAACCACTAATTGAAGAATTTATTTGCAAATCATGATGGAAAATAAGTATTTGGTCAATACCAAAAATTCATCTCAAAACTTTGTAAATTGTTATGGACCATTTGTTGGTGATAACGGAGGCCAAACATTTTCTGTAACTCTTCACAAGCTTTTCACACACTGTTGCTGGTATTTTGGCCCATTCCTTCATGCAGATCTCCTCTAGAACAGTGATGTTTTGGGACTGTCGTTGGGCAACACGGACTTTCAACTCCCTCCATAGATTTTTTTATGGGGTTGAGATCTGGAGACTGGCCAGGCCACTCCAGGACCTTAAAATGCTTCTTACTAAGCTACTCCTTTGTTGCCCTGGCTGTGTGTTTGGGATCATTGCCATGCTGAAAGACCCAGCCACGTCTCATCTTCAATGCCCTTGCTGATGGAAGGAGATTTTCACTCAAAATCTCTCGATACATGGCCCCATGCATTCTTTCCTTTACACAGATCAGTCGTCCTGGTCCCTTTGCAGAAAAACAGCCCCAAAGCATGATGTTTCCACCCCCATGCTTCACAGTGGGTATGGTGCAATTGAGTATTCTTTCTCCTCCCAATACGAGAATCAGTGTTTCTACCAAAAAGTTCTATTTTGGTTTCATCTGACCATAACACATTCTCCCAGTCCTCTTCTGGATCATCCAAATGCTCTCTAGCGAACTGCAGCCAGGCCTGGACGTGTACTGGCTTCAGCAGGGGGACACGTCTGGCCGTGCAGGATTTGAGTCCCTGGTGGCGCATTGTGTTACTGATGGTAGCCTTTTTTACTGTGGTCCCAGCTCTCTGTAGGTCATTCACTAGGTTCCCCCGTGTGGATCTGGGATTTTTGCTCACCGTTCTTGTTATCATTTTGACGCCACGGGGTGAGATCTTGCATGGAGCCCCTGATCGAGGGAGATTATCAGTGGTCTTTAATGTCTTCCATTTTCTAATTATTGCTCCCACAGTTGATTTCTTTACACCAAGCGAAGAGTGAAGAGTTACAGAAAACGTTTGGCCTCTGTTATTGCCAACAAAGGGTACATAACAAAGTATTGAGATTAACTTTTGGCATTGAGCAAATACTTATTTTCCACCATGATTTGCAAATAAATTCTTTAAAAATCAAACAATCTGATTTTCTGTTTTTTTTCCACATTGTGTCTCTCATGGTTGAGGTTTACCCATGTTGAACATTACAGGCCTCTCTAACCTTTTCAAGTAGGAGAACTTGCACAATTGGTGGTTGACTAAATACTTATTTGCCCCACTGTACTAACTTCAAATATTCTGGAGATATTTTCCACAAGTTTCAGATTTCATAACACCTTGGTCCACACAGTAAAATGAAGTGACAACACATTCCTTATGTAAGGGATGTGAATAATGTGTGATGCACTTTTGTTTGTCTCAGGTGTGCGCCTGTCAGGTTCGAGCTACAGGAAAAATGTACGCCTGCAAGAAGCTAGAGAAAAAGAGAATAAAGAAGAGGAAAGGAGAGTCAATGGCGCTCAATGAAAAGCAGATCTTGGAGAAAGTTAACAGCAGATTTGTTGTGAGTAAACATTAAAAAACATCAATTATTGGTTGTGTCCAAACCAATGTAACCGTTTTAACATGTTCTATACATGTTTGACTGATCTGCAGGTGAGTTTAGCATATGCCTATGAGACCAAAGACGCTCTCTGTCTGGTGCTGACCATCATGAATGGTGGAGACCTGAAGTTTCACATTTACAACATGGGCACGCCAGGTTTTGACAAAGACAGGGTCCAGTTTTATGCAGCTCAAATCTGTTGTGGTCTCAAACACCTCCATAGGGAATCCATTGTCTACAGGTACTAATCTAATGAGTGTGTCTAGAGTTGAGATCAGAGGTTTATATAAATATCCATCCTGTAGTAGATCAGAAGCATCGGGTCATTGCTATGCGTATTTCAACCCTTATGTACATTTTTGGCCATCTTTGGATGAGGAAATTACATAATCATCCCACCCTGGGTTAATATAAATAATTTAATAATAATAATAACATGCATGCCCATGATGACTATATGTTAACCTCTGATCAAAACTGTAACTGATTTATTCAGCAATACATATTAATTTGGGGTTGTGTGAATATCCTTTTTGCAGAGATTTGAAACCAGAGAACATCCTACTTGATGACAATGGTGGGTTTTGGAAAAAAATCTGATTTTCTGGATTTAGTGGCTTTAACCCCTTCAGACCTGCATTTTTTCTGCTGGGCAAAAAAAATCTGCGCTTTTTTTTTCTACTCAAACACCAGAACTAAGTGCAGTTTTTTTTTTTCGGGGATATTTCATGCTTTTATTGGTTAGCCATCCATCCATCCAACCATCATCTTCCGCTTGCTCCGGGGTCGGGTCGCGGGGGCAGCAGCTTTAATTGGGAAGCCCAGACTTCCCTCTCCCCAGCAACTTCAACCAGCTCCTCCGGCGGGATCCCAAGGCCTTTCCAGGCCATCTGAGAGACATAATCTCTCAAACAATGTCCTGAGTCGTCCCCAGTGCCTCCCGCCGGTGGGACATGCCCGAAAAACCTATCCAGGGAGGCGTCCAGGAGGCATCTGAACCAGATGCCCGAGCCACCTCAGCTGGCTCCCCTCAACCAGAGGAGTATAGGCTCGACGCCGAGTCCCTCTCGGATGACCGAGCTTTTCACCCGATCTCTAAGGGAGAGCCCAGACACTCTGCGGAGGAAACTCATTTTGGCCGCTTGTATCCGGGATCTTGTTCTCTCGGTCACAACCCACCGCTCGTGACCATAGGTGAGGGTAGGAACGTTGATCGACTGGTAAATCCTTCTTCACCACTACGGACCGGGGCAGAGTCCGCATTACTGCAGACGCTGCACCTATCCGCCTGTTGATCTCCCTCTCCCTCCTATCATCACTCGTGAACAAGACCCCAAGATACTTGAACTCCTCCACTTGGGCAGGATCTCGTCCCTGACACACTCCACCCTTTTCCGACTGAGGACCATGGTCTCGGATTGGAGGTGCTAATCTTCATTCCAACTTCTTCACACCCGACTGCGAACCGCTCCAGTGAGAGTTGGAGGTCACGGCTTGATTAGGCCAACAGCACCACATCTGCAAAAAGCAGAGATGCTATGCTGAGGTTACCAAACCCCTAGAAATTCTGTCTATTAAAATAATGAACAGAATCGGTGACAAAGTCCAACCCCCACTGGGAACGAATTCGACTATTGCCGGCAATGCGGACCAAACAGCCCTTACCAAGGGGCTTGGTACCCCGTACTCCTGGAGCACCCCCCACAGGACTCCCTGAGGCACACGGTCGAACGCCTTCTCCAAATCCACAAAACACTTGTAGACTGGTTGGGCAAACTCCCATGCACCCTCGAGGACCCTGCCGAGGGTGTTGAGCTGGTCCACTGGTCCACGGCTGAAACGAAAGCCACACTGCTCCTCCTGAATCCAAGATTCGACTTCCCGAAGGACCCTGAATAGACTAGGGAGGCTGAGGAGTGTGATCCCTCTATAATTGCAACACACCAAGAAGGAGGACCAAAACCCCCGGTCTGGTGGTCGGTTATGGGTTATTTTTAATGTTAGTGTGTTTGTAGTGAGAAATGAGCACTTTACGTTATCCTTTTTGAAGTTGCGTTTGGTCAGCCATTTTCAAAGAGCCAAAAATAGCAAAGGGGGCGTGCTAAACCTCATTATTTGATTTTCATCGGTAAAGTTTCATCCAATCATCTCCCAGAAGTGACAGTAACAACTAAATTTAGTGTTTGATTGGTTTAGAGACGCGAAAGCGTCATGTCTTTCAGCAGCATGCTTAGGTCTGAAGGGGTTAAACACTCACACACAATATCAAATTGTTGACTTCATGATAAAATCTAGTTTGAAAATACTTGAGTGTAGTTCAACCTTAAGTCATTGACGGCGCTACATGTCCAATCCATTTTGACTGAGAGGGGTGAATGAACGTTGGTTCAATTCTTGCATAAAGTACATGGATTATTGTGTTTTGTTTTGTATTGTATTTGTTAACTAAATAGAGCAAAGGTTAAGACATTTTTGCACAGTAGCATAATTTCTTTTCATTGCTACCATGTAAATTTTATCATTCCTACATTAATACCTGCATTATTATTGCATTACAGGACACATCCGCATTTCCGACCTGGGTCTTGCCATTAAAGTGCCTGAAGGGGAGTTGATCAGAGGAAGGGTGGGCACAGTGGGCTACATGGGTAAGTATCAATCTGATCAACGTGTCAATTTACACATGGAAATTGTTCAGCTGACAACCACTTTGTTTATGTTTAGCTCCAGAAGTGATCAACAATGAAAAGTATGGAATGAGTCCTGATTGGTGGGGGTTGGGCTGCCTCGTATACGAGATGACCGCCGGGCGATCGCCCTTCCGTGCCCGCAAAGAGCGAGTGAAGCGGGAGGAGGTGGAAAGGAGGGTGCAAGAGGAAGAAGAAGAGTACAATGACAAGTTCACAGAGGACACCAAGGAAATCTGTAGAAGGGTGAGGGCTTGGTAGAAAGAGGTTTCCGTGTGAACTGAGAGTGAATGATGTGACTCATGTCTCTCATCTCTCCTCCCAACTATTTAGCTGCTCACCAAAGACCCAAAGCAGAGGCTCGGGTGCCAGGCGGACAGAGCAGCAGACGTCAAAGCTCACTCTTTCTTCAAAAATATCAACTTCAAGAGGCTAGAAGCTGGAATAGTTGAGCCTCCTTTTGTGCCGGATGTGAGTAGACTGATATAGTGTTCCTTGTTTTACGGTGGTTCATCATTTACATGTCACTCATTTTTGCTGACAGCCACATCATATGTGGTTTTTCCCTAGTATAAGCCAATATTGACTGTGAACCAATAAATGAATAATGAATAGGGGTGAGAACCTATAAGTACCTCACCATATGATCTGATATGATTTGCGATACAAGGCTCACGATAACAATTTTTTAAAATCTTTATTTTATCAGGCAGGCTCATTGAGATTAATATCTCTTTTACAAGAGAGGCCTGAGCACAGAGCAACATTCACAAATATCAAACAACACAAAATACACTAACGGAAACAGTTACAATAATCAGTAAAAACATCAGACAAAAGAGATTTAAAATCACCAAGATGAATGATTGACTGTAGTTTAAGAGTAGATTGCAATTTGTTCCATTTAAGAGGAGCATAATAGCTAAAGCCAGTTCTGCCAACATTAGTGCGTGTGAGTGGAATGTTTAGGGTTAAGTAGTTGGATGATCGCGTTTTGTAGTTACTGGATTTGAATGACAGGAGAGATGTGCGGTAGTTAGGAAGTTTGCACAATAAAGCCTTATAGATGAATAACATGATGTGGATATTTCTTCTTGACTGTAGTGAAGACCAACCAACGTTTTGATAAAGGGTACAATGATGAGTGCAGAAATTGTCATTGGTGATGAAACGTAGTGCACTGTGATAGACCGGGTTTAACTGCTGAAGAGTTGATGGAGCTGCATGACAGTACAGGATGTTCCCATCATCAAGAACAGAAAAAAACAAGATAACACAATGGTTTTTCGGTTAGAAATTGACAGACAGCCTTCGATTCTATATAGGAAGCTAAGTTTGAATTTAAGTTTACGGATTAGATGATGAATATGAGTTTTGAATGATAAGTTACTGTCAATCCAAATTCCTAAGTATTTGTATGAATCAGTGAGAGCAATTTGAGTACCATTTAGGGACTTGATTCTGGGTAAGTCATTATCATTAATGGTGGAAGTGGAGAAAACCATGTATTTAGTTTTTTCAGCATTTAAAACTAATCTGTGGTTATGAAGAGATATTTGTAAACAATCAAAAGCAGTCTGTAAATGATTGATGATTGATGATGAATTATCTCGTGATATAGAGACATCAATTATCTATACATGGTTCAGGAAATCATTCTACAATCCATTTGAACTGGAAGGGTGGCCGCCATCCCTCCCACTTCTAACGGACTGGGCGTCTGCCGCCATCAATTGCAGCCGATGCGTTAATTTGGGGGCATTCTAGGTCTTTTTCTGCTGATTTTCAGTCACTTTCTTTTGATTTTAGGGCATTACTGTGTACCTTCCTGTTGATGTTGGTTTCGTGAACAGGAAGTGATCTGGGAATGTCCCAAAATGAATAGTAAGTGACTCAAAATGAACAGGAAGAGACCTACATATAAATGCCCCCAAAGCCGGGAAGACTGGCTGTGAATGCTCTGGTTTCAGTGTCATTGACGATGCTAAATGATGCCCAATCCATTTTGACTGGAAGGGGCGAATGAACGAACATTCGTTCAACCACTCCCAGTCGAAATGAATTGGACCTCTAGTGCCGTAAATGGCAGCCAATGTTAAGCTAACATAGACACTATTCTAGTGTAAGATTTTGGTATCTACGTGTTGCTGTTTCCTTTTTTTTAAAACAGTGAAACCTTTTTAAAACGATATATCGAACCTTGGCAGGAGCATATCGATAACCTTCCTAAAGTATTGCGATATAGCTCCATTTTGATATACTGTTACACCCTTAATAATGAATAAGTGATCACTTCGAATTGTTCCATATACACAACAAATTGATTGTTATCTGATTATGAAATCAGAAGGCAGTAAAAACCATAATATTCTTGAAAAGTCCCTATGTTTTTAAAAGCGATAACAATCTACAGTTTAGTATTTTAGCAAGAAACCTGAAGTCAATCCCTATGATTTGCTCTCGCAGGCTATATTTGACCACCGCGCTTCGAATTTGACACCTATGGTTTACGTCTTTGCCTGATTGTTTTGTTGTTGTTGTTTTTGTTTTAAATAAAAATATATGCTTTTTGAAAATGTGTTTTTCATGTAAAAGAAAGCTACCTTTGCCAATATGCTTTTGTAAAAGTTAGTTTTTATCCGTGTCTTTAAAAATTTGGCCTCTGTAGCAAAGCTTTTAATGGATAATACCCAATGTTATGGCTGCTGGGTGGTGGCCCTTTTAAAAACAAGCCCTAATTTTCAAGTTTCTTATTGAGATCAAGACAGAAATGGCATTTCCTCTAATCATTTTCATTGTCATTGTCCTCTTACAGCCTCGGGCAGTCTACTGCAAAGATGTGTTGGACATCGAGCAGTTCTCCACAGTCAAGGGAGTAAATTTGGACCAAACTGACAATGACTTCTACTCCAAATTTGCAACAGGCAGTGTTTCCATCCCATGGCAGAATGAGGTAAGTGTGTGCCTTGACGTAACTTTTTTTTTTTTTTTTTTAATGAAATATTTTTTGCAGAACATATGACTTAACCCTTTATAGGGCACTCTTTTAACTCATTGGCTTGCCATTGACGACACCTTTTTGAAGGGGAGAAAAGGTGATGTCCTTGTATTTGGCAGTGTTGTCACAGATTACTTTTTAACTATTATCATTATACAGTAATACGATGCAATTGCAGAGCATCCCTTTGCAATGCAGGATAAGTTAAAATCTCAAAAGTGACGCGCAAGTATGAAATCTAAATAAACATAAATATAAAATGCGTATGAGACAGACCTATAATTCAGGCAGTGCAAATTATTGATGTAGTGTTACTAGGATGTGAGCCTCGTCTTTCAACAATCACATAGCCTTTTTCTATGCCTTGCATTTTCTGGTCACCTCGACTTGTACAAGTCCTTGTTCCTCGCCGTCTCCTTTCTCCCATCCTAGACTCGGTCTTGACAGACTTGTAGTTCTGTCACCTGGCCAGCACCTTCCAGCTTGAGAATCGGGCCATCCTCATTGTCTCAGGCTCCTAAAAAAACATGTTTGTTTTAGAAAGATAGGTGTTTTGGTCCATCTTTTTTATAAAGTGACTAATGCTGGCCACTTACTTCAGCCCAAGGACACCTGGGCAGCACCATAAAGCCGATGTTGTGGAAGCTGCTGTAGATGTTCTTCCAAAGGTGCATGGGGTCAAAGTAGACGAAGATCTGCTTGTTGCTGTAGGCGAAGGGGTTGGTGTAGGTTTTTACGTTGAAATTGCAGTGAATAAATGAGTAAATCCCTGAATTCTTTATAGATATGGATGTAAAACAGTCTTGATTCTTGGTTAAAAGCAAAAGAAACCATGGAGGTAGCATTTATTTTACGTAAATATTTCGAATGTGCGGCTCGTCTTTCAGTTCACTGTGGCGCCGTCTTACCACAAGTCCACAGCAAAGAGCTTTTTACGTTGAAATTCTTGTGAATAAATGCTTAAATCCCTGAATTCTTTATTGATATGGACGTAAAACAGTCTAAATTCTTGGTTAAAAGCAACAACAACAACAACAACAACAAAAACCCGGGCGTTTTTAATTTAATTTACGTAAAAATGTCTAAGAATGATACTAGCCTGTTAGCTCTTTGTTATGATAAGGGGGCTGCCACAATGCCTTTTTCCATTGAAAAGTCTTGTGAATAAATGCTTAAATAACTGAATTCTTTATAGATAGCTAGACGTAAACCAGTCTCGATTTTTGGTTAAAAGCAAAAACCTGGCAGTTGACGGTTATTTTACGTAAATATTGCGAGGTATGGAGCGGCTAATTTCTCCGATTTATTTTTTTCACAACGTTTCAAAATGCATGCATGGTACGAAAAATATAATAATTACCTTGAATCCTCGAACAAATCACTCCTGAGACAATCCTTCTTGTTAGTATGCGGTCCAGATTTCGTAATTTTTTAATGTAAATCCGCATTGTGCTCGAAAACGTGTGAGAGTTTCACTAGTCCCACCGATATCTAATAAATGAAGCAGAGTCACACAGCCCCCTATGGGCAGGCGGGGCGCAGAGAATGACCAAGCTTCCCTGTCAAGTATCTTCATGTTTATGATACATTATGAGGCAAGTACAAAATAGTAACACACAGACACTAAGGAAACTAACTTTAATAAGATTACTGGTTTGGAAAAATGATCTCATTAGATTGCTCGTTACTGAAAGAAAGTAATCAGATTACAGTAACGCTGGTATTTATACGGTTAAGTTATTTAAAGTCACTTTCCATTCAAAGAGTGAAGATAAGAAGTCTATGAAAAATTGCATTTCCTTTGTCTATTAATTAGTAATGTGTTGTGAGCATTTGAAAACAGTTTAAACAATTTTAATCTCTGTTCATCAACAATGGAGCCAATGCTTGAAAAAGACCAAAAAGGTCTTCTCTCTTCTCCAGATGATAGAAACGGAGTGTTTCAGAGATCTGAATGTGTTTGGCCCTCAAGGGATGAGACCCCCGGACCTCGACTGGAGTCAACCTCCGGAACCCCCAAGACGCAGCCTGCTGGACAGGATCTTCAGGAGGCACGTACGTAGAAACAATCAAGCATGTGTTCCATGATGCAAATTGTAAATCTAACGGAATTTCTTTTTCCGGCTGGTTTAGCACCCAGAAGTGTCCATTTCCCACAGCCGTGTGCAGTCTTCCAGCGTGAACTCTGTGGACTCTATGTCTAACTCTGCCCCCTAGTGGTGCGGTGACGGCGTGGGAGACAAAGGGATGACGCCCTGAGTTTTTTTTTACCCGCTGCTAATTAGTCCACAGCTGGGTCCTGAGACTGTCTGAAGTCTCATGGGTCAACCCATTAGGTGAGGTTGACCTGGCCCAGGTATGCGGCCAGGTTTTTTGGGGGGGTTGGGGGTGGGCAGAGACATTTTGAGAAGTACTTTGGACAAGCTCTCTTACCCTCAGGAACGTTGGACTACAGAACAGAGCCACTTGTATCGATGAAAGGATAGTAACTAAGCTAATATTTTTTTCAGGGCATCCATTGTATTATAACAACCCACCACAAGGAATAGGGAAGTGGGTCCCTTGATGTTTGATTTTCCAAAAATACTCTTTGACTTCCTGGCCTGTACCAATAGTTACCCATCTCCAGTGTCAACATCTGTGTATCACTGATAGTCTCTTCTCTGTATTTCCCACCTGTGTTACCTCACATTACTCCTTAGCATTCAGAACAGACCGCCTCGTCTACAACCTCAGCTCATGTGAAGCATCGCCTCGTGTTCACTCAGGCCAAAGATTACAGATCAGTTGCGTGATGTTGATTTTGTGGTCTGAACTCTGAAGTTGTCATTTCAATCATGTGGGGTCACTATGTGAGCTGTTAGCTCTGTATAAAACACACTTTTTCTATACGTGAACCTGCAGGCATATCATATAGCTCGCATACAAACACATCCGTTACAGCATTGTGAGATTCGTGGTGTGTTGTCATTGCATGGACAAGTGTATGTATGGACAGCTGTATCCCTCTGCTTTTGCATACCTCATTCCACTGATGTTATTGTATACCATACAGCACAGGTATCTCCCTCAGTTTACAGTGTCACTTTAGAGGACATTATGTGACAAATATACTCTTTAGAATTAGAAAATATGAGGGGTTTTGCCACCCTGTGATGTGGAGAGGAACACATGCACTCAGCCTGACGTAGAAGTTGCACAATTTAAAATAATGTCATGCTGTTTTACCTCTCAAGGCACATCATTGCATGGGTAACACCATGCACTGCATCTTTTCTACGGTTTAGTTACAGCATCTGAAAATTTTAAGTGTTCTTGTTCCCTTTATGCCTTTTACATTTCAATAATATTGCTGCCTCACTTTTACATGTACTGGTTTTTGTATTTTTAATGCCTCGTCTTGTCTAAAGGCTTTTCATCTTGTTATATTTCTGAGAATCAACAAGGATATAAACTGAATGGTTGGTCTTATCTACATTTTATTTATCTGGTCCACTTCATTTATGTCTGGGAGAGGACAAAGCCGGAAAAAAACGAAATATAATATTAAAAAAAAAAAACAGTGGCCTTCCTGCAGCAGCACAGCCAATTAAGAAGGACGAATCACTTGGCCTTTTTCCTTCCCAAGAACATTATTTTGCTATTTTGGGAGATACATTTAGTAATTTAATCCCCCAGTTCTCCAAGTTTGATCCCTAAGTCCCTATACCTGTGTACTTGATATGAAAAAAAAAAATTCTGAATCAGACTGAAGTGCCTCCCTGTTTGCATGACCTCCCAGACAATGCCCACACAGACATACGCACTTGTGTGATCTATGACTGTCTGTCTTTTTGTGTCATTGAGAACACATTAATACAAATAACAAGAAGTGAGGAATGGCTGTGGGAGGGTTGCTGGGTGCATGTGAAAGCCAAACCCACTGTGTCTTTCAAGTCCTAATAAACTTTGTGCTTTCGTTTGAGTTACTTGTTTTTGTCTCATAATGTTAAAATCTAAGTAGAATTATTAAGAGAGCTGTTCAAATACCAATTCTAATTCATCCAGGAAGGAGAATGCCCTCATTAACATGCCATATTTTTTATTAGTGTCTTGTTTTGACTGATGCATATAATATGGTTTTTGAAGAGGAAAAACGCCCACCCCACTATGAAGCAACTGCACTTACGCCAAACCAAATGCTGTAACAAAATTAATGATAGACTGGGCAAGGTGACAAGGAAGAGGAAAGTCTGGAATAACCTGCCCAATTTCTTTCTTTTTTTTTTTAATTTTAACTTTAATGCATAAGATAGGTAAAAATCAGTGCATCGCCTTTTAATTGAAAAAAAAAATGTTTTTTTAAAACAGCGTTTTTCAGAGGTGAGCGAACTCCACCAAATAGAACAGCTTGGAAAATGACCTTGACATTTTCCCATAGCAAATTGTCTTGCAAACCTGAAAAAGGACAAAGAATTTAAAGAAAGGAAGGTCACTTTTAAGATGTTGGCCCCGTGGCCCTATCCCGGAAAAATAAGATGAAGATATGTGAATACAAGTTATTTGAGTGGAATCAAACAACTTCATGTATGATTAACTGTATAATATTGATCATGCTCATCTAAAAATAGTTCTGCATACAGTGGTATGAAAATGTATCTGAACCTTTTGGAATTGCTCACATTTCTGCATAAAATCACCATCAAACGAAAGTGAAAATACAGTGTCTGCTTTGATTAAAACCACCCAAACAAGTTTTCATATTTTAATGAGGATAGCATGCAATCGCTTTGGCATTGTGTGCAGAGGACCACAGATCTGGAATGAACTGGACGAAACACTTAAAATGTCACACTCCATCTCTATTTTTAAGAAAAAACTGAAAACTCATCTCCTTGCTATGTATGCTTAATATGCTGTCTTTGAATAACATTCCTAAGGTATCACATGTCAAATCCGATGTAATCAGAATTTTGAAATTTCCAATAGTTAATTGTAAGTATGTGTATGGATGTGTGTATGTGTGTGTTGTTTGACTGGGCCCCTACTAAAACCTTTAAATAGCTTATTCGGAGTGTCCCTTTCATGCATCTTGTCAGATGAACTGCTTGTATATATGACCATGTTCTTGTGTGTACCATGATACGATATGTGAATAAACTAAACTAAAAAAAAAAAAAAAAAATGCAAACAATGACAGAAGGGCGAAGAATAAGTAAGTGAACCCTCTGCCTAAGAAGACTTAAAGAGCAATTGAAACCAATTCTTACCAAACATTTTAAGTCAGGTGTGTGCCCAATCAATGATGAGTGGTTTAGAGCTGCCCTGCCCACTATAAAACACAAACTTCTTAAGAAATTTCTTGATGAGAAGCATTGTCTGATGTGCATAATGGTTCGGTCAAAAGAGCTGCCTGTAGACCTGCAATCAAGGATTGTTGATTTGACTGGGAAAGGATACAAAACCATCTCTAAAAGTCTGGAGGTTCATCAATCGACAGTCAGAGAAGTTGCCTACAAATGGAGAGAGTTTGGCACTGTTGCTTCTCTCCCAAGGAGTGGCCGTCCACCAAAGATGACGCCAAGAGTTCAGCACAGAACACACAGAGAGGTAAAAAAAAAAAAAAAAAAGAACCCTAGAGTGTCTGCTAAAGACTCACAGAAATCACTGGCACAGTCCAATAGCTCTGTGCACACATCAACTATATGTAAAAGTATGGCCAAGAATGGTGTTCATGGGAGTACTCCAAGGAGGAAGCCACTGCTGTCTAAAGAAAACATTGTTGCTCGTTTAATGTTCGCAAAAAGGCACTTGGACGCTCCACAGACGTTTTGCCAAAATCTTTTGTGGACTGAAGAAACCAAAGTTGAATTGTTTGGGAGTAACACACAACGTCATGTGTGAAGGAAAAATTGAACAGCTCACCAACATCAACACCTCATCCCCACCGTTTCTGCCTCAGGGCCTGGACAACCTGCAATCATAAATGGAAGAATGAATTCAAAAGTTTATCAGGATGTTTTGCAGGAAAACTTGAGGCCGTCCGTCAGACAGTTGAAGCTAAAAAGAGGATGGATGCTGCAATAATACAATGATCCAAAACACAGAAGTAAATCAACTTCAGAATGTTTTCTGAAGAACAAAATACACATTCTGGAGTGGCCAAGTCAAAGTCCAGCCTTGAATCCCATTGAGATGCTGTGGCATGACCTAAAGACAGCGATTCATGCCAGACATCCCAGGAATCTGACTGAACTACAGCAGTTTTGTAGAGAAGAATGGACCAAGATTAGTTCTGATCGACATGCCAGACTGATTTGTAGCTACAGGAAGCGTCTGGTGGAAGTTATTTCTGCCAAAGGGGGAGGGGGGGCACAAAATATTAAATGTATGGTTCACTTACTTATGATGGTGATTTTATGCAGAAATGTGAGAAATTCCAAAAGGTTCAGGTACTTTTTCATACCACTGTAGATTATGAATTACTTGTATTTAGTCATACAAATCCAGTCTTTTAAATTATTATTTCATGTCATCTTGGTGAATGTTGTGGATGGTCTCTACCACGTTCTTAATTTACTTACATACTGTCCATACAGGTTGATATGCCTAAAAAAATAACCAATATGCATACATCCTAGTAGAAATTTATTACTTTAAGATATCTAATAAATACAGTACATTAATAAAGACCAAAAAATGAAGATGTATGTGAATTAGTATTTTTCAGACATACTTCCAGACTTCTTTGGCCTGCTGCATGTATTTTATTACTGAACAACTGAGTATTTCAACAGAATAATGACTTTGGTATAGAATTGGGTCTTTTGTAACTCACCCTGCAGAAGGCCACAGAGACTGATGGGTAATCCCTCCAATCCAAGTGGAAGGACGCCAAGTTTAGGTCATGGGGATTCCAGTATTTCAACGGGATTTGGTACTTGATTGATGTTTTATTACGCACATCCTAGTACACTAATCGGATGACTTGACTTTTGACAGCTTTCCATGCAATGTTGACACTGGGTGTTAGCTTGACCGTTGAGGCAATATTACTGTTAGATGGCTTTGCTTTGCTTTGCTTGCAGCGCTGAGCAAGGTTGTCATAACATGTGAGATGCTTGACAAAATACAGAATGCCGTTGGGCATCATTTTTCCAGAGTGTGATTCTATTTCGGTGAGGTGCGGGCCAAAAAACAATCATGAAGCAGATGATAGTAACATGAAGTGACGAGTAAACAGGACTTCAGTAACAAACATTTTAAGATGACATGGTTAGGAATTGCTTTACTGTTTCAATGCTTTTGGAGCAATAAGGACAAATAAGAAAATTGCCTAATATAGTAGGAACAAATGAATGTGACAAAATGTGAGTTATTGGTTATTTCAATAACTCTTAGGTGTGTCCCAAGACTTTTGTCCACAGTCTTTCAAGGCAAGCAGGTGTTAGATAACTCGGAGGCTCTAGACCACCCAAACAGAAAATCAGGGTTAATGTCCCACCATCAATTACAAATGTCATGCGCTTTAAGCCCATGGAAACATATCAGTTATAATGAAGGTTAGCCGGAAAGGAGCCAAACCAAACAGGCACGTTTTTCTCCCCCTACCTGACGTTTCGAGCTGTTTCATACTGGATGGATGAGTTGAGGCACTCCCCTAATGACCTCTCTGAGAAATACAGTGGGCTTTAAGCACTGGACGTTATCTAACAATATGTGAAAGTCAGAGAATTGCTTGTCATGTACATGAAACAACCTTGGCGACTTTAGGCCTCGGAAGAGGGAGATGATGAGGCATGTGTGTGCGCGCGCACTCGTGTGTGTTTATCTACAAGAAGATAGCAACATGGCCTTGTAAGCATATCCTGTATATATACACAGGCCCACTCAGACATCCCCAGTCCAAACTCAAAGCCTATGTGACAGCACTGACATCCAAGCTGTTTCTTTCTCTTCGAGCAAAATATTCCTGTGAAAACAAAATGCTGCCTGCAACTTTCAAACTGTGCGCTGGCATTTCCTACCGGCACATGAGGAACATGAGAGGTGAGAGCAAGATTGAAATAGATTCACTAGTCTTCAGTAATCCTTAAAACAGCTTAGAATTTATCTATTTTGCCATATATGAAAGATTTTTGTCTGTTCATGTATTTGGTCTCCTTCTCTAAGGTTTGAGAAAGAATGCAATTGTGGCTCTTCACCATGAACTGGACAGACTTGCAGGTCCATGCCCCAGTAACTGGATTACCCAAGTGCGGAGACGAAGTTCCCTCCTCAGTAAGTTATTTATCTATTTTATTAAGCAATATAGCTGAAACTTAATAGCCAGTTAAGTTTTGAGGCTCAAAACTTTGAAATTGTTCATGTCAAATGTTATATACGGTGCTCATCTGTTTTTAAGGTTCTCCGATCAGAGAAGAAATTGGATACAGTGAGGAGGAAATGTCATATGTGAAACAAGGTGAAGATGCACTGCAGAAAGCTATCAGCATCCTCAGTGAGCAGGAAGGCTGGATTGTTGAAACTGTTGCAGTAAGTATCAAGAAAGGAGCCAGAGATAATAAATGTATGAATATTTGAATATTACATGGCAGTTGGGGTGAATTAAGATGAGGAAATAAAACTGGAAGCTGTTCAATAACCTTTTATTAGTATCTTTCTTTGTTTAATGACAACAATTCAACAAACAAGCATTTTGTTTAATTATGACTTTTCTGTTATCACTATTGCTTTACTTGTTTTATTTTTTTTAAAGAAGAAATTACAATGTTCAACCACCTAGTAGTAGTGTAGTGGCTCATACACTGCCAAAAAGATAATAAATTATGTATCATTATGGATTCCTTAAAACTATTGTTAATTTTAACGAAATATTGTAAAATAAACTCTACTCAATTCTACAGTTCTCAGATTTCAATTCATGAAATTGAAAAACTACAGCCATGGGATATTGTTATATTGATATAAATGGCCTCTATAACTTTTCAGATCAAGTGATGTTTGTGATTCCCCTCAGGCAAATGGTGACAAAGTCCTGAGTAAGGTATTGCCTGGCATTGGAAAGGTGTTCAGACTAGAGGTACTGTTAGAGCAACATCCTGACAGCCTTTACGGAGAGCTGGTGGGAAACATGGAGCAGATGGGGGAGTGGAACCCAAATGTGAAGCAGGTCAAGGTGAGCTAGCATCAAGGGCACACCATTATTTTATGACACACCTGACAGAGAAAGCAGGTTTGTTGACATTTCACACTCTACAGATTCTTCAAAAAATCGGCAAGGACACTATGGTGACTCATGAGGTGTCAGGAGATACACCAGGCAATGTAGTGGGGCCTCGGGATTTTGTCAGCGTTCGATGCGCAAAGCGCCGAGGCTCCACCTGCTTCTTGGCTGGAACGTCCACTCAACATCCAGAGATGCCAGAGCAGAGGGGTGTGGTCCGGTGAGGGAAGACTCGAATGAATAAATAAGCGGCATCATTATCTAATATTAAAAGTAATGACTACGTTTGACAGGGGAGAGAATGGGCCCACATGCATAGTTATGAAGCCCAGCAGTGAAGACCCAAATAAGACCAAATTCACCTGGTTACTAAATATAGATTTAAAGGTACATTGTCTTCTCTGCTCTTCCTTTTCCATAGTGATGGATTTCATTGCAGCCAGAGTATTCTAAAACTAATTCTGCCTTTATTTTTTTTAATTTGCAGGGCTGGATCCCAAAGACCATCATCAATAAAGTGCTCTCCCAGACACAGGTGGACTTTGCCAACCACCTCAGGCAAAGAATGGCCTGTCAGGTTACCGCGGAGATGGCTCACACCTGCTGACAATTTACATCCCTCCGATGCTTTGACATCTGGCATTTGGTAGTGGCAGAGGAGACATGTCATAAACATGCTATGATTAGGCAAAAGTAATTTCTAGGGACATTAGATGAATATATTGCTTGACTAAACATGGGGAAATCTGGGCATATCTGCTGTATCAATTGGCCAAGGGAAAGTTTTTCTTTCACTTACATCATAATTCCGATGAACATATTCATTGCAATAAACCATGAGCCTGTCCGAACAGTAAAACATTGAATAAACCGCACATAGTTTCAGAGTGATAACGCATCGTTCTGCTTTGAAGTTGCACATTTTATTGCAGTGCTTTATTTATTGATTTGATGCGGTTGCAATAAAACGCTGCCAAGTGAATAAACGATTTCTATGTCGTTGTTATTTATGATTGTATGCAAAAAAATCTCCCTATGCATGATACAAAGGAAGCTTTATTTTTATCATTGAGGCATGCCAAGAATTTTATTTTTCTGTCCGTTCTGCATTTTTCAATCTGAATCTGAGTTAACCTTTGATCAGTTACCATGTCAGTTTTTACTCTGATCGTGTAGTGCCCTATGACATTCACCTGCATATTACTCAGTTTATTCTGATAACATGTTCAGATCTTTATTGTTTTTAGACCTTTTGCACTTTTACTCAATTGTATTTATTTATTTTTTACACTGTGCTCATTGATATGCCCATAGTTGTCGATATGATTCGCAAATAAACTTCCATTACATGCCTTCAAAAGTTCAGCTGAGTCTTTGCTCAATTTGAAACACACATTGTTTATTACATAGAATAGATATAATTAAAAGCAAACAACATTTTCATCCTTTTAACAAGCTTCAAGGGCGGGAAATGGCGATGTAACTATGATGTCTGCAGAGGAGAATTTGTGCTATGGTACACGCCACGGTAACTCTGAGCCAGAGAACAATGACGTAATAACTGGGGCTCGCGATAGGAAACGACAATTCCCATGATGCACTTGCGCTACCGTGGCCGCTGGACGGGGGAAGGGAAGCTGAGATTGGAGGGGGAAACAATCAGAAACTGAGGTACTTTTCACTTCTTCTTATCACATAACATGCTCATGTAGGAGTACACCGTGTTCATGTGCTGTGCCGTTTTAAGTGATTCCGAGGCAAAAGGCGATTTATTTGCGTTGATATATGCACTGGGACTCCCTTCTGCGTTCCAGTTGAATAGAGCTACACTTAGCCCGTTAGTTAGCCTGACAGCTGGCTTTTCTTGTGATAACGAGGCGGTTTTAGCTACCCAATTGCAAACACTTCATGTCTATGTCATGGTTTCCTTCGTCCGTGCACTGCGAACACCGAGCGCTCTATTGGCATGCATTGCGTCAATTGCATTCGGTGCTTGAGGTGATGTCGTACCTGAGCCTTTGTGCCGCCTGAGGGGTTGCTAGCTGACATATTGCTAGCTGACTGACAGCTACTGTACTAACTGTGTCGATTAAACGGCTGTAAACTTCGGATTGTAGTAATAATTTAAAAGAAAACAGGTTTTAATTTTTAAAATAAATTTATTACATTTACTATTGAGAAATATTCTTTTATATATATATATATATATATTTATAGAAGACATTCTAAATACAATAAAAATATATACTAGTCCTTCTAAAAAAATTAGCATATTGTGATAAAGTTCATTATTTTCTGTAATGTACTGATAAACATTAGACTTGCATATATTTTAGATTCATTATACACAACTGAAGTAGTTCAAGCCTTTTATTGTTTTAATATTGTTGATTTTAGCATAAAAAGTCAAGAAAACACAAAATTCCGATCTAAAAAAAAAAAATTGCATATTTCATCCTACCAATGCAAAAAAAGTGTTTTTTAAATCCAAAGAGTCAACCTTCAATTAATTATATCAACTATGCACTCAATACTTGGTCGGGAATCCTTTTGCTGAAATGACTGCTTCAATGCGGCGTGGCATGGAAGCAATCCGCCTGTGGCACTGCTGAGGTGTTATGGAGGCCCAGGATGCTTCGATAGCGGGCTTAAGCTCATCCACAGTGTTGGGTCTTGTGTCTCTCAACTTCCTCTTCACAATATCTTACAGATTCTCAATGGGGTTCAGGTCAGGAGAGTTGACAGGCCAATTGAGCACAGTAATGCCATGGTCGGTGAACCATTTACCAGTGGTTATGGCACTGTTAGCAGGTGCCAAGTCGTGCTGAAAAATGAAATCTTCATCTCCATAAAGCTTTTCAGCAGATGGAAGCATGAAATGCTCCAAAATCTCCTGATAGCTAGCTGCATTGACCCTGCCCTTGATAAAACACAGTAGACCAACACCAGCAGCTGACATGGCACCTCAGACCATCACTTGACTGTGGGTTCTTGACACTGGACTTCAGGGATTTTGGCATTTCCTTCTAACCAGTCTTCCTCCAAACTCTGGCACCTTGCTTTCCGAATGACATGCAAAATTTGCTTTCATCTGAAAAAAGTACTTTGGACCACTGAGCAACAGTCCAGTGCTGCTTCTCTGTAGCCCAGGTCAGGCGCTTCTACTGCTGTTTCAGGTTCAAAAGTGGCTTGACCTGGGGATTGCGGCCCCTGTAGCCCATTTCCAGCACACGCCTGTGCACGGTGGCTCTGGATGTTTCTACTCCAGACTCAGTCCACTGTTTCTGCAGGGCCTCCAAGGTCTGGAATCGGCCCTTCTCCGTAATCTTTCTCAGGGTGCGGTCACCTCTTCTGGTTGTGCAGTGTTTCCTGCCACACTTTTTCCTTCCCACAGACTGCCTTGAAACAGCACTCTGGGAACAGCCTATTCGCTCAGAAATTTCTTTCTGTTTTAGCCTCTTGCTTGAGGGTGTTTATGATGGCCTTCTGGACAGCAGTCAGGTCGGCAGTCTTGCCCATGATTGCGATTTTGAGTAATGAACCAGGCTGAGAGTTTTTAAAAGCCTCAGGATCTTTCGCAGGGGTTTTGAGTTAATTCGTTAATTCAGATGATTAGGTTAGTAGCTTCTTTAGAGTACCTTTTCATGATATGCTAATTTTTTGAGATAGGGTTTTTTTTTCTTGACTTTTTTGCCAAAATCATCAATATTAAAACAATAAAAGGCTTGAACTACTTCAGTTGTGTGTAATGAATCTAAAATATATGAAAGTCTAATGTTTATCAGTACATTACAGGAAATAATGAACTTTATCACAATATTCTATTTTTTTGAGAAGGACCGGTATGTATAAGCATTTCACCCTTTCAGAGACAGTGGTCACTACAGTGGATTAAGGGTGTGACAAAATATCAAAATGGTGATATATCGTGATACTTTGTATCCCAAAAGGTTATCGATATGCTCCTGCCAAGAATCGAGATACCATTTTGAAAAGGTGTCAATGTCTAAAAAAAAAATAAATAAAAATGGACCAACAAGTTGCTACCAAAATTTTCCACCATAATAGTGTCTCAGTTAACTCTAAGGCTGCATTGACGGTGCTCGACGCCCAATCCATTTAGACTAGGAACGTTCGTTCGTTCGGAACCAGCGCATTCACAGTCATTCTGTCCGATTTCAGGGCATTTCCAGGTCATTTTCTGTTGAGTTTGAGTCACTGCCTATTCATTTGGGTGATTCCCAGGTCATTACCTGTTCTGTAACTCAAACAGGAAGAGACCCATAAAATACCCCAAAATCAACAGGAAGTAACTGAAAATGAACAGGTAAATGACCTTAAATGGCCCAAAATTACCTCATTGCCTGGCATTGGCTGCCACTCCGGCCATAGACGTTCAATCAGTTTGAAGTGGGAGGGATGGTACTGCCACCCTCCGAGTTCAAATGGATTGGACGTCTACTAATGATAAACTCATTCCAATTCACAGCAGAAGCTTGTTTTTCTGTTTATTAGTTGTTTGTAGAATATCCTAGAATTATTTCCTGACCAATGTACCGATAATCGTTGTATCGTCAGATCGTTCTCGTGAGCCTGGTATCGCAAATCGTATCGTATCGTGAGGTACCAAGAGGTTCCCACTCCTACAGTGGACAGCTATTCAAAAGTTGACACATTTTAATCATTATTGTATTTTTATGTTTGTTGTTTTATAATATAAATGTATATGTTAATTCAATTTTAATAAAAACTGAATTAAATCAAAATAAATATGATCAAGAGACTCTCTAAAGTAGATCCCTTCCAAATAGTATTTAACTCATTATAAGCCATCGATGGCGATAGACGTCCAATTCATCTAAATCAGAAAGACTTTGCTGTGAATGCTCATGTTTCAGTGCCACTGGCAATTCGCCCGTTCTCAGTAAAAATGGACTGGACGTCTAGCAGTGGCCTGTCAGGGTTAGAAAGAAAGAAAAAAAAAAAACAGAATTCGTAAATGATAGGGTTATTACAGTAAGGGTCGGTGGGATCGGTTTTGGGTCGGTTTTTTGATTGCATGTTTGATTTTTGAAAAAGGCAGTAATTTGTAGGGATGTCCTGATTGCATATTTTTGCATCCGAGTCACCTGATTTTGAGAATCTCCCGATACCAAGTCCCGATACGACACTGAAAAAAAAGTTTATTTATTTATTTTTTTTGCACAAAAGGTTTAAACACGTTACTGTCCCACCGTGCCGCCTTGATAATGTGAATTATTTTCAAAAAAGAATAATGTAGAAAAATGCTTGTCTTTATTCAATGCTTCAATGAGTGAGTTCACTCAAATCTGCTCATGCTGCTGAAAACAGCCAATCACTTATACAATGAGTTGCCCAGCATACTTATGACTGGGCTTCAAGGTTAACGATGATTTACACATTTGTACCTTTGATCATAGAGCTACCAGGCTTCTGTGGCAAGATCAAAGCTACAAACCCGTCAATCATGGTCAACTTTAAGTACCAAACGCAAGCTGCACTGGACAGCTTGAATGCACTGCTTAGCAGGATGGAGGGTGTGGCGCTAGGAGTGGGAACCTCTTGGTATCTCACGATGCGATACGATTTGCGATACAAAGCTAATGATAACGATGATCTGACGATATAGCGATACAACGATTTGCGATACATTGGTTAGGAAATCATTCTAGGATATTCTACAAAAAACTAATAAACAGTAAAACAAGCTTCTGCTGTGAAGTGGAATGAGTTTATCACTAGTAGACGTTCAATCCGTTTGACGTGGGAGGGATTGCAGCGAATGAACGAATGCCAGGCAATGAGTAATTTTGGGCCATTTCAGGTCATTTACCTGTTGATTTTCAGTTACTTCTTGTTGATTTTTGGGTATGTTATGGGTCACTTGCTGTTTATCTTGCGTTACAGAACAGGAAGTGACCTGGGAATCACCCAAATGAATAGGCAGTGACTCAAACTCAATAGGAAATGCCCTAAAATGAAAAGCAAGTGACCTGTAAATGCCCCGAAAATCGAAACGAATGACTGTGAATGCTCTGGTTTTGAATGAACGAACGTTCCCAGTCTAAATGGATTGGGCGTCGAGCACCGTCAATGGCAGCCTTATTTTTTATTTATTTTTTTAATTGACACCTTTTTAAAACGATATCTCGATTCTTCACAGGAGCATATCGATAACCTTTTGGGATACAAAGTATCACGATATATCACCATTTCGATATTTTGTCACACCCCTATGTGGCGCTGTACAAGCATCAAGCAAAAAAAAAAATTTCTAATTAAAAACCCGATCCTTTTCACCCAATTCCAATCATATGAAAAATGGCCCGATCGGCCCGATTTCTGATTACGTGATCGGATCGGGACATCAGTTTGGGTGTGGTGGCTCAGTGGTAGTGTCCCACAACCCAGTGGTTGTGGGTTTGATTCTTCACATTGATGAACTCGTTTTAGTATCCTTGAGCAAGGTACTGAACCCCACGTTGCTCCTGGTGCTTGGTTACCAGTAGGTAGTGGTGGTGTAGTGTAAAGGGCTTAGAGGGCCTTGAAAGGTGGAAAAGCGCTCTACAAGTACCTCTACCATCCCTAATAATCCCTAATAGTTTTTTTTTTCTTTAAGTGAAACTAATTGATAATAATATTTTTTAAATAATGACTAATTAATGACTAATAATGAATAATTATTTCAGACACTCGGGTTGAAAATTTGCAATTTTTTAATTTCCAGATGTTCTTCTCATGCATTTTAAATAGTTTTACAAAACTGAAAAGATACTTCAAATCCATTGAGATTTGGCTAAGTAATCACATTTCTCTCTGTAGAATTTGTAGAAATTTAGATCTTAAAATCTGAGAAAAGAGCCATTTTTGCTCTGGAGCCATCGGTTCTTGAAATAGACTTCTGACCTTCGCTTTGATCATTTATGTAATGGCATCACCAGCCTGGCCTGTATGGCATTTTGCAGCAATATCTTTAATATGCATACAAAAGCACTTTCAAACACAAGTTTAAGAAACAAACCTTGATGGGAAAGTGTCTTAGGTGAAAGTTTATACATGGATGATTTACATAATATATTTTTTAAATTTCCTAAGATAGACAATAATTACTTTTTATATCTTATGCCTTTCAGTGTCTATAGGAGAGCTGTGTGATTAATTTCTTTTTCTTTGTTTTGCAGATAGTAAAATTTATGAGTCCTCCTCCAAAAAATTGTTGCCATAAAGAACGCCAGTTCACCCATGACCCGGATCCGGATGCCTGGCCTTCTTATTGTTTCACATGAGGCTTAAGATAACTCAGTCAATTAAAGTGTACTGCTATCTCGAAGTGCTTATTGGATTTGTCTCGAGAGCCAAAGTAATGGAAGTGTCTACTATGAGGAGATCTCAAGCCTGAAAAGCGATGTCATTATCCAGCTTCTGGGCACCTCCGATGGCGATGAGGAGCAAAGCAACTGGCCAAGCAGATCTGTGGATGGGAGGAAGGAGGGAGGGTTCCGGGAAACGTGCCATTTCCTCTGGGTGCTAGACTGGTATCTGCACATTCCGCTCCGTGTGCACACTCAAGGTTAGGAGAACATAAGAGGAGGCTGTCTGCCTCTCGAACCAGTCGAACCAACAGTCATCGTCAGTTCCCAGGGAATACCCGAGATGTTAACTACCCGGATATCTGTTACTAACTCGATGAAGTCCAACTTGTGACCGTGGACGTTTTGATCTAATTGAAGCATAAATACTTGCAATCACTACACATGTGCGCTCAAGAAACCATGGTAGTCCTTGTAGCAGCTTGTCAGCCCACGTCAGTCTGGGATTTCAGAAGCCTTTAAAGGCAAAATCGGGAAGACCCTTGCCAGTCAACACACTCATATGCAATGGAAGAAGACACTGATGTCACTTTCCACCTTGAGGTAATGAATTTGGCCTTCCACATATCTCACCATTTTATTTGGACTAAAAAATTGAGGTTGTTGTGTCTTGGCCCTCTTAGCTCTTATTAGTATTGTCATTTTTATGGAGATGGGTTCTTATCCTGTACTGTTTAACAATTGAGAGCTCATTTGTTTTTAGCAGTTCACCCACATGTGTTTAATTTAAGACCTAAGGTCAACAGCTTTCTCCACTGCTTTAGCTTGTAATCTCTGCGCTGGCTCGCTTTGCCATGTTACCATGGCGGCAGCTGACAGAGCACTTCTCTTATCCTCAGATTGCTTTCCCTTTGTAAGGTCGCTTTTTATTAAGGCTTCCACATGAATTTAGTCGCCAACAATCAATGAGTTAAACATGTTTTTTTGTTTTTATTGTGTGTGCATCTCATAACCATCTTCTGCATGTGACACTCTGCGTACTCTTAGGGCCAAAACAGTTTGTCTCCTGAATGTAAATCATCAGAGGAGACTACCAACGGACTTTCCAACCAAAAGCCTGTGAGTACTGTTAATAATCCATTCTGTTTGTATTCTCCACCTTCAAGATTTCCTCCTCCTTCAAAAATGATTTTGTCTTTCCAGATTATGAATGGATTGATTATCAGTCATAATGTCAGAGACAACACCAACGGTTGTTCACCTCTCGCATCTCTGCCGGTAATTGCTTTTCGCTAGCAGAAAGAATGATTGATTCATGTGTTGTAGCAAGTGGAACGTCTTAAGATATAATAACGATTTTTAAGAAATGTTGACCTCAGATTGGTTCATCTTTAGAAAAATTTAAATGTAATTTAGGTCAGTACAGTACCAGACAAGACAAACAAAAATTTGCAGTATGTATAACCTTGGTTACAATTAGGGATGCAACGATAAAGTTAAGTCACGGTTCTGTTCGATTTTCGATATGAGGGACACGATTTTCGATTCGATTCAATACAGTTAATGTTTTGAAACCAAAAATACAAGTGTTATTTTTTTTCCAATGTTTTTTTTTTTTTTTTTTTTGTACTTTGCTAACAAGCAAAATTAACAATGCGACCATATAAACATGCATTTTAGTGCAGAATATTTATGTGCCTACTTCTTACTGATCTGAAGAAATTTTGTATAAAAGTGCTGAGAACAATCTGTTTGTAAAGTAAGGTGGGGTACACTGTTGATTGCTACAGCTCTCGTAGCAGCTAGGTTTACCGTAGGAGCAAAACATTGTATATGTGTTCCGAGTCCATCTTTGTCAAGTATTGAATTAACAATATTTGCAGCATTATCTATAGTCACTGGTATACCGTAATTTCCCGAATATAACGCGCACTTTTTTTCCCCAAAATCAACTTGTAAAATCATGGTGCGCATTATAAACGGGTACATGGATGGAGACAGAAATATATATATATATAAAACGATTTTTTTGTATTTGACACGGCCACGTTGTGTTGAAGAAATGTATGCGGCGATCCGTTGCCGACCATTACGGTGCGTGACATCACCATTTTGTTTTGGTAATACTTCACTCTGATCGGCAGAATGATTTCGTCTGTGTTAGTCTGCTTTTTTCACTCTTCATAAAGCACAGAATTTAGTTTCTTGAACTCATTTGAGTCAGCGTTTATTGTAGCTCCGCAACTCGGACCATAACAAACGTAACAACACAGACTTCCTGTGTGTGTCCGTCAACTATATCTGGGAGGGACTTGGGGGAGGGGGGGGTGTCACGAGGCACATCTAGTTTCCTATTTGATGATATCTAGTGTGTGTGCACGAGTTGTCGGTGCATTAAAAAAGTTAACAAACGCCTCAGATGTCACGTCTGCTCATTACTGCACAACACCAGCATATGACAATCGACTTTCATAAACAGGATGAGTTTGAAGTACGGAGCGCTTAATTTGCCACTTATTGTTCATCATGTAACAATGTAGTAGCTCTCTGTGTCCCATAGTGTTAATCTGTCGGTTGTCAAAGCGAGGTTGTTCGTAGCAGCCAAGTCGGTAACAATGTTTTGGCGGACTTCGTTGTAAATATCCGGGAAGACAGTCTGTGTGAAATATGTACGAGAGGGGATAGCATATCCAGAAAACCCAAAATTCTGCCACACAGCGGATCCGTACAACGCTGAAGCCGCCTCCTCAAACTTCTGTCTTTCCTTGCTGGCCATGTCGTGTCTGTTACTTCTGCCACAAACAAATGCAGCGTGCTTCACTCCGCCCTCCATGCAGTTTGGGGGAGGAAAGGAGGTGGGTTGATCGCGGGGAGGAGCTGTTTCAGAGCTTTTCAAGGCACAGCCCTCAGTTTTTGATGCACCCCGGGCATATTAGCGAGCGCACACAAGAAAAAATTCGGAAAATACATTTTGGGAGCTTTTTATTTGCATCGAATATTTTTGCGTATTGAATTGAAGAGGGCGTATCGAATGATTCAATATAAAACGGAGTATTGTTGCATCCTTAGTTACAATTATATAATTTTACCCCTCCTAGCCACTTGAGACATATTAAAACACACTTAGGTAATTAAGTGTTTTCTCTGCCAGTTTTTAACTCTTCCGTAGTCAATAAACAGGAGATTATTATGAGACTCTTGAAGAAATGAAAAGATATGCTTGCACAGTTCTCCACATGTAATAAAAATGTAAACAACAAGAATTAAACATTGTATATTCAAACACCAATATTCTCAACCGAACCATATAATTTCTTTTGGCCAAAGTCTGAGTTTAGCTGGTATAATTTTTTGGAATATTATAGTCAAACTGCAAATGTGTGACTTGTGATAGTAATTCCGATCATGTTTTAAATATTTTGAAAAGAGTATAGCTGTTACATATAAGGTATTTATGTGGGTTAGATCAGCACTGATCCAAACTACATTCGGCAAAAGTTTGTTCCGACTTAAAATAATGTGATAGTGACGTGAAAGTTGCTGATGTTCAATTTGTGTCCAGATTTCAGCACTCAAGCAGAATGGTCTCCTGCAGTCACTTGCAGGAGGAGGGGACCCAGCTAAACCTGCAGGTAACACACACACAAACCAGCTTTATTCTCACATCCTATTCCCTCTAGAATTTGGTCTCGTATCCTAGACACGAGGCTACTGTGCAGACCTCCCTCTGGGATACGGGTTGTTGGCTTGGTGCTTAGGGCTTCTGAAAGATGCTGAAGTAGCTGTACCCATCATATGAATGGTGAATGTTTTAATGACACAGTGAGGTTCTTAACCTATTTGACTTAAGGCCAAAGTTTCCTATAAAATTGTCCAGTGGCCATTCAAGTTTAAAAACTAAACCATTATCATATGTTCTACCACAGAATGGGATAAAATGACTAATAATAATGCAATAATTAAAAGTTCAAATGAATGAAAGCATAAAAATAAGCATGTGTTAAATTTCTGCACATACAGTGGCGCCTCCACAAATTTTTCACAGGGGTGGCCAGATGGGGCCACTTAAAATCTTGGGGTGGCCAAAACTAAAAGCCATAATTTCAGGTTTTCTTTATATTATTGCATTAACAAGGTCAGGGGTAAACTATCAGAAAGACTTAAGGACACGGCTATTGATATACTTTGGTGTATTGTGTAATATTTGATGTTACTAATGATTTAATGTGCATAGTCCATAACTGTCCAGTCAACATTTTGAGTTCCACAACAATTCTGTTTTTATTGCGTTGTGTATATATTAGGCATAAGGTGTACATTTAACTAGGGCTGTCAAACGATTAAAATTTTTAATCGAGTTAATCACAGCTTAAAAATTAATTAATTGTAATTAATCGCAATTCAAACCATCTCTAAAATATGCCATATTTTTCTGTAAATTATTTTTGGAATGGAAAGATAAGACAAGACGGATATATACATTCAACATACTGTACATAAGTACTGTATTTGTTTATTATAACAATAAACCCACAAGATGGCATTAACATTATTAACATTCTTTCTGTGAAAGTGATCCACGGATAGAAAGACTTGTGATTCTTAAAGGATAAATGTGAGTTTGTTTTGTATATTGTGACTAAATATTGCCATCTAGTCTATTTGTTGAGCTTTCAGTAAATGATACTGTAGCGACTTAACTGTTCTGCCCAAATGCACGATGGGAAGTGGTGTAACCATGACTGTGTGTGGTGGCTGCAAATGCTATATCTTCTCTGCATTGGGTACACTACAGGGTGTTAAGAAAAAGATCAACTCCTGTCATTCGTCCCCACGTCGCTTCACACAATATTTATAGTTACTGTGGGAGAGATGACAACGCTTTTGCCAATTAAAATCACGGCCCCAATGAATGCTTGTATCTACTCCACTCACTTGACACTGCCTCTTATCTCTGTATACAAGTAAAACGGCGCCATTGTAGGCTGTTTGCGGCAATGCGTGAGTGAGTCGTACCGCGAATTCGTTAATTGCGATAAATATTTTCACGTGTTAAAAAAAATTAATTACCGCCCGTTAATGCGATAAATTTGACAGCCCTACATTTAACAAAAGAAAATGAATGCATTCATTTGGGATGAAATGCATAACTGATGCTACAACAATCTAATGATATACTGGCAAGTGGGGTGGCCAACCAATTTATAGGGGTGGCTGTGGCCACCCCTGGCCACCCCCTGGTGGCGCCACTGCGCACATAGTTGAATGTTTCATCCAGAGGTACATTGTATTAAATGCTATAGTCAGGGGTGCACATAATTTTTTTTGCCCAGGTTCTCAGAGGAGGACCTGGAGATATGACTTGGTCCTCATTGAGCTTGAGAGCCGACCCGCCCGATGCGATAAATTTATGACAAGCTTCACTTAGAGCCAATTAACTTTGATTAATTATATTAACAATTAATGCTTGATTAAAATCAACTGGCACAACAAAATTGCCATTACTTTGAATTGAAATGTAAAGAAATAAAAAGCACCTATTCAAAATAAAGGGCATTATGCGGCTCCCACATTAACTCCAAGCCTTTTTAAAAGTGGGATGTCCTCCTCATAAGACCTCATTGAACGTGCATGTTTAGCTTTGTAAAATGCGAGCAAAAACACGTTTGTCAGTGCATTTCGCTGTTCATTACCTTTATTCCGCCACTTGTCCATAGGGTGAGTGGGGTCCTGTTTGACATCGATATTTTGTGTAATTGCCACATGCGCTCTGTTTTTTCGTGCTTTTCAAAGTTTGGATGGCTGAAATTCTTTGACCCAACATAAAATGCGCTGCTCTTATCGGCGACATTGGGATTCTCACGGCACATTTTGTACCACATTTCCGTGCGAGCATCATTTGCTTCTAGCCATGGTACATCCTATAGCCACTTTTCAGCAAAAGTCCTTTTTTTCGGTAGCTCCGGTGACGTCTCTGTCGTCTGTCTTTTGACGGGGGTGGGGGAACACGGAAGTAATTACTCAGTGTGGCTGCCTCTTCGACATTTTGAGAAGTTATTTTCTCGTGTCCGCTGCAAATACAGTGGTCAGCCATCGGTATGCAAAAGCGTATCTAAGCCGTTGAGGGCCAGCGCGTTGGTCTACGTCCCGTACGCATGCGCGCATGCGGACCACTTATGTGCACCCCTGGCTATAGTGTTATTAGTAATTACAGAATGTATAATAGGGGTGTGAGCAAATTTCGAAATGGAGATATACAGTGAGGAGCAGAAATATTTGCACCCCTTGTAATTTTGCAAGTTCACCGACTTAGAAAATAGGTAAAGGTCTGAAATTTCAGTCATAGATACATTTCCACTCTTACACACTCTTAGCCAAAATCTAAGAAAAAAAAAAAAACAATCTAACTCTCATTGTATGGTTTTTCAATAATTATTTGTAATTTACTGGGGTTTCATAAGTATTTGAACCCCTGAGAAAATCAGTGCTAATATTTAGTGCAGAAGCCTTGGTTTGCAATTACAGAGGTCAGATGTTTTCTGTAGTTCTTCACCAGGTTTTCACATACGGTAACAGGGATTTTGACGCATTCCTCCACACAAATCTTGTCTACAGGCATGAAAATGTTTCACCTTTCGGCGAAATTCACCGTTTTGAAGTAAAAAAGGGTGACCTACGTGAATTGTGTAGATCCGAGGAGAAATTTATTTTGGGGGCGCGGGGGTCGGAAGATTTTTTTTCAAAAAGTTATTATTATTATTATCATCTAATTAACTTAGTATGTAAACTGAGCACTTCAAAAATCGGTCCTTTAAAAAAGTGACACTTGGACAGTCAGCAAATCCTTCTGGCTGCTTCGCTGACGAGAACGAATCGTAGGCCCAAACTGCGTTCCATTATTCCAATTGCGCGCACTCTTTACGTGTACATAGAGTGCTTGGAGAGCCTTTGGTTGCACTGCAAAGCTGCGAAAACAAAAAGCAAGCCTTATCCACGCTGGGGCAAACCACAGCGCAGCAACCACACTTGCCTGCATTTGCCAGCAGATTGAATTTGGTGAGTAATGGTTTCATTCGTTTTCATATTTTGCGATATAGTAAAGTTACTGCCGTTCGTTGCAGCTTGCGTTGAACACTGCCAGAGCTAGCCAAATCTCCCGTGAAAAAATAGCTCCCGTTAAGTTAGCGTCAAGCTTGTGTATTTAACAGTAATATAAACGAAGCAACACACTGTTGAGTCAAATTAAGCGGCATGCTCGGATGGAGGGGGGCGCCTCGCATCGATCCCGTCGTCCGCCTGAGGCACGGTATTTTCGGCTGGGACTTGAGCTGACGGCCGGTGTTGTGCCGAAAAATAGCCGCCCCGCGTGAAACGTCCCCCCTGACGTGAACGCTTATTTATAACGCTTTATTGAGGTGAAAACAAAAAATGTTTTCATGGACGCATTACAGTAAAGGATTTACGTCTGTAAATCAGTTTTAAATAAATAAATTACACAAAATACTAGTACTGTATTTTAGTAACAAATCGTGGATTGGGCCACATAACCATCTTTGAACAGAAATGTATTAGTCTACAGGTTTTCATGACCATATCCTAATGACAATCACACAGGTATGACATTTATTAGTTCAAGAAGAGTAAAATAATACATATTCACGGTACAAGAAAATTATTTCCATGTCCATTGATTGGTAAGAAAAAGCTGTTTGTACGAGTGACGTGTGGGCGCTCAATAATAAAATAAATTAACAAATAAATAGAATAAAATAAATTAAATAAACGCTCAATAAAGCGTTATAAATAAGCGTTCCCGTCACGGGGGGCGGCTATTTTTTGGCACAACACCGGCCCAACGAGTGGTGGGAATGAATTCTTGCTTCTTAAAGCTTTTCAGAAAGACAGTGATCCCTCATTTTTCGCAGTTAATGGGTACCAGAACCCGCCGCGATAAGTGAAACCACGAAGTGCCCCCCCATTTTTTTGTGCGTGTTCAATTTATTTATTCAGTTTAGCATTGGAAAAAAGATACACATATAAGACGTTTTTTCACTTTTTTCCCCCCAATGTATAATTAATCGTTTTTAAGCGCTTCAAAATGTAATAATTATGATGATTTAAAAATGTTACTGTCCCACCGAATTATTTTTAAACAAGAATAAAGTAGTAGGAAAATGCTTGGCTTTATTAAATGCTTCATAGTGAGTCTACTCAAATCCTCTCAAGCTGCTCACTTAGTTAAACGATGACTGACGCATGCGCAAGCTTTTTCTATGATTGATTTTTTTGATCGAAGTGATTTTTTTTTTTTTTTTTGAAGCAACTTATTTTTTGATTGAATAATAAAAACACAAATGTCATTGCCAAAATGTGGCCCAAACGCAAAACAACATTACTTCAATCGAAAAGGTTGTTTCAATCAAGAAAAATAGTTTTCAAATGCTTTTTGTCTCAAATTTATTTTTGCATTCAAACACATTTTTTAAACTAAGTGACATTTTTTGGATTGAAGATATATATTTTGATTGAAGCCCCTTTGTTTTTTTGTTGAAGCAACTTTTTTTTGATTGAATGATAAAGACACAAATCTACCTCCATAGTTATTGAGAAAGAAATTAAGAAAGCTTTAAAAATAAAAGCTACCGGGAGTCAGATTTTTTTTTTTAAAGTTAAGATTTATATTTCATTATGTAGACATGCCTGGTAAGGAAAGGAGATTGAAGGATAAACAAAAGGAGTTGGATGAGGCTGCTAAAGGCAGTGGATATCTCATCAGCTGGGTGAATAGCACACTTGTAAGAATAACAGTTTGCAAGGATAGTCGGGTATAAAATACAATTATAAACACAATTACAATGTTATTTTCTATAACATTTTATGTCATTGCTTTATTAATTATTTGGCTAAAGTTGTCAAATATGGATAATAACGAAATAATAGTTTTGAGGAAACTGCTGTTGGTGGCTCAGTGACCATCTGATGTGGTTTGTTCTCAGATAAACAAGCTGAGGAAGGACGTTTTGATGCAGAGGTTGAAGGAAGAAAAGAGGCAGTGACTGAGTCACAGCCAGAAAGTGTTTATGACAGTGTTGATTTCTATTCACTGTTGCCCCTTCCCAATTAAAGTATGTCACAGTCACAGCCAATTATAATCTTTTGCTGGTTAAAAGTGAAGTTTATGTTGTTGTAAGGTGTATTAAATACTTGTTCATGTGGCCCTTTTGATGTATGAGCATCTGCCCCTCTACTGGTCTCGGTAGACGGGCAGGTGCTCATACCACGGCCCTGCTAAAAAACTTGTGCGTTGACAGAGCTCAGTATTTTGTTGGGTTGTACAGTGTACTGTAACATATTTCCTCCACACCCTTCTCACCTTTTTAACCCCTGACCCGTTTTCATGCCTGTGTCTAGATCTGTCAGGTTTCAGGGCTGTCGTTGAGAAACACAAAGTTTTAGCTCCATCTAAAGATTTCTATTGGATTGAGGTCTGGAGACTGGCTAGGCTATTCCAGAACCTTGATATGCTTATTACGCAGCCACTCCTTGGTCGGTTTGGCTGTATGTTTCGGATCATTGTCATATTTGAAGATCCAGCCATGACTCATCTTCAAGTCTCTGACTGGGGGAAGGAGGTTGTGGCTCAAAATCTGACGATACATTTCGCCATTCATCCTTCTTTATACAGTACAACAGTCTTATCCCTTTTGCCAAAAAGCAGCCCCAAAACATGAGGTTTCCACCCCGATATTTCACATTGGGATGGTGTTCTTGGGATTGTACTCATCCTTCTTTTTCCTCCACACATGACTTGTAAAGTTTGCACCAAAAAGTTCCACTTTGGTTTCATCTGAGCACATAACTTTCTCCCATGATTCCTCTGCATCATTCAGATGGTCCCTGGCAAACTTCAGACGGGCCTGTACATGTACGGTCTTCAACAGGGCAATCTTCTGAACAAACTTTAAACCATTGCACCGTAGTCTTCTACTGACAGTAGCCTTTGAAACAGTGCATCCAGCTCTCTTCAGGTCATTGACCAGCTCCTGCTGTGTAGTTCAAGGCTGAGCCCTCACTTTTCTCATTGTGAGTGATGACCCACGAGGAGAGATTTTACATAGAGCCCCAGTCCGAGGTAGATTATCAATCGTGTTTAGCATTTTCCATTTTCTAACAATTGCTGCAACTGTTGACTTATTCTCGCCAAGCTGCTTGCCAACGGTCCCATAGCCTTTCCAGCTTTGTGGAGCGCCACCATTTTTTTATCTGGTGTCTTTCGAAACCTCTCTAGTTTTGCCAATGGTAGCAGTTGGATTATGACTGACTGACTGGGGTGCACAGGTAACATTAATGAGCTTTAAAGGGGTGGTGGGTGGGTGGTTACTCATGGGATAAAGGTGGACTTTTTTAAGGTAGACTGACAACTCTTTGAGTGTCATAATTGTGTGCTGATTCTCAGGGGTACAAATACTTATGTACCTCAGTAAATTACAAATAAATTATTTAAAAAATCATACAATGTGATTCCTGGATTTTCTTTTAGATTATGTCAATGAGTGAAAATGCGTCTATGATTGGAATTTCAGACCTCTACCTATTTTCTAAGTGGGTGAACTTGCAAAATCACAAGGGGTGCAAATACTTCTGCCCCTCACTGTATAGTGATACTTTGTATTCCAAAAGGTTAACGATTTGCTCCTGCCAAGAATTGATATATATCGTTTTAAAAAGGTGTCACTGTTTAAAAAAAAAAAAAAAAAAAAAAACGACAAGTTGCTTTCAAAATCTTCCACTAAAATAGTGTCTCTGTTAACAATGGCTGGCTGCCATTGACAGCGTTAAACCATTTAGACTGCGAGGGACAAATTAACATTGGTTCATTCAAAACCAGAGCATTCGGAGCTTTTGGGGGGCATTCATAAGTCACTTTCTGCTTGTTTTTGGTCATTTACAGGTCGTTTCGTGTGAGTCATTGTCTATTCATTTTGAGAGATTCCCTGGTCACTTCCTGTTCTGTAAGGCAAGGCAAGGCAAATTTATTTATATAGCACAATTCAACATAAGGCAAGTCAAAGTGCTTTACATCACATGAAGATCATAAAAATCACATTAAAATCAATAGAACATAAAAGACGATGGAAAATAAAATTATACATAAAAATCACATTTAATCACGAATAAAAAAAAATACTACTACTACTAATAATAATAATAATTGAAATCAGCAATGGAGATAAGCACAAGAGAAATAGAAAGCAAATAGATTGAAATATATAGACAGGTATGGATATGCAGTGCTAAACAAAAGCGATTTTAGCCCTGATTTAAAGGAGCTAACAGTTTGAGCATACTTCAGACCTTCAGGTAACTTGTTCCAGAGGTGAGGAGCATAATAACTAAATGCTGCCTCACCCTGCCTGGTTCTTATTCTTGGAACATACAGGAGACCGATTCCAGACGACCTTAGGGATCTAGATGTTTCATAGGAATCTAACAAATCAAGAATGTATTTTGGTCCAAGGCCATTAAGTGTTTTGTAGACGAGCAGTAGTATTTTATAGTCTATCCTTTAACTCACTGGAAGCCACTGTAACGATTTCAAAACCGGTGTAATGTGGTCCAGTTTCCATCTATTTGTGAGGACTCTGGCTGCAGCATTCTGTACTTGCTGCAGCTTCCTGACTGATTTTTTTATGTAACCCAAATTTTAAAGGGACTCGCTCATAAATGCCCCAAAATCAACAGGAAATGACTAGAAATCAACAGGAAATGACCTGGAATGCCCCAAAATTAAATTCATTGCTTGCCACTGACTACCATAGTTGTCTAATCCGTTTGATGGGGAAGGGATGGTAGCGAATGAACAAATGTTGAGACCCTCCCAGTTCAAACAACTGGACGTCTACTAGTGATAAACCCAATTCAAAGCAGAAGGATGAAAATAGCTTGTTTTTCTGTTTATTAGTTGTTTTGTAGACTAGAATGCTAGAATGATTTCCTGACCCATGTATCGATAATTGTTATATCGCCATATTGTGAGATCATCCTTATCGTGAGCCTTGTATCGCATATTGTGTGAGGACCCAAATGGTTCTGGGACAGTACATAGGGGTGTTTTATGTCTTGGACGGCGGCTCCTTAGGTCCTTTTCGTGTAAATTCGGGAATGTATTCTTCGCAGGAGTGAACGATATTTGCGCAAATTTATCGGCTTTTTGCCCCTCAGGTGCAAAGCTGAAATTATTTTGAAGCCCACTAGATTGGGGCTGTGGCCCCATAGTTGAGAATCACTGAATTAGACGGTCCATTGAGTCAGAGTATTTTCTTAGGTCACCTTTGTGTGTGTGTTTCTAGAAGAAAATGAGGAGTTGGAAAAGGCCAGAGAAGAGTGGGAGGCTCTGGAGAACAGCCAACCAGGTCAGAGTTGACAAACAGCTGTTTTCACCCACTTTTCCCAACACTTTGGTGGTGATTATTGTTAGGAATTTAAAACGTTTTTTTCTTTTTTTTTTTTGGACTCTCCCAGCTCTCACTGAGGACTCAAACCCAACACCACTCATCTCTTTCAATGAAGCTCTCCAGTACTTCCAAACTACAGATCTTGGGGACTTGCTTGTAAGCAATGATGGGCATTCTTATATTATGACTTCATCTCAATGTTAATGGAGCTCTTTTAATACAACTGTAATCTTTCAGTCTTCCAGTTGACATTTAAAAGTAGTAAAGCAGTAAATACCAAACACAATTGAAATGATTTCCCCAGAATCCTAAAATAGTTATTCCACACTTGATAATGTCCACAAATTTACTATAGATTAGTGCTGCAACGATTAATCGAATAACTCGAGTATTCGATAAGAAAAAAATACTCGAATTAAATTTTGTTGCTTCGAGTATTCGTTTAATTAAAGTGGCATTGTAATGGTTTATTTTGAAAGTGTTTGCATTTAGTTTTATAGATTAGGGTGGGAACACTGCCCTCTGGTCTGCCTCATTTTACATGGCTGAATCCAACTGCTCCCTGTTAAGACCAACATAAGCTAAGTTTTTGTTTGGGCTAATTTTTTTTAATACATTAATAATTTAGTTTATAGGTATATTTAGTCGTTTTTTGTGGGAATATGAGTCTGAACCATCAGTTAGGAGCAGTGTTGAAAAAAAAAAAAAAAAAAGTTAGTATTTTATAGCATTTAAGATAGGGGACTTTTGCTATGTAAGTTAGTCAATTGTTCTTTTGTTGTACATAGATCCTCATTTATTTATTTTTTTAAATACCGTTTGAGGCTTATCCCAGGTATTTTCATTTTTCATGTTCCTTATCCGATTACTCGATTATTCGAACTAATTAGTTCATCGATTAATCGACTACTAAAATCATCGATAGCTGCAGCCCTACTATAGATTACAGAACAGTAAAAATTTTACTTTTGATTTTTGTTGTTTTGTTTTCCCCCCACACATTTACAGAAAAACATCCAGCCAACTATTCGCAGGACAGGTCTCGCTGCCATCACACACTTCTTTTTTGGGCCCCCTCGACTACACAGGGAACTCACTGAGGAGCGGGACCTTGTTTTTGCCATCGCGCAATGTGAGCATGTGTTTATTGTGCCTGTTTGTGCAATCATCCATGAGTTTATGTCAATGCTGGCGTATGCATATATATTCTATAGGCCACGTGGACAACAGCCAGACAGTCCACATGCGCGTTCTCCAGACCATTTATAAAAGGCTTGTTGGCTGCAGGCTAGACTGTCCTCGTTATGGGACACATTGGGAAAATATTGGCTTTCAGGGTAAATTCAAATAGCATGAATAAAGCAACCTTTTCAAATATTCTGCAAATATCAAAGTATGTTTTGCATTTTAGGTATAGACCCAGCTACGGACCTGCGTGGCACTGGTTTCCTGGGACTCATGCATACTTTGTATTTTGTGATGGACCCGGAGACTTTGCCATTGGCTCGAGACATTTACAAGTTATCCCAACACACTACACAGGTATTGCAAATATGTGTTTGGCATTCACATTTTTAAATTGCGTCTTCAGTTAGTTATATTGTCTCATTTATATTTAACCTTTTGGTTTTACCTGTGTGTACTATGTATTCTAATGTTGTCTTGTGACTGTGCATTCCCAGAACTTTCCTTTCAGTGTGATGTCAATCAACATGACCCGCATTGCGCTGCAGGTGCTCAGAGAGGAAGCCTTGTCTAAGTCAGTCCTTCATTTTTCTTGTTCGTCATATCCTTCCCTATTCATCAGTTATGCAAAATTTGACCTCTTCTCTAATTTTGGCCTCATAAGGGAATGCAATCGTCGACAGCAGGTGGTCGGCGTGTTGAATGAGTTTTATGTGGCAACATATCTGCATTTGTACCAACTGTGGAAGACCCAACAGAAAACTATTGCTGACTCTGGCTTTGTGATAAAAGGTATTTGATGGTTCAAATGTTTATATCAGTTTGCAAGTTGGACAGCAACAACAATTGTAATACCCAAACAAATACAAAGAGATTCTAACCTTTTGTGCAGGCATGTCCAAAGTCTGGCCGTACATTCACCGTACAGTAAATACAAATAGATCTCTGCTCCAACAGAAAGTGTACCAGTAGTTAAACCACAAAATGGTCGTGCGCTTTTTCACCTTTAAGGCCTTCAAAGCGCTTTACCTCGGTAACACACCAGACACATCAAAGGGGCATCAATGTCACCGCGACGACAACACAGTGAAACGCGGCCGTTAGATTTAGCCAATGCACACCAGTCGCAGTGTGGCCGCGTTTCAGACACGTCCTCGAAGCGGCTCGACGCGTCACACGCGAAAAGAACGGCAGAGTTATTTGACATGGGCCGCGACCCTCCTGCATCAATACAACTTGGTAGGATCGGGCAGACTGGAAGTCACTCGTGTAAAAATACGGTGGATCCAGTCGATTCTCATAATAATGTGCAATCGTAACTTTTCGAGTCCATCAGATCTCTTGAGGTTGTGGGTAGGACAGGTCACAGTTTACTTGTTGTAGTTGATTTACTGCTGTCTGCCTATAATAACCAACACGGCAGGACAATATCAACTCTGCTTTTAATCTCTACTCACTAGTACCCCCATGTTCAATACAAAACCCTCCTACCACTCCAAATCAAGTAGGAACTAATATTCACATAGGAACTAAAATTATACAACATAAAATATAGAATATAAATGATTACTAAATATACACCGTATTGGCCCGAATATAAGACAGTGTTTTTTGCATTGAAATGAGATTGAAAAAGAGGGGGTCGTCTTATATTCGCGGTATAGACATTATACCCATTTCTGACGCTAGATGACGCCAGATATCATTGAAGCGATGTTCTGATATAACGGATCTCAGCTACTCTCCCCATTCACGACGCTAGATGGCACCAGATATCATTGAAGCGATGTTCTATCATGGCAAATCTCAGCTACTAGTTTAACCAGTTTGCATTATTTTATTGCAATGTTTTTCCTTATTCAGATTTGTTTCAAGACTACAGTTACAGTTAGACTTCACTTTGATGGTTAATGCAGTTATTGCAATTTTTTTGTTTTATTACAATAGATTGGTTTATTTACGATTCAAAAACGAGAAGCCATTAATTTACGAATGTGACTGCACTTTAGTTTACATATTTAAATGTTCAGATATTAAGATTTGAATGAGGCAAAATAACATGCTTTTTCTCTCAAATACATTATAATCATTTGTTTCAGATGCACTGTAATTATTTTCTGTATAAAAATTAATTTGGTGTTCAAAAAGTCTTTTTTTTCCAAACTTGAGTCTTGAAAAAGGGGGTCGGCTTATAATCAGGGCCATCTTATATTCAGGCCAATACGGTAATAGCCCATATAAATAAAATAAATTGCAATAAGCTAAAACACCTGTAATTAATTTTGAGAAATCTGGAAAATGTTCGACAGACTGTACGAATCACCTGTGAGAGAACGCATGTCACAAATGGCAGGAATTTAACGGGATCCAGAGATAGAAAGACTTGTAGTTCTTAAAAGATAAATGTTATTATGAGTTAAAATAATTTGATATTGAAAACCCTCTTGATGTTTTCGTTTTTATACAATTTGTAAAATTAGTTTAACTAGTTGGTCGCCGTTGTTGTTGACGTCGCAGGGCGGTGACGTCACATGGTTACGCTGCAGGGCTTCCAGAGGATGACTAGCGACATAAAAATGCCATGAGTTCAACATTTTCAATTTGAACCCGAGAGGAACATTAATGAGACTGATAGCACTGTCAATATTTTACAAAACGAGTAGTAAAAGCAAAATGTACAGGAACAATAGGATTAGATGTGAGTAGGGAAAAAAAACATTTCTGCCAAAATGTTCCACTCCGGCAAAACGTCTACACGAGGTGAATTTGACACCCAAAGTACTACCGTGTGCTTTCAGCTTTTGTTTAGATGCATACAGATGACATACTAAAGAGGCCTTCAGAAAATACTTAAATGTAGTTATATCAAATAACGATGGTTTAAAAATGCTACATGACTAATGTGGTCAACAGATCAACAATTGCTTTAAAGCTACCACAAGAAAACACATTGCTTAAAAGTATGAGGGAAACACATACGAAAAGTATTTTGAGGCAGTAAATATGTAATAAAAGACTCAATAGAAACACAAATAGGTAGTACTCGCCGCTTTTAACTGATGAGCGCATGTGTTGGACGTCTCGCTGCGTAGAAGGAATTGCATTCCCGGTAGTATTTCAACCTCATCACACAGAGCGTCCATTGCATGCTTAAAACATGGCGCCCTCCGTAGGTCAAAACATGTACTTAATATTATAGAGTTTTAAAACAAATGCAATATTTTATGTGTTTCTAATAACAAATTTTAGTAAAAGAGAACATTTGTGGCTCATTAGAGCCTACGAGTCTTAAAGTCAGAGGTTCCCTTTATTCCTTAGATTTTTGCTGTATGCGGCCATGTGAGGAAAAAACTGGTCCCTCTCAAAAAATTTGCATATTGTGATAAGGTTCATTATTTTCTGTAATGCACTGATAAACATTAGACTTTATATATTTTAGATTCATTACACACAACTGAAGTAGTTCAAGCCTTTTATTGTTTTAATATTGAGGATTTTGGCAAAAAAGTCCAGAAAAACCAAAAATCCCTATCTCCAAAAATTAGCATATCATGAAAAGGTACTCTAAAGAAGCTACTAACCAAATCATCTGAATCAACTAATTTACTCAAAACCCCTGCGAAAGATTCCGGAGGCTTTTAAAAACTCCCATCCTGGTTCATTACGCAAAACCGCAATCATGGGCAAGACTGCCGACCTGACTGCTGTCCAGAAGGCCATCATTGACACCCTCAAGCAAGAGGCTAAGACACAGAAAGAAATTTCTGAGCGAATAGGCTGTTCCCAGAGTGGTGTATCAAGGCACCTCAGAGGGAAGTCTGTGGGAAGGAAAAAGTGTGGCAGGAAACTCTGCACAACCAGAAGAGGTGACCGCACCCTGAGAAAGACTGTGTAGAAGGGCTGATTCCAGACCTTGGGGGACTTGCAGAAACGGTGGATTAAGTCTGGAATAGAAACATCCAGAGCCACTGTGCACAGGCGTGTGCTGAAAATGGGCTAAAGGTGCCGCATTCCCCAGGTCAAGCCACTTTTGAACCTGAAACGGCGCCAGAAGCGCCTGACCTGGGCTACAGAGAAGCAGCACTGGACTGTTGCTCAGTGGTCCAAAGTACTTTTACAGTATCGCATGAAAGCAAATTTTTCATGTCATTTGGAAATCAAGGGGCCAGAGTTTGGAGGAAGACTGGGGAGAAGGAATTGCCAAAATGCCCTAAGTCCAGTGTCAAGTACCCGCAGTCAGTGATGGTCTGGGGTGCCATGTCAGCTGCTGGTGTTGGTCTACTGCGTTTTATCAAGGGCAGGGTCAATGCAGGTAGCTATCAGGTGATTTTGGAGCACTTCATGCTTCCATTTGCTGAAAAGCTTTATGGAGATGAAGATTTATTTTTTTCAGCACGACCTGGCACCTGCTCACAGTGCCAAAACCACTGGTAAATGGTTTACTGACCATGGTATTACTGCACTCAGTTGGCATGCCAACTCTCCTGAACTGAACCCCAAAGAGAATCTGTGGGATACTGTGAAGAAGACGTTGAGAGACACCAGACCCAACGCTATCGAAGCATCCCGGGCCTCCATATCACCTCAGCAGTGCCACAGGCTGATTGCCTCCATGCCACGCTGCATTGAAGCAGTCATTTCTGCAAAAGGATTCCCTACCAAGTATTGAGTGAATAGCTGATGCAGTATAATTAATTGAAGGTTGACTTTTTTTGTATTAAAAACTTTTTTGTATTGGTCGGATGAAAAATGAAAATGTTTTGAGATTTTTGGTTTTTCTTGACTTTTTTGCCAAAATCATCGATATTAAAACAATGAAAGGCTTGCACTACTTCAATTGTGTATAATGAATCTAAAATATATGAAAGTCTAATGTTTATCAGTACATTACAGAAAATAATGAACTTTATCACAATATGCTATTTTTTTTTTTAGAAGGACTAGTACGTGGACACCCCTTTAGTGTTTTGTAGTGATATCTATATCTCTCCAATTACCTTTCAGAAGTGGAGCTGTTTGCCAAAAAGAACCCAAAGCAGATGCTTCGCCGACTAGAGGTCTTCCTGAAAGAGAGAAGGGCAGGTGGAGTCCCCCGTGGGACGTCGCCAGAGCCACCAGCTCAGCAGCCTTCACCCAGCCTGGAAGAACGAGCAGCGAGCGGACACGGAAGCAAGGCCAAGGAGATGAACTTCACAGGGGTGTGTGAGCTACCATCTGACATGGAAAGGGACGCCAGACTCATCTAAACTTGTGTGTATTTTGTGCGCATGTGTGTGTGGTTATGTCGGAGAGTGCGTGTCTCCCAGAGAATTAAATGAAGAACGCTCTGCATTACACTTTGCTATCCGAATCTATCCAACATGTCGCCCAGTCCTCTAATGTTGGGGTGCTGCACTTTGTCAAGATTACTTTTTTGTTGTTGTTTTATGTGGTTGGTCAGAGCTATATTATTTTTATTTATTTGAATACAGAAAAGGCAAACAAATGGAGTTGATACAGGATGTTACAAAACAAAGTGAACTAACTAGTCATGGGCCAATATTAATTTCTCTTGGTAGGATAACTTTGAGTAAAAATATCACGGAATCAAAATTAAGCTCTAAAATGTATTATTTGGATAAAAAGGGGGTCAAAAACTTAAAGAGAAAGACGAGGTTTAGTATGAATTACCATGGGGGAAATAGCTGCTCAAAAAGATCTAAATATGCAAATCACAAATTTATTAGAACTATGAGAACAGAAAATAATGTTTAAAAGACTTTGGAGTTGTGAACAGTGTGCAGCCACCTCTTCAACAAGCCCTCAACAAAGTGACAGGAAGCGTCCTCCGGTGGTGGACTACTTTTTACCCTCCTTCCTGTTCGTATAGCCGAAACCCGAACACTGTTCGTATAGCCGAAACCCGAACACTGTGGCATACTGGCACGGCCGTCTCCTTTTCTTTGTTATTTTTTCTGCATATGAAATCCATGTATGAAACAACAATACACTACACAACTGGAACTCGGGCGCACACTAGCACAGCAGAGCAGTTGCAGATATGCCACATCGTACCAAACAATATCAACATAAACCAAACTACGGCGATATAGACCGACCTACAGCCACAGCAGTAGGACTAAATACTAATGCTCTTTTTTTTCTTGAGGAAAAATCCGTAAATATACGACTAATTAAGAGACTACTCACATGTAAACATCGCAATAGGCTAGGGTTAATTTTCTAGGAAATTGCTGTTTTGGCGGATTATCTGGAATACTCCCATTTGATTGTCTAAAACGGTTCGGGCATTTAAAAAAGTGCTCACAGCAATTTTGTCGACTTCCGAGAAAGGTATTATATTAACATTTTTCTCCACTGTTACACAAAAAAAAATTCAAGTAGATAAGATTCCATCTCATAGATGCACCATGCCTTAATTGGCATGGTGGTATGATCGGATACCTTGACTTTTTAAAACCACGGTATACAGTAGGGAGAACAAGTATTTGATACACTGCCGATTTTGCTGGTTTTCCCACTTGCAAAGCATGTAGAGGTCTGTAATTTGTATCATAAGTTCTCTTCAACTGTGAGGGACGGAATCTAATACAAAAAAACAGAAAATCACGTTGTATGATTTTTAAATAATAAATTTGCATTTAATTGCATGAAATAAGTATTTGATACGTCACAAAAATCGAACTTAATATTTGGTACAGAAACCTTTGTTTGCTATTACAGATACCAAACGTTTCCTGTAGTCCTTGACAAGGTTTGCACACACTGCAGCAGAGATTTTGACCCACTCCTCCATGCAGATCTTCTCCAGAGCCTTCAGGTTTCGGGGCTGCTGCCGGGCAACACGGACTTTCAGCTCCCTCCATAGATTTTCTATCGGGTTCAGATCTGGTGACTGGCTAGGCCACTCCAGGACCTTAAGATGCTTCTTACGGAGCCACTCTTTAGTTGCCTTGGCTGTGTGCTTTGGGTCGTTGTCATGCTGGAAGACCCAGCCACGACCCTTCTTCAGGGCTCTCACTGAAGGAAGGTGATTGTCAGCCAAGATCTGGCGATACATAGCCCCATCCATCCTCCCCTCAATACGGTGCAGTCGTCCTGTACCCTTGGCAGAGAAGCAGCCCCAAAAAATGATGTTTCCTCCTCCATGTTTCATGGTTGAGATGGTGTTCTTGGGGTTGTTTTCATCCTTCTTTTTCCTCCCAACACGACGAGCCGAGTTTAGACCAAAAAGTTCAATTTTGGTCTCATCCGACCACATGACCTTCTCCCATTGCTCCTCTGGATCATCCAGATGGTCAGTGGCAAACTTCAGACGTGTCTGGACATGCACTGGCTTCAGCAGCGGGACCTTGCGTGCGCTGTAGGATTTTAATCCATGACGGCGTAATGTGTTTCCCGATGGTTTTCTTCAAGACTGTGGTTCCAGCTCTCTTCAGGTCATTGACCAGGTCCTCACCTTCCTCATGATCAGTGATGCCCCACAAGGTGAGATTTTGCATGGAGCCCCCGAACGATGCGGATTGACCGTCAACTTGAACTTCTTCCATTTTCTAATAATCGCTCCAACAGTTGTTACCTTCTCACCAAGCTGCTTGCTTATTTTCCTGTTGCCCATCCCAGCCTTGTGCAGGTCTATTATTTTATCCCTGATGTCCTTATGGTGTCCATTGTGGAAAGGTTGGAGTTTGTTTGTTTGAGCATGTGAACAGGTGTCTTTTATACAGGTAACAAGTTCAAACAGGTGCAGTTACTTCCGGTAATGAGTGGAGAACAGGAGGGGTTCTTAAAAAAGAACTAAGAGCCGAAATATTTACTAGTTGGTAATGTATCAAATACTTATTTCATGCAGTTACATACAAATTTAAAAATTATACAATGTGATTTTCTGGATTTTTGTATTAGATTCCGTCCCTCACAGTTGAAGAGAACTTATGATACAAATTACAGACCTCTACATGGCTGGCAAGAGGGAAAACCAGCAAAATCGGCAGTGTATCAAATACTTGTTCTCCCCACTGTAGCTTCTAACCGATTATCGGCTAGAATAAGTGAACATTAGCTCTTCAAGTGAAAATGAAAGTTTTAAAACTAATTATTTTTGTCATAACTCCACCAGTATAGGGTTTACACCTCTAAATCTGGTTATGCTGGTATACGTCTCTTGATCAACCACCTCATTCACTGTCAGACATTATCAGTGCTTTTATCACTGGGTCCTTACTAACCAGCAACACAACACCATCAGATCACATGCAGTAACCTTTGAGCAGGGAGCAGGCTTCGTGTTAGCTTGCCTTCAAGTTTTGACCTATTTGGAATCGCACGCAGTAAATCGAAGATGTAACCAAAAAAATGGTTTTTTTTTGTTTTTTGTTTTACTTTACAAAAACGGCTCTGGACTATTGACACTAGAGAATTGGTTCAAAAGTATTTATTTGTTATTTGATGTATGATTGACCAAAACGAAACAGAAAATATATATGATATATGTGATTTTTTTAATTTCAGAAATATATGAAGGATTTAAACAGAACATAGTGAAATCTTACACATATTAGCAGCCTTTCATTGTAAAAGTTTGATAAGGCTTAAGCTGAAGGTCTAATATAAGCTTTGTGGACATTCCGTTAGTAGCATGTGATTGTAGTTTGTTTGATGAATTTGTGCGCAAGTGTTTGAGTGTGTTTGAGCTGATATTGAGGGGTTTCTCCCTTAGATATGGTACAGTATGCAATTCCAGCTGACACTCAATGATAATCAAAGTGTCAGTGCTGTGTGACGATATACATCGTTCCTAACTTCAGGGCTTGTGTGTTTGCGACTTGTGTGACTTTTTTTTTTTTTTTTTTTTGGTGTGAGTGTCCATGCATCTTAGTGATGACATTTTGGTTGGTTGTCACGGTTCGAAGGGGAGAATTGGAGTTATAAAAGTGCACGTGTGATTGATTGTGCATCTCGTTTGACAGGAACTAACTACAGATGGGGTGCTTTCCTCCGCTCACAATAAACCAGCTATACTAAGTACTTTATCCATCCAGCCGCAAGCACGGTACTTAAGTTGTTATTGGTACTAGGGATGAACATGAGCAAAAGTCAAACTCGCGGCTGGCCAAGAATGGGTTAAAGCTCGTCGGCAAAGCTGGTCCGTGCTTTGTGCTCGTGTGAAAATGTCTCCCATGTTTTGTAGTCTCAATCTGTAGCATGTTCAGGTAGCACTAGTACTGTAGCATCCTATAGCCTCCTCCTTTGTGAAGCTTGTTGATGTCATGTTGACGTTGGTCTGTAGTGTCAATGAGTGTGCGGACCTTTACTACTATAGCACATTCATATTTCATGATCCCCTTAGTAGACACACTTAAGGCAGCGCCGGTTGTGGGAATGGGCTTGTAAATCAGCTCTACTTTGTCTTCTAAGAAGGTAACAGTAAAAACGGTGCCTACATCCCATAAGGTCACACGCTCGCCTCCTACTTTTGTTTGTTCAGCCTCAGTGCCGCAGTACACCTATTTCTAGCAAAGCAGCAGCTCTTGCTGTTTCCCCTAACCATCTCCATTCTTCATCTCCTCACAAATGAGACGACAGAGTTAGGCTAATTGTTTGCAGGCGTTTTGCGACTGATGAGGAACTTTGCACTGTTGTAGATAAAACTGTATGTGTGACGTATGCAAAAGGGCCACCTTCAGGAGCCATAATGTTCATTTGCGGCCACCTCATTGAGTCCCCTAGCCTCTCTTCTCCAAACATTGTACCACACAGATATCTGGCGCTTGGTTGTCTTCTTTTTGAAGCTGAGGAGCAGTACAGTGTATGTAAATCAGGAAGTTTGTACATAGAGAATTAATGATTGTAAGATGTATGATTGTCTGTAGGGCATTATACTAAAACAGTGCTTACCTCAAGACTTACGATAAATCTCTTTTCTCTCCTGATATTTGTCTGGGCTCTCAGTACATTTTTCTATGTTTGCTTGTACTACCAACTGGACTGGTTAATATAAATGTGCAGGATAGCTCAAGTGTGACATACTAGTGGCAAACTATTACAAGAGCAGGTTGTGTGTGTACTATTTAAAAAGACATTGACACTATATAGGCCCATAAACCTCTGCAAAATTAAAAGCACTTTCTTGTAAAATTTATTTTCTCGGGCGTCTTGGGTCGAGCGTTTTTTTTTTTTTTTTTTTTTTTTTTTCTTGTGGCTTTGGTGAAAGTGGAGTATCATTTGCTGTGATTTAAGTGGTTGGTGTAAGGAAAACACTGAGGAACAATCCAGTCTTTAGCGCTACAAACAGCCTGCTCAGCCAGCATATGATTGTAAGGCTTTGGTCATTATCCTCTGTATGCTTGTGTATATCAAATATCCAAACAAGGTCGATTTCATCATCACCGAACGTTTAACATTCATCAGCAGTTCTTCTGGCTTTAGAATTCTCCCCAGTTGCACGACTCTTAACCGAGATAGAATCAAACGGGTTTTTGCAGGCTGACAGACGCTCCAAGTCTGAAGTTCTGACTCGCGATCCGACAGTGGCTCGGCAAATACAATCACTTCTCTCAACAACACCCTGCGCTTTATACTCTTTGAAGGTGTTTTGCTGTCTTTGTCATGTCCCTCAGACCATTTGATGACTGTACCTTGATTGTAGACACCCTATTTTATAATGAGAATTATTTCAAAATACAGTATGTGCTGGTGTACATTAAATGTATGGAAAAAGCTAAATAAAAGCTGTTGAAAACTAAGAAGTTTGGCATCCTGTGTATTTAAAAAAATAATAATAAAAAGCACGTTGATTGTAATGTTTTAAATCTCATGATGAAAAATTAAAAACTCTGTACAAATACATGTTATAACTTAGTTCTGACCATTGTGTAATATTAAAGAGAATCCTTCAAGAACTTTTTCGTTCACCCATACTTGTAATAATACATTTAATTCATTTTAAAATCATTGAAGTAGACAAATATTAATAATTGATTAATTAATTAATAATATTTTAATAAGAATTAAAATAACACTTTTTAACAAGTAATTTTAACAAATTAAAAGTCATATCGGCTTGATGCTGTCAGTGCCGCTGGTGGCAGTTACAGCGAGGACTTGTAAAGCATGAAATAAAAGTTAATACAAAATAAAATTATATATGGCTAGTTATTAATTTTTACTTTATTTATTTTTATAGCTTTTAAATATACCGCAATGATTTTGGCACATTCTTTTTGAATCAACCTGTATATTCCGGTAATATTTAAAGATTCCTTGGTGTACTCTACTCTGGTGTAGTCTAACCACTAGAGCGCGCTGTTCGATACAACCACAACTAAAGTGGGCCAAGTTTAGCAAATAAAAGGCAAATATAAACTAAAAATAAGAACAAAACATAATTAATGGTTGTTTATTTCAAAGTTACTAAAACAACATTTGAGTCTTTGCCAAAAGCTCAGGTCTGTTCAACTGCAACAACAATTGTTAACTAATTGGCTGAATGATTGTTGCCAGCTGTCCCAGTCCAAATTAAATGGACATCTATCACCATCAATGCCAAACAATGAAATAATGCGTGTTCTCAATTGGTTTTTTTTTTTTTTTTGGTTTTGGTTTTGGTTTTTTTGTCTTTTCTGCTATCTACCATAACACATACTTGGCATATGGGCTGGCAATGAATGGGTTAAATTGAAACAATTTTGAATGAAATGTATTCTTATTTTAAATCCGATTTTGTTTATTTGGGTATCTCAGATTAATCAAATCATCCGCTACCATTGACAGCCAAAGAAGTCAAACGTTAATGACTACATGTTTAAATCAACACTTGGTAACTTCAGTTTCGGTCGATTTTAAGCGACAAAAGTGGTAGTGTTTTGCCTTAGGGAAAACTGCGTTTCCCATGTGGACTGGCGCACACCCGTAAAGTGTCGTAAAATAATCAATCAAAAATAAATCTCCCGGTCGCCTGCAGATGGATTTAACAACATTTCTGTTTCCAGCGGCTGTGTGAAGGATGAATAGTAATAAGGTAATGAATCCAGTTGTGGCTAAACAATAGCATATGACTGTGTTGAGCCCTTTTCACACACATATCCAGGGAAATTCCCGTGTAAGGTGACGTTGGATTTACTTGCGTCATTGCTTTCACGCATGTAGAGATGTCACGAGAATGACGCGGTTTGGACACTTCCACACACTTGTACTGTGTTGCCCACTGGTGTTCTCTGTGCAGGATGGGCTGCTGGTCCGATTTTATAACCTGGACATTGAGTCATTTTTGGTCGGCATCGGCTGTCACAATGCTGGTCAAATCGTGTTTTGTTCCAGAGAGAGCGTTCCCGACGTCGTAACTGCAGCCAACTCAAGCTCATCAAGAATGTATTTAAGCCTAGGGGATCCAAGAGAAGGGTGTCGAGATATCATGGATCCATTTTCTTATTCCCCCTTTATCTTTATCTGTATCTTTGTTTGTACTTAATAAACCCTTGAACGCTTCCCTCTGTTGTTTTCTGCTTTGAAGTACAACCTTGTGTCCGCAGTAGCGGACCCTAACATCGGCAACAAAATAAACCATACAATTCCAAAGATGGACAATGGACTCTCTTCCTTGGCTCTACTGTTACGGAACCATTTTAGCAACCTCGTGAGTTAGTGTTGCTAAACCTTCGCAACCCACCCGACATCGTCCGCATTGACGAGTTCGGTTGGGGCGGGGTTGGGGGGTCACGTCAGTGAATGAAAGCCGGACTTTTTATTCCTCAGACAAAACTTTTTGTCTCTTGTTGCTCTGCCATCTTTGCAGGTTTCGCGCGAAAGCGTTTGCATCCACTTCCGGGAGAGGGAGTTGCCGTGACGTATGCCGTAAAGCAGCACATTTGTAGTTTTTTTGTGTGGCAGGGGTCCTGGGTCAAAGTTAATTAGTGCCGGTGAAAGCGATACAGACCCCCAAAGATATAAAAGAGGTGTCATTCAACTAGTTGTCAGTCGACATATTATCACAAATGTTATGAAAATATTATATAAAGGTTGTCGTTCCCTAGTGTTGCTTTAACTGAGAAGAATGACTACCGGTAATACATTCATGCAGGTGGGATAAGTTATGTGGCTGTTAGTCGACAGATTTGACTGTCTCCAGAGGCTACTTCAGGTACTAATTTGAGTACGTTTCAAGGTTTTCATGTCATGTGGGTAAGCCTTGACACCGCGCATTGACCCTTTCAAGTTCCCTATGAGGATAACGCTTCTCCCCCTTAAAAATATTAGAGAAGCCTGTAATTGTCAAAATGGGTAAACCTCAACCATGAGAGACAGAATGTGAAAAAAAAACTGAAAATCACATTGTTTGATTTTTAAAGAATTTATTTGCAAATCATGGTGGAAAATAAGTATTTGGTCAATACCAAAAGTTCATCTCAATACTTTGTTATGTACCCTTTGTTGGCGATAACGGAGGCCAGACGTTTTCTGTAACTCTTCACAAGCTTTTCACACACTGTAGCTGGTATTTTGGCCCATTCCTTCATGCAGATCTCCTCTAGAGCAATGATGTTTTGGGGCTGTCGTTGGGCAACACGGACTTTCAACTCCCTCCACAGATTTTCTATGGGGTTGAAATCTGGAGACTTGCCAGGCCACTCCAGGACCTTGAAATGCTTCTTACTAAGCCACTCCTTTGTTGCCCTGGCTGTGTGTTTGGGATCATTGTCATGCTGAAAGACCCAGCCACGTCTCCGCTTCAATGCCCTTGCTGATGGAAGGAGATTTTCACTCAAAATCTCTCGATACATGGCCCCATGCATTCTTTCCTTTATTCAGATCCGTCATCCTGGTCCCTTTGCAGAAAAACAGCCCCAAAGCATGATGTTTCCACCCCCATGCTTTACAGTGTCTTTCTCCTCCAAACACGAGAACCTGTGTTTCTTCCGAAAAGTTCTATTTTGGTTTCATCTGACCATAACACATTCTCCCAGTCCTCTTCTGGATCATCCAAATGCTCTCTAGCGAACCGCAGACGGGCCTGGACGTGTACTGGCTTCAGCAGGGGCACACGTCTGGCAGTGCAGGATTTGAGTCCCTGGCGGCGCATTGTGTGACTAATAGTAGCCTTTGTTACTGTGGTCCCAGCTCTGTAGGTCATTCACTAGGTCCCCCCGTGTCGTTCTGGGATTTTTTCTCACCGTTCTTATCATTTTGACGCCACGGGGTGAGATCTTGCATGGAGCCCCAGACAGAGGGAGATTATCAGTGGTCTTGTATGTCTTCCATTTTCTAATAATTGCTCCCACAGTTGATTTCTTTACACTAGTTGTTTTACCTATTGCAGATTCAGTCTTCCCAGCCTGGTGCAGGTCTACAATTTTGTCTCTGGTGTCCTTCGACAGCTCTTTGGTCTTGGCTATAGTGGATTTTGGAGTGTGACTCACTGAGGTTGTGGACAGGTGTCTTTTATACTGATAATGAGTTAAAACAGGTCCCATTAATACAGGTAACGAGTGGAGCCTCGTTAGAAGAAGTTAAACCTCTATGACAGCCAGAAATCTTGCTTGTTTGTAGGTGACCAAATACTTATTTTCCACTCTAATTTGGAAATAAATTCCTTAAAAATCAAGCAATGTGATTTTCTGTTGTTTTTTTTTTCCACATTCTGTCTCTCATGGTTGAGGTTTACCCATGTTGACAATTACATGCCTCTCTAATCTTTTCAAGTAGGAGAACTTGGACAATTGGTGGTTGACTAAATACTTATTTGCCCCACTGTATATTCAATTGCTGTGATAAAACATTTTATTGTTCCAGTCCAATCACTCACAGTGATTAAAGTGTCCCAACTACTGCGGGCCACAATTGTGCTTCCACTGCATTTCCACAGACCCCCTCCAGTATAATGTTTTGCAACATAAGGAAGGGGGATTTTGGTGCTGGGTCATGAAGTTACCATGCCTCACAAGGAATTTTAGCGTAGCGTGCTTCTACATCTGTGCTTAATCAGACGAAAGCCAGATGACTGAGCTGCGGTCGACCTGCTGAATCACTGCACACTCACTATAGAAATAATATTTCAGTCATTCATCTTTCATCCTAAATCAAATGGCATTCCTAAACTATTCTTGTTGCAGCCTTGACTGTGTTTGGGAGATTTAAGATGATTGACATTCATTTGTGTTACTGAGAAGCTCAATATAATCTTTAAAATAATGAAATGGAAAGTAATAATGATTTAGGTACCTGCTTTGAATCTTTGCATTTAGAGGGAAAGGACGTCTTTCCATTTGCACCCAGTGAGCCTGCTGGATTGCAGCGTTTTTTTTTGTGTGTGTGTGTGTTTCTCACTCATACTCCCCTCCTCCATTCTCCCTCCTCTCCCTGATGTCATTGTTTCCTGCCCACTGGATGCTGACACTCTGCTCAAGACACTGAGCCTAAAATGCTATTCATTAATTATGCTAAAATAAAATAACTTTTCAACTGTTCAACATCTTAAGCAGGAATGAAAAAGAGCTTTAATTACATTATCATTATATTTAGGATCGCTTACCCTTTCTAGGGCAATCATTTAACTCATTGACTGCCATAGACTTCGCGAGACGTCCAATCCTTTTTGACCGGAAGGCATGGCAGCGATTGCCCGATCAGATCACGTACAACCTCTCACTCGCCCTCCTTCTGCTTTTCTTGCTCAGCAGGCAGCTGGAAATGTTTAAGTCAACAAGGATTGACAGGCGTTTAAACTTTGATTTTGCCAGAGAAGCTTGGGAGCGCTACCTTCAAAGGCGTTTTGCTCGTTAAACATTAGCGGTAGTGTGCTGTGGCAACTAATAGTGTACATGTAAATGAGCAGTGTGAGCGGATTTGAGTGGACTCACTCAATGAAGCATTTAATAAAGACAAGCATTTTTCTACGTTATTCTTGTTTGAAAATAATGCGGTGGGACAGTAACATGTTTAAAACTTATCATAATTATTACATTTGAAGTGCTTAAAAACTCATTTATTAAAATATACATATAGATAAAAGGTTTTGTTTTTTTTATTATACTTCGAGAAAAAACATCTTTTATATGTATCTTTTTCCAGTGCTAAATCTGAATAAATACATTGAACACACAAAATATTTTTTATAAGCTCCCCCTCTACTTTGCGGATTTTCGATTATGGCAGGGGGCGGGGGGGCATTTAGGTGCCCATTAACCCCCATTACCCACTCTAAACGTTGCCTGGCACGGCCACACTGTTCGCCCTGTATTTTTCAAACACTGTCAGAATAGTCTGGGACCCAGCTCCTTAATGGCCTCTCGAGCCTGAACGAAATCATCCATGCAATCAGATTTGTTTATTTGCGTGACGTGTTCTTAACGAGCAATGTCACTCTTGCACGTTGGAAGTCGTCTCCACAACAACACAGATGGCGAACGGGAGAGCCGAGAATGTGTTCCAATCTGCTGTAAATTGTTTTAAATGACAAAAAACACATCGACTCAAGTCATTGACAACAGTCTGTCTCGCGCTAGCCATTTTGAATAAACTTCTCCGCTCGCGTTAGAGCTTCTTGTCGCTTTACCAACGTCACATCCGCCCGTCGCTGACTGGTCCTTGCCTGGCTCGGCCAGACTGTTCTCCCTGTATTTTTCAAACACTGAGAGAAAAGTCTGGGAACCAGCCCATTAACTGCCTCTCGAGCAGGTACAAAATCAATCGACAAATCAGATTCGTTTATTTGCGTGACGTGTTCTTAACGAGCAATGTCACTCTTGCGCGTCGGAAGTCGTCTCCACAACAACACAGATGGTGAACAGGAGAACCGAGAATATGTTCCAATCCACGGTAAAATCAGTTTTAAATTACCAAAAACACATCGACACGAGTCATTGACAACAGTCTGTCTCACGCTAGCTATGTTGAATAAACTCCGCTCTCCTCGTATGTTTACTTCCGCGCGCAAGTCCCTCGTCCTGCCCTCGCCGTTTGACAACTTACCTGGTCACTCAACAACTGCCGCCTGACTTTTTGGACACACACCATCTTTATATTCTGCAATAAACATTTGTTAACTCTGCCACCTTGCCTTCCTCTCTGCATCTGGGTCCCCTGCTCACCCAGAAACATAACAGGATATCTGTACTATGGTTTACATAATCCCATCAATGTAACAAGGAAGCGTAAATTGGGCGCCCTCTACTGGCCAAAATGAGTATTGCAGGAACAGGTCTATTTATTGTGATATTGATGTTTTAGCGATATATATTGTCATCAGTGTTTTCAATAACAGCATTAGGATAAAAACGGCGTTACTAACGGCGTTATTTTCTTCAGTAGTGTGTAATCTAATTAATTACTTTTCTCATCTTGGCAACGCCGTTACCGTTACTGAGGCGGGAAAGGCCTGCATTACTATGGGTTACGATGTTGGTTGACTGACTCGAGAAAAGTCTGGAAAAAGACGGACTCGCGGAGGAGAGAGCAGAGCAGGAGTGGAGAAGAGGCAAGGGAGTGTGACGCCGTTGCAAATGCAATGCTACTATGCTAGGTGGCTCCAATAATACCTCACTGTAGCCGATAGCCTACAAACTACACCCACATGATGTATCGGTAGATATCACATATATACAGAACTAGATGCAAATGACAGACAAGGTGGCATTAGCAACATATATAACAAAGAACTAGATGCGTTAGTAAACAGCCGCCATCTTAAAGCAGTAGACTTCTAATGAAGGCTCTGTTGTAGAGAACCTTCCTAGCGAACCTAAGTCACTTTTTATCTAAAATGCTCCTAAATCGGCAAAATTTAACTTAAATCTATCTTTAAATGATGAAACAGTTTTAAAACTTACACATGTCGAAAATAGACGGAAGGGAACTAATGCAATAACGGGAGCAATTTTAACAACTTTAACGGTTGATTCACAACATTAAATGACTTCCACACAGAGCAAGGGCTATTATCTAGTTATTGCAATATCGGCAATACCCCTGTGTCTAGTTAAGTTGAGGGTAAAGAATTGGGCTAGGGCCAATTGTCCCAAAAACCCTTTAAACTTCAGATTGTGTGACCTGTTTTTTTTTTTTTTTTTTTAAGAAAAAAAAAACATGAAAATTATCACCAGTTACTTTGTCAAGTAACTAACTACTCTTACATTCAGGTAACTGATTTACTAACGCAATTACTTTTTGGTAAGTTGTAACTGTAATTAATTACTTTTTTAAAGTAAGATTAACAACACTGATTGTCATATCCTACATCACGATTGGACACCTGTGATTACTAGGAGAAAAATATCTTTTAGTTTAAACCTTTTTACGGGGAGTGACTACTTTTTGGTAATTTAAAAAAAAAACCTCAAAAATAGTTACTCGTCTTATAACGAGTTAATTTACAAATATCTTTCTCCATGTAATCAAAGATGTACAGTATTTCACGCATGCAACTTTAAAGACTTAGGGGATTAGTTGTGTGCTCTACATGGTAGATCTAGTCATCTGGCTGCTTTGAGGAAAAAACTGATGATTTACCACGGAAATATTTTAATTCATTCCCTACGAGTTCATATTATTCTAAAATTTGCCTTTAAATAAGTGTTTCCATGTGTTTTTAAACTGAAAATAGCACCCAAGAAGTTGCTCTCAGTTAATAGTTTAAAATAAAAAAAAAACTTGCTGACACGTCGCTATATAAATTTATTGGCACAGAACTCTTAACTTATCATTTTTTACCCCTGTTTGCAAAGCAAAGTTCAAAAAGGTTTGGTTGAATATGTTCAGCAAGAAGGAAAATGACCTTAAGCATCACCTGAGCAAACAAGTGGACAAGAATCCCAGCAGAAGACATTCCAGAATCTTGTCAAAAGTCTTACCAGATAAGTGGCTTATTGCCGTACAGTGGGAGAGTAATATTTTTCCTTCCTACATTGACATTTGAAAGACTTAACTGAGAAATGTAGTTCTCATGTAATGAAACCTCAACTATTAGCAGAGTTAAAAAGCGGGACTTTAAAAAATTGCTCTATTCCTCCAAAGGGTTCAAAGAACTCTCAAGTGGACTGAGAGTCATCACCGGGTGAGCAAGTTTACCCTAAAGAAAAAAAAATGTGCTTGACAAAATCCAGGGGAGCCAGTGACAGAGATCACATATTCATTCCGAGACAAAGTCCTGCAGTGAAAATGTAATTCATGTCGGTTTTCATGTACTTTAACCCTTTCATGCACAGATCATGATTTTTTTAAACCCTTACAGTGCACTTACAGTGCCCTCCATAATTATTGGCACCCCTGAAAAAGGTGTGTTTTTTAGCTTCTAATAATTTTTTAAAATTCAAATAATATGGAACCTTAATGAAAAAAAAGAAAAAAATCCAACCTTCAATACAAGTGCATTCATTCAGTGGGGGAAAAAAATCCCACATAAAGAAAAAATTATTTGACATCAAGTAATGTGTGTCACAATTATTAGCACCATCCATCCATCCATCCATCCATCCATCCATCCATCCATCCATCCATCCATTATCTTCCGCTTGTTCCGGGATCGGGTCGCGGGGGCAGCAGCTTTAACAGGGAATTATTAGCACCCCTGGTGTTAATACTTTGTACAACCACCTTTTGCCAACAAAACAAGGTCTGGGAACTGAGATGGCCATGGGAGGAGCTTGATTTTGTGTCTGGTGAACCATATGAATATGAATTGAATATGTTTTTACATGAACGTGATCACCATTTTAATGAATTAATGACACATTTAATAACAAATGTTTGCATTTAAATCCGTGGCACTTTTAGTCCCCCATACCACAGAACTTTGAAATTATTAATTCCATATTTATTGGTGTATTTATTTAATTAACCTTGGCACTTTTAGGCAAGGCAAATTTATTTGAAACGCACAATTTAACACAAGGTAAAAGTGGTTCACATCACATGAAAATAAGCAAGACAATTTTAGTCTCCCACACACTTTGTTCAAATTTCTCTAAAATTGGAGGGGGAGTAAATTTAACAGAAACTAATCCACAGCTGGCTGAATACTGAAAATATTTCTAAAGCAACAGCCTGGCTAATGATACAGGATAATTTTGCTTTAGCAAAGTCATTTAAGCTCTATGTAAATAACCGCTAGCTTGCAGTTGCGCTAAATCTACGTGCTTATGCTCTTGAAAAAAAAATCATCACAACAAACCTGTTTTTCATCACGTCTTTGCTGTCCTCTTTCTTTTTCTTATCGGTCTCGGAGGGCTTTTGTCTTTTCATGAAGTTGACTTGTCACCGTAATGTCGCTCAATTGCTGAGGCTAAAAATAGCACCTTCAGGTAGCTCGCTGGTCTACTGGGTGGTGAGTGAGGCTAGGGTCTGTAGTGAAATTATCGCATCACAGGAAAAAGTGAAACAGGCAGAAGGAACACTAGAAAAATGATTTCATTATTATTTAAAGACTTATTATGAACGGTTTTGTTGTTCTTTTGTTTTATTGTTTTGTATAAATTTTTGAATACTGCTATCATCAAATATTATATGAATATTTTTCTTGACGCCTTTTTGGACGCTGGTGCGCCCTTAGGCGGTTGCTTAAATTGCCTTATGGGAGGCACGGGTCTGGGAAAATGACCTTGAATGGCCCAAAATGACCTCATTGCCTGGCATTGGCTGCCACTGACAGCCATAGACGTTCAATCCGTTTGAAGTGGGAGGGATGGCAGCGAATGAACGAATTCACTGCCACCCTCCCAGTACGAATGGATTGGACATCTACTAGTGATAAACTCATTCCTATTCACAGCAGAAGCTTGTTTTTCTGTTTATTAGTTGTTTATGGAATATCCCAAAATGATTTCCTGACCAAAGTAGTGATAATCGCTGTATCGTCATATCGTCAAATCATCATGAAACAATCGCAAATCGTATCGTATCGTGAGGTACCAAGAGGTTCCCACTCCTACTCTCTACTGTATAGTAAAGAAGCTCATTCATTGTACTGTATTCCAGTTCAAAATGCAAGACTTTGCACTTGCAGTAACCTGTGTGAGCCCTGCACCTGTTGTGACTCGCCCGGCAGGTCACAACCATCCTCTGGGCGCTTACTGTTTTTTTGAGCTGACCCAAGCTTCAGGGCAGTAAGGAGAACAAGCTTTTCATTTGCCTGAAAATCTGCTTTGCTGTCTTTCTTTCCTCCGGTGTCTCAGTTTAAGCCACCTCCTTCCCTCCCCACGATCCCTACCCCCATCCCTCTACACTTCTGTCCTGCCTAGTCCGGGTTTGCTTGACTCTAGGGCTCCACACAGGAAAAAAGGCTCCAAGGTAAAACTTGTAATCCATGTAAAGCTGGTAAGAAAAGGAGCTCCTGAGCAAATTACGAGTTTTTCTGCAATAGGAAGCGTTGCAGGCATGAGAAGCCAGAGTGTGCTCGTGGCTGCAGCTCTGCTGGCCCTCTGTTGCCTGCTGACCCCCAGACAAGGGGAGAGCGCTGGGGGGATTGTCTCCCGGTTGCAGAGTAAAGGAGATGAGCGAGAAGGGGATCTACAACTGGATGAGCCTCAAAGTCATGCAGGCCATGCGGAGATCATCAGCAGTGAGGCCACATTGGAGACAGGTAAGTCACTTTAAAAGCCGATTTACTGGTGACTGCACTGGGGATAGTGCCCCAGCTGATCAGGCTGATGGCATTGTTTTTCCTCCCAATAGTTGTTTTATAAAATGAATGTGTAACCTGGCATTCCTTCACTGCCATTCAATCTAGTGGGCGTGGCCAGGCATATGCCCTCTTTTGAAAATTTCATGAAAATTGAACCATAAAAATCAATAGCAATTCAAAATTATGCATAACTTGCATGCATATCCTAACCAATAATTGACCACCATTCCTGTTTGTCTCTCTTAAGTCTAATGAATTACACACATTGCCAAGAAGGAGAAATAAGACAGAATAAAGTAGTGTGAATTTTCTAGTGTATGCTTTCATTTAAAATTAACAAAAAGTATATAGATTCCAAAGCTTCTGTTACTTTTACCCCACATGTTTAAACACTCACTCAGGGTGGATGGGTAAAAGAAGAGAGTAGACACATATGTAATACACATCAGTCCCAAGTAGCTGCTTAATGCCTCCCACTAATGGCTGTACCTTTCAGTGGGGAAGATGTCGCTGAGGTGCTGGCGATGTATTTATTGTAAAAGTGGAGGGATTTGTGTGATTGAAACTGTGCGGCTCATGGAAAGAGAGTTTTTCCATGGAAGTGTCTGAGAACAGCATGCAGCTTTGGACCTGAAGGAAATACTGATGAACCTCTGCTGAGCTCGGAATTTATTTAGCTGTCTAGACAAGCGTTTTCCAACCTTTTGTAGGCACACTTTATTTCAATGACTTTACGTTAGAAAAAACGCACATCACCATCTTAATTTATTCAGTTGCTGCAACCCCATGGAAGGGTACCGTAATTTTTGGACTATAAGCCGCTACTTTTTCCATTTATTTTGAATCCTGCGGCTTTTAGTCCAATGCAGCTTATTTGTTGATTTGTTTGGGTTAATAGGTAACACTTTATTTGACAGCGGCTTCATAAGACCATCATAATTGTGACATGACACTATCATGGGCATTACTGAATGCTTATGACAGATGACATTTAGTGTCATCCGGCAAATTATGTCACTAACTCCATTTATGTCCAGCTCGGATCTTTTAAATCCATTCCAAAGTGAGATAATTTGCCGGGTATCTGTTATAAGCATTTATTAATGCTCTTGACAGTGTCATGTCATAATTATGATTGTCTAATAACAGTCTTATGGTGCCACTGTTAAATAAAGTGTTACCAAATACCATGATTAGCAATTAATGAAACAACTGGAACAGTAACTGAAGAAATAATTAGCATAGAACATGAATTTTGATTGTTATTTATATATGTAGTGCTGCAATTCATGCTAGGAGGCATGTTGGACAACAACAGTGTTGACAGCAGGTGGCAGCAGAGGTTGACTGTCCACCAAGGGAGCAGTGATGGCCAAATGAAGCTTCTTGAAGCAATGAAGCTTTGCAGCCAATTGGTGCAAAGCTTCATGGAGGTTCATTTGGTCTTATGACAGTTGTATGATGCCTCTTTCAAATAAAGTGTTACCGGATTAATATATATTGTGGTGTAAATGTCCCATAATACAGTGAGGACAGCTGCGGCTTATAGTCCAGTGCGGTTTATTCATGAACAAATATCGTTTTCATGTCAGATTTGGTGTGTGGCGGCTTATAGTCAGGTGCGCGTTATAGTGCGAAAATTACTGTATTTACATTTTGTGCCTCTCAATATACTCAGTTGCTATAGAAAGTCTACACCGTTAAATTGCAAGGTTTTGGCTAAATAAAGCTACATTACCTCCCTCACTACAAAGAACATCTACTGGGGCTTCAATGAGTCTCATACAATTCGTGTTGACCATTACCAGATCATTTTTCATTCAGAGTTTTTATGTATTCAGATCGCTTTGGCAGAGTGAAGCGAGCGCCGCAGGAAGGCAAAAAGAAGAAAAAGGACAAGAAGAAGAACAAAGAACCTAAAGACCCGAATGCCACCAGGAAACCCAAAAGTGACAAAAAGGGTAGAAAGAAGGACAGACAAACAACAACTACAACCCTTCCACCCACCACAACTGGTGATGCTCAAAGCATTGTTGTTAAATATATATACTAGTCCTTCTCAAAAATTTGCATATTGTGATAAAGTTCATTATTTTCTGTAATATACTGATAAACATTAGATTTTCACATATTTTAGATTCATTACACACAACTGAAGTAGTTCAAGCCTTTTATTGTTTTAATATTGATGATTTTGGCAAAAAAGTCAAGAAAAAACAAAAATCCTTATCTCAAAAAATTTGCATATTTCATCCGACCAATACAAAAAAAGTGTTTTTTAATACAAAAAAAGTCAACCTTCAATTAATTCTATCAACTATACACTCAATACTTGGTCGGGAATCCTTTTGCAGAAATGACTGCTTCAATGCGGCGTGGCATGGAGGCAATCGGCCTGCGGCACTGCTGAGGTGTTATGGAGGCCCAGGACGCTTCGATAGCTCATCCACAGTGTTGGGTCTGGTGTCTCTCAACTTCCTCTTCACAATATCCCACAGATTCTCTATAGGGTTCAGGTCAGGAGAGCTGGCAGGCCTATTGAGCAGAGTGATGCCATGGTTAATAAACCATTTACCAGTGGTTTTGGCACTGTGAGCAGGTGCCAAGTCGTGCTGAAAAATGAAATCTTCATCTCCATAAAGCTTTTCAGCAGATGGAAGCATGAAGTGCTCCAAAATCTCCTGATAGCAAGCTGCATTGACCCTGCCCTTGATAAAACACAGAAGACCAACACCAGCAGCTGACATGGCACCCCAGACCATTACTGACTGTGGGTACTTGATGCTGGACTTCAGGCATTTTGGCATTTCCTTCTCCCCAGTCTTCCTCCAAACTCTGGCACCTTGATTTTCGAATGACATGCAAATTTTGCTTACATCTGAAAAAAGTACTTTGGACCACTGAGCAACAGTCCAGTGCTGCTTCTCTGTAGCCCAGGTCAGGCGCTTCTGCCGCTGTTTCAGGTTCAAAAGTGGCTTGACCTGGGGAATGCAGCACCTATAGCCCATTTCCAGGTTTCTGCTGGTCTCCCAAGGTCTGGAATCGGCCCTTTTCCACAATCTTTCTCAGGGTGCGGTCACCTCTTCTGGTTGTGCAGCGTTTCCTGCCACACTTTGTCCTTCCCACAGATTTCCCACTGAGGTGCCTTGATACAGCACTCTTGGAACAGCCTATTCGCTCAGAAATTTCTTTCTGTGTCTTAGCCTCTTGCTTGAGGGTGTCAATGATGGCCTTCTAGACAGCAGTCAGGTCGACAGTCTTGCCCATGATTGCGGTTTTTAGTAAATAACCAAGTTGAGAGTTTTTAAAAGCCTCAGGAATCTTTTGAAGGGGTTTTGAGTTAATTCGTTGATTCAGATGATTAGGTTAGTAGCTTCTTTGGAGTACCTTTTCATGATATGCTAATTTTTTTAGAGAGGGATTTTTGGTTTTTCTTGACTTTTTTGCCAAAATCATCAATATTAAAACGATAAAAGGCTAGAACTACTTTAGTTGAAAGTCTAATGTTCATCAGTACATTACAGAAAATAATGAACTTCATCACAATATGCAAATTTTTTGAGAAAGACTAGTATATGTCCATGAGACGGTGTTGTGATTTGTTGTGTCTATGTGTTGCCTTCAGCTATACCGACCGAACCACCCACAGAACCTGAGCCTTACACAGATTATGCTTACCCCGACAATGGTAAATTCATCATTTAATCATCAATGACATGCATCAAAAAGTCAAAATGACAAAAGCTGGATATTTAAAGCTTGTGCTTCTGTGGCACAAACCATTGCTTATTGCTACTATATGTGTGCATTTGTTTCTTTGTGTATTTCCTTGTCAGACAATGACTACTGGAAGGGATTGGATGACTACTGGGAAGATCCCACTACAGCCAGACCCGGATCAGAGGTCACAGATCTTCCATACGACTACTGGAAGCCAGAAGAGGAAGATCCAATCGCTCCAGAGTCAGAGGATGATTTTGACTGGGACCCCATTAAGAAAGATCCATCAACTCCAGTGACTGACACAGATGAAGAGTACTGGAAACCGGAAGAGAAAGATCCATATAATCCAGTGAAAAACACAGACGATGATTACCGGAAACCCAAAGGGAATGATCCATTACCCCCAGTGACTGACCCTGAAGCAGAAACCTGGGGAACAGACGATGAAGACCCATATAATCCGGTGACGGACATTGACGAAGATTACTGGAATCCAGATGGTAAAAAACCGTCACCTCCAGTTACCGACCCTGAAGAAGAATACTGGAAACCAGAAGAGAAAGACCCATATGCTCCAATAACAGACAAAGATGAAGACTACTGGAAACCAGACGAAAAGGAGTTGCCTCCAACAGAGGTCACTGACTATGAAATCTACTGGAAGGAGGTAGATCCAACTCCTCCTATTCCTAAGATTGATGAGAAGACTAGGACAGATGATGGTGATTACTGGGATTCCACATGTATGTTGTTTACTGTTTTCTTTCTTCCTGATTTGTCATTTCCAAAGAATGCATTATGAGTGACTAAATGCAATGTGGGTGGCCGGGGATGAGAAAATGGTGGCAAAACCTCGCACTGTCTAGCTGAAATTTAGTATAAACGGTTCTTAGACTGTATAAGTGCTATTGATTTACTGGAAACTATTCCAGAGGATAGTCTGTCTTTGGCCCAAGATAGGCTGGTATTGGGTCCATTTGAGGGTCAAGTGAATGTATGGCTAGGTTCATATCGCAGGTCTTAACCCCTTCAGACCTGAGCTTGCTGCTGAAGGACATGACGTGTTCACGTCTCAAAACCAATAAATACACGAATTTAGTTGCAATCGCCACTTTTGGGAGATAAGTGGATGAAACTTTACCCGACGAAATCAAATCATGAGGTTTGGCACGCCCTCTTTGCTATTTTTGGCTCTTTGAAAATGGCTGACCAAACGCAACTTCATAAAGGACAATATAAAGTGCTCATTTCTCATTAATAACACATTAACAATAACCAATAAAAGCATGAAATATCCCTGACCAAAAAATTGCACTTTGCTCTGGTGTTTGAGTAGAGTAAAACTCAGCGCAGATTTTATTTGCCCAGCAGAACAAATGCGGGTCTGAAGGGGTTAATTCACAATTCAGATTTTTTGGGGTCATATATGTTCTTTTTTTTTTTTTTGCATGCCCCTTCGGATTGCCTTTGTCATTTGAGCCCGTTCAAGTATCACGCATGCGCAGTAATTCGCAGTCCGAGATGCGCTGTGCAAACTGACCCGCATTAGCAGGAGCATCAAAACAAATGCTGGCTCAACGTCATTCTTTGGTGATCATATTTTGATTTCCAAAAAGAGGACACAAACGACAAGACATAAATAATCCCCGTTTAGTCTAATATTCAAAGTTTATATGGATTGATAGCATGCACGCGGTGTGCGTGCATGACGCACACATATACGGAGAGTTTGCCCCGACTCTCAGCCCTGTAAGCAATCTTGAACTATTGTTCATTTGGAGCACAGAAAGAAAACCGAGCATTCTCAGGCTTATCCCCTCACACAAATTTTATTTTTTTATGATTCTTGTCAAGCTCACCTCTTCCCTGCAAGCCACGTTAAGCTAGGCGCTAACGCTAATGCACAGCTCCATCGCTAACATGTCTCTCTCGCTCTTTGCTGACGTAATTGCTGCATGAATTCCGATTTGGGGGACTTGACAGTTCAGACCGCAGCCACATTCTGGGAAAAAAATTGTGGCCCAGATCAGATTTTAACCACATACAAAAGCGATCTAGATCGGATTTGAAATTAGGAGTGGGAACCTCTTGGTACCTCACGATACGATTTGCGATACAAAGGTCACGATAAAGATGATCTGACGATACAACGATTATCGAAACATTGGTCAGGAAATCATTCTACTAATAACTCATAAACAAAAAAACAACCTTCTGCTGTGAATAGGAATGAGTTTATAGCTAGTAGACGTCCAATCCATTTGAACTGGGAGGGATGGCAGCGAATGAACATTCGTTCATTCGCTGCCATCCCTCCCACTTCAAACGGATTGAACATCTATGGTCGCCAGTGACAGCCAATACCAGGCAATGAGGTCATTTTGGGCCATTTAAGGTCATTTACCTGTTGCTTTTCAGTTACTTTCTGGTGATTTGGGGGTATTTTATGGGTCACTTCCTGTTTATTTTGAGTTACAGAACAGGAAGTGACCTGGGAATCACTCATATGAATAGGCAGTGACACAAACTCAACTTTTGCACCCTAAATTAATGTTGTTTTAACGTTAAAATCCTTACAAAACCACTTACAACGCTGGATCAATGTTATGTTTTCGACCAAAACGGCCGCTCATCGATAATTTAATGACTTTTCAATCATATTTCCCGGTCAATCATAAATCAACTATTTGCCAACATTAGTTCATCAACTATAAAACAATGTTAACCCAGCCATCGCCTGACATACTATAGAACAACGTTGTTTCAACGTAACTTGATGTCAAAAATTTTGATGTCAACCATACTGATGATTTTGATGGAAAATCAATGTTTGCTCAATGTCGGCCTGCTATCTGGGTATTATGGTAGAAGATTTTGGAAGCAACTTGTTGGTTCCTTTTTATTCTATTTTTTTTAGACATTGATACATTTTTAAAACGACGTCTCGATTCTTGGCAGGAGCATATCGATAACCTTTTGGGATACAAAGTATCACGATATATCACCATTTCGATATTTTGTCACACCCCTATTTGAAATGGTCCACTTTTATGCGATATGTCCCATTCAGACCGTCAAGTTAATGGCTGACTCAAGTCGGAAAAACACAAAAAAAATCGGATTTGTGCATTAAGACCTGCAGTATGAACCTAGCCTGTGTGATCATCAGTGGTGGATAGAGAAACCAAAAGGTTTAGTAATGTAATAGTGTTACTTCAAAATAATATCGCTGAGGTAAAAATAAGTAGTCTTCCCCCCCAAAAAAATACTCAAGCACAAGTAAATAATTATTTCAGTAAAAAAAAAAAAAATCAAGTAATGAGTAATTGCTTACAATGTATGTTTTTTTTTAAACAACTGTATATTTTTTTTCTCAGCACGTTATCTATATAAACTGTTATTATTATACTGTACTATAACCTACTACGTGACCATAGTAGGCCAAAAAGATACACAAAAATCATCTAATTCCAACTAAAAAAATCTACAGAAATGAAAAATCACTTGTCCAAAGACCATGGGTGCCCTCTAGCGGAGAAAAAGTATTTTCTAACATGAACTCGGTGCCAAATAAAAACTAGGAGAGAGAGGTTGAAATCCGCGCTTTCGAGTGATGTTGACGGCAACACTCTATGCCAGGGGTGTCCAAACTTTTTGCAAAGGGGGCCAGATTTGGTGTGGTAAAAATGGGGGGGGGGGGCGACCTTGGCTGACGTCCTTTACGTAGAACAATATATTTAAGCAAATTTTATCAAGCCATTCTGTGTGTCACATTTGCTCTATTTTTTTATTTTTTTTTTTATTAATAATTTAAAATCCCGCAACTAGCCTTTGTGGTGTTCTCTTTTGACTCTCGGCCTATTGCGAAATACTACTGCTGTAAAATTAAACTAGCTTCAAATTGCTTCAATATCTCGTTACGTATCTTCCCTGTAATCTTGTCATACATGTCAGTGTGTCTTGTATGGTAATGTCGCCTCACATTGAACTCTTTAAAAACAGCGACTGTCTCTTTGCAAATGAGGCTGACACAGTTGTTGCGTATTTTAGTAAAGAAATAGTCCAATTTCCACCTATCCTTGAAGTGTCGGCCATCGCAGTCAACATTCTTTTTTTTTGTTGATTGTCTCACCATTTTAGAAAATTGGGAGTAGAGGGTCACATAGGGTAATTTTGCTCAGAGTGCTGCTACCTTTTAGTGGGTAAATGATGAGCAGCATTTAGTGGGTAAGCTACTTCATATGCTGGTAGCAGTACTGCTGACCAATTTATTAAGTCTGTGTGCGGGCCAGACGTTATTGATTTTATGACAGAGGCTGGGGGCCGGATGAAATTTGACCACGGGCCGCATTTGGCCCCCGGGCCGGACTTTGGTCATGTCTGCTCTATGCCAAATGGATTTTTTTTTTTTTACAGTGCTTTAAAGACCCTACGTAATTGAATAGGCTGGAGTGATCATAGGACCACCGACTGCAAGCTTGTGGGTGGTTATTTGACTGTATTGTTACGTCTGATTGGTATAATGGAATTGTGTGATTATTGTTGTGATTTCTCATTGGTGAAACTGGTAGAGCTACTGTGGGCATCTCTGGCTAAAATAAAGTAAAATGTAATATGTAGAGTAAGGAGGAAAATGTAACGATTCAAGTGTAGCTCATAGTAATGGAGTAAGAGTAACGTTTCTTCTTCACAAATCTACTCAAGTGATAGTAAAAGTGGGTGAAACTTCTCTTAGATGTACATTTTTCTCAAAAAGTTACTCAAGTAAATATAAATGGCGGAAAACACTCAGGTGACTTGAAGTTCCGCTCTGAGACCCCCAATTTGTCCAACTTTCAAGATTGTCCAATAGGCATGTGTTATACTAGTCCTTCTAAAAAAATAGCATATTGTGATGAAGTTCATTATTTTCTGTAATGTACTAATAAACATTAGACCTTCATATATTTTAGATTCATTACACACAACTGAAGTAGTTCAAGCCTTTTATTGTTTAAATATTGATGATTTTGGCAAAAAAGTCAAGAAAACCCAAAGATCCCTATCTCAAAAAATTAGCATATTTCATCCGACCAATACAAAAAAGGGTTTTTTAATACAAAAAAAGTCAACCTTCAATTAATTATATCAGCTATGCACTCAATACTTGGTTGGGAATCCTTTTGCAGAAATGACTGCTTCAATGCTGCGTGGCATGGAGGCAATCAGCCTGTGGCACTGCTAAGGTGTTATGGAGGCCCAGGATGCGTCTATAGTGGCCTTAAACTCATCCACAGTGTTGGGTCTGGTGTCTCTCAACTTCCTCTTCACAATATCCCACAGATTCTCGATGGGGTTCAGGTCAGGAGAGTTGGCAGGCCAACTGAGCACAGCAATGCCATGGTTAGTAAAGCATTTACCAGTGGTTTTGGCACTGTGAGCAGGTGCCAGGTCGTGATGAAAAATGAAATCTTCATCTCCATAAAGCTTTCAGGAGATGGAAGCATGAAGTGCTCCAAAATCTCCTGATAGCGAGCTGCATTGACCCTGCCCTTGATAAAACACAGTAGACCAACAGCAGCTGACATGGCACCCCAGACCATCACTGACTGTGGGTACTTGACACTGGACTTCAGGCATGTTGGCATTTCCTTCTCCTCAGTCTTTCTCCAAACTCTGGCACCTTGATTTCAGAATGACATGCAAAATTTGCTTTCATCTGAAAAAAGTACTTTGGACCACTGAGCAACAATCCAGTGCTGCTTCTCTGTAGCCCAGGTCAGGCGCTTCTGCCATTTCCAGCACACGCCTGTGCACGGTGGCTCTGGATGTTTCTACTCCAGACTCAGTCCACTGTTTCTGCAGGTCCCCCAAGGTCTAGAATCGGCCCTTCTCCGCAAACTTTCTCAGCGTGCAGTCACCTCTTCTGATAGTGCAGCATTTCCTGCCACACTTTTCCCTTCCCACAGACTTCCCACTGAGGTGCCTTGATACAGCACTCTGGGAACAGCTTTTTCGCTCAGAAATTTCTTTCTGTGTCTTAGCCTTTTGCTTGAGGGTGTCAATGATGGCCTTCTGGACAGCAGTCAGGTCGGCAGTCTTGTCCATGATTGTGGTTTTGAGTAATGAACCAGACTGGGAGTTTTTAAAAGCCTCCGGAATCTTTTGCAGGCGTTTAAAGTTAATTCGTTGATTCAGATGATTAGGTTAGTAGCTTCTTTAGAGTACCTTTTCATGATATGCTAATTTTTTGAGCTAGGGATTTTTGGTTTTTCTTGATTTTTTTTGCCCAAATCATCAATATTAAAACAATAAAAGGCTTGAACTACTTCAGTTGTGTGTAATGAATGTAAACTATATGAAAGTCTGATGTTTATCAGTACATTACAGAAAATAATGAACTTTATCACAATATGCTTTTTTGAGAAGGACTAGTACACCATTGGAAAGCTTAAAATCTCAATGTTGAGGGGGAATAAAAATTTTGAATAGGAGGGCATTTAAAAAAAAAAATTAAACAGCGAAACCCTATCTGGAGGTTATAGCATGAAAGAGCAGAATTAAACACGCACTTTAACGAGATGTTATCGCGTACTTATCCTGTTTCGATCCAAAAACTCCATGTAGCATGTATCACTGAGTGTCAAGACATAGCTGTGAATGGCCAAAGCTGGATTTTGGGTGAATTTTATGGGTGAAACATGGTAATATAACAAGGGTCGCGATGCAGACATCAAAGAGTGGTCGAAATGTCCTTTTTCATATATTTAACCTTTTAACCTTTTTTTTTGTCTTTGTTTGGATCGATTATTTATCATCTAACATATCGGAGAAAATGCGACAGTAACAAAAAAAATACAAATAAGTGATAGTTATGAGGTAGATATCAGTGACTTTTTTACAGACATCATTTTTTTGATTGTGACGTCATTTCTTTAAAAGTTTAAAATATACGAGTGAATAATTTTTTAAAGGTTTTTTTTTTTTTTTTTTTAATTAAATATTAGACATCAATTAATGATTTTAAGCTAAAAATGACAGACATTTTGAATAATAAATATAATTAATTACCTTGGTTTTATGGCCTGGTTGAAACAAAAGCGGTTGCGCGACGTCTGTAAATGGGGGTTTCCAGGGTAAAACGGCTTAATACGCCATGAATCTGCTATGGCAGCATATAGACATATTGTTCTATCAAACACAACAGCAGTTTCTTTTAAAGAGGAGTGCAAGAGCAGAAACTGCTTTTTCATTCTTGTCTGTGATTTCCGCCAAATGTAAATGTAAGACCAATTAACTGTTGGTGTGGCTTAGCGCCATAAATGGGTGCATTTTCACTTCAGGGTTTACTCTCCAAAGCTTTAACAGGATAAAAATAGTTTTTTTTACTGGACAATGAAAGGCCGCTAAACAATTTGAAGAGTAACTCAAACATCTTGCGCATGCACATATATGCTCAAGATGAGCATTTCAGCCCTTCAGGTGACGAATGTGAAAAGGTTCTCCGGGTGTCAAATTCATGGCATCCATCATTCTTGACAGCAGGCCTTGAACTTGCTTGTTAAAAAGAGCAGTTTTGAACTGAATGAATCCTTTAAGTCTGGCGAGGGAAAAAAAATGTTAGCTCAGGATTGTAGAAAATAAAAAGCTACTTTTAGTTCCACATTTTATTCTTCCAAATACAGTATGGTGTTTAAATGCTGATTCAGAATACTACACTGTTGCTTCCAGTATAAGAGTGTTAGAGTATAACGGCGTTACTAAAAGCGTTATTTTTGTCAGTAATGAGTAATTTAATTAGTCACTTTTCCCATCTTTGCAACACCGATACCATTACTGAGGATGGGAAGACGTGCGTTACTACAATTTGGTTGAAAGATGAGAGATGTCTGAGAAACACGGAGAGAGCAGAGCGGGAGAAGGGCGGAGAGAAGGGGATTGTGACACTGTTGGAAATGCGATGCAAGGAGGCTCGGAGCGTTAGCATAGCATTCGCGTTCTCGCTAGCATTAGCATTTAGCGTGGCGAGCGTCATCTTAAACTCTCTGGCAACTATTTTTTTTTTTTAACATACAGTTTGTGGCGTTCTGGTGTGTACAATTAATTGAAAATAATGGACGGTTTTCCTGTTGAGTATGCATTACCATAACCAAGTGGGCCTTGTCCTTGTAGATGCTACAATATAATAATAATTCGTTTTTTATTACTAAAAATTGTCACGTGCCCTAAACTTTTCTTGAATGACGTATGGCCGAAAACACAGACAAGACTGAAAAGCAGTTTCTGGTCTTGCACTCCTGTTTAAAAGAAACTGCTGTATTTTAAGCCAAAACAACTGTTGTGTTTGACAGAGCAATATGTCTATATGCTGCCATAGCAGATTCATGGCGCATTAAGCCCCCAAACAATTTTTAATTTGTCCATTTTACCCTGAAAACCCCCATTTACAGACGTCGCGCAACTGCTTTTGTTTCAACCCAGCCATAAAACGAAGGTAATTAATTATATTTATTATTCAAAATGTCTGTCGTTTTAGCTTAGCATCATTAATTGATGTCTCATAGTTCCTTAAAAAAAAGACTTTAAAAAATTATTCACTCACTTATTTTAAACTTTTAAACAAATTATGTCACAATGAAAAAAATGGCGTCTGTAAAAAAGTCACGATATCTACCTCACAACTGTCGCTTAATTGTATTTTTTTTGTTACTGTCGCATTTTCTCCGATATGTCAGATGATAAATAATCGATCCACACAAAGAAAAATTGAAAAAAAAAAAAACGTTTAAAAGGGACAATATATGAAAAAGAAAATCTCGACCACTCCTTGATGTCTGCGATTTCTGCATTGCGACCCTTGTTATATTAACATGTTTCACCCATAAAATCCCCCAAAAATCCAGCTGTGGTCATTCATAGCGGTGTCTTGACTCTCAGTGATACATGCTACATGGAGTTTTTGGTTCGAAACAAGGTATGTACGCGATAATATCTCGTTTGAGTCATGGCGTCTGTAATTCATCTCTCGCGTGCTCTCACTTCCTGCTGTTTAAAACCCCCCCTTTTTTTTAAATGCCTTCCTGTTCAAAATTTTTCTTCCCCCGGAAAATTGAGATTTTAAGCTTTCCAATGATGTATAACACATGCATATCGGACAATTTTGAAAGTTGGCCAAATTGGGGATCTCAGAGCGGAACTTTAAGTCACTTGAGTGTTTTCCGCCGTATCATAAACCTGTTATTACTTTCTTTTTTAATTAAAACAACTATAACAAAGATAGAAGAGATTCAGAGCCTCATACTCAAAAAAATATATCTATATATATTGGGGGTGTGACGGTTGTATCTGTTGTCTATTTGGTCAGTTTTTTGTGTATGTGTGAGCCCATTTTTGGGTTTGCGTATATATTAGGGCCGTCAAATTTAGCGCGTTAACGGGCAGTAATTAATTTTTCGAATTAACCACGTTAAAATATTTGACGCATTTAACGCCAACGTGGAATGACCCGCTCATGCATCCCAACAAAATATACAATATGCGGAAGAAGGTTGCTTCAGCGCAAGCCCAGGCCAAAACAACAACAAAATGAAACTACACTTAAACCCCACCTGCTAAGTAAACCCTGATCGTAAAAAGGAAATAACAAAAAGACAGCCACTACCCTAGCTTCTTACACTGAACAAAACAGAAGAAAACGAGTTGAACGAAAACGGCAGTTTACGCCTACTGCTGCGGTGCTCTTATTTACAGTGGTGAACAAAAACGATCCAATAACGAATAAACACAAAAGATCTAACCGAAAAAGCGGGAGTGTAGCAAAGTAGCGATCAAATGTACAGGTGAATGAATGGCAAGCAAACAACTGGCGGGGAGGTACGCGGGACATATGCTGTCAAATGTGAACACTCAGAGTGTTGACAGCGGCTAATTTTTGAAGTTGGCACCCTTCCTCGGGTGGCCCATCAGCGGCAGCGACGTCGTCTGCCCGTCCAGCGTCAATCAGAGTACGTCACGTTGGGAGGGGAGGCAGCCAGCTGGCGGACGCGACGATCAGCTGACTCACAGTCTCAAAAAAGATAACAATTAAACGGCCAGGGCCGTCGCACCACTCGGAAGTGCAGTGAGCAGCGTGGGTAACGGTTAAATGTAAACATGGAAGAAAAGCAGGTTGGCCCTCTGGGTGGGTAATTCAATTTAAAAAAGAATATAGATGGAACAACTCTCAGAAAATTTAAATAGGTTGGTTTGCCTCAGCGATTGGCTAGAGGATGAGTAGAGAAGAGGGCCACATTTATGTGTACACTACACACACTTTGCACACATTCTAAATAATACTGTTTTTGTTACTGTTCTAAGGCTCTGTTGTGTGTTTGTTTTTGCAGAGAAAAAGAAAATGTCTTCAACAGAAAGAATGTTAATGCTAGAGATGTCCCGATCGATCGGCATCCGATCACGTCATTTTCAAAGTATCGGAATCGGCAAAAAAATATCGGCCATGCCTTTTTTTAATATATATATTTTTTAATTAAATCGTTTTCTAATGTATTTAACGGTATAGACATAATATGTTACACTCATCCAGAGTCTTTAGTTTCGGCTTAAGGTAGGGTTATCAAATTTATCCCAATAACCGCGGTAATTAATTTTTAAAAAATGCATCACGTTAAAATATTTAACACAATTAATGCATGCGCTGCACGACCCACTCACGCATTGTCGCGCCCAATTTGTAATGGCGCCATTTTACCTATACAGAGAGATAAAAGGCAGCGTAAAATGAATAGAGTGAATTTTGGCAGCCTTTGGAGCCGTTCTTTAATTGGCTAAAGCCTTACAATCCCTCTCCCTACGATTAGAAATATCATGGGGAGCAATGTGGGGAAGCAAGGTAGCAATTGATCTTTTTCTTAACACCTTATGTTATTTCCCAACGCAGAGAAGATATATCAATTGGTAGCACTACGCACAGTCATGGTTCCACTTCCCATCATGCATTTGGGCATGGCTGCAGTATCATTTACTGAAAGCTCAACAAATACACTAGATGGCAATATTTAGTCACAATGTACAAAGTAACAAGTCTTTCTATCCGTGGATCCCTCTCACAGAAAGAATGTTAATAATGTAAATGCCATCTTGAGGATTTATTGTCATAATAAACAAATACAGTACTTATGTACTGTATCTTGAATTTATATATTCGTCTGAGTTTTATTCATTTTTTTCTTAATGCATTGCCAAAATGTATATGATCGGGAAAAATTATCGGGAATGATTGGAATTGAATCGAGAGCAAAAAAAAGCAATCGGATCGGGAAATATCGGGATCGGCAGATACTCAAACTAAAACGATCGGGATCGGATCGGGAGCAAAAAACATGTTCGTAACAACCCTAGTTAATGCCATCTTGTGGATTTATCGTTATAATCAACAAATACAGTACTTTTGTACAGTATGTTGAATGTATATATCCGTCTTGTGTCTTATCTTTCCATTCCAAAAATAATTTACAGAAAAATATGGCATATTTTAGAGATGGTTTGAATTGCGATTAATTACGATTAATTCATTTTTAAGGTGTCATTAACTCGATTAAAAATTTTGACCGTTTGACAGCCCTAGTATATATACAAACAAAAAAATAAAGGATTTATCATACTGCTTTTTCAAATGACCCTTTCTTGTGTTGCTGCAGTTGAGGTGCCAGAGAAAGCTCCGCTTCCAGATGGCCAAGAAGTCAGCCCCGAGATCAAAGTAGAAACGCTCCCAGGTGACAGCTGACACTCAAACATGCTAGGGGTGAAATGACTGTTCATCACTCGGCATGTCAGCGTGATCAGACACTCATGGAAGACGCAGATAAATTCAATATCGCCTCTTTCTGTGTCGCATGGACGAAAGCTTATGAGAAATAATGACTAATTCAGCACATGGGAATAACATTAAAGTCAGTCTGTCCTACTTTTTAGACAGGAGGGGGTGGGAGCTACTCTCACAGGCCAAACTTTCCACAGTCATGCATTTTTTTTTTTCAAGCCTGAGGTCTGATCAGAACTTTGTTATCATTCCTATAAATTTAAGCGGCAGATTTAACTATTAAATGAGAGAGTGTTTATATTCCTCCAAATAGAGAACAGTTGTTGCAGTTAACAAGTTGAGACATTCCAGAAACCCAGACTAAGTCATCCCATGAAATGTAAAACAATTTTATGTTTGTTTATCTTTTTGACGTAGAGGAGACGACAAATACTCCGCCCTACGAGGAGAATTGGTACGATGAGTACGACGAATATGGAATGAGTATGTGACACACGTGTGCTAATACACCCAACTAAACACACTCTTTCCATGACTACCAAATGTTTCATGAAAAAGTCCCGTCTGGACAGCTTTCCAAATAATTCTTGGTTGAAATGGTGTGACCTTTTCCTCTGTTGGTGAATCCTAATGCCATACACAGACATTGCATTATATTTTCCCCTGTTTGCAGGGAAAAGGGAAGGTGAAACTGATGACAAATGGATGGAGAAGGAAAGAGAGAGAGCACAAAAAGAAAGGGAGCGGGAACAGAGAGGTAGGACTCCAAACTGGGAGCTCTTTTTTCTTTTTTTGTTTTCACCTCCATATTTATGAGCAACACACCAGATGATGACACGCGACATATGATCCTCTGCTTGCCAGAGTGAACCTGGCCTGTGACCCAAGTGCAAAAGTAATAGCAGATAACAACAACATGTTCCTTCCCATTGGATCACATAACTCTCATAAGAGAAGACAGATGTTATTTGCCGCTATGCAAATTGGGGTTTTGCTTTTAAGACCGAAAGTTTTCAATAGTTGGCTACGTAACTTCTATGGGCCGAGTGCAGGTGGGCACCATTGCTAAACTATTGTTAATATACTTTCTACGGGATTCCTCTACTGTATGTTTCTCCCTCCTCAAAAAACAAACTTTTGCCAGATTACTAAATGTTCAAAATAAACGGAACACTGATCTTGTACCTTGAGTCAGGGAGTGATACGATCAGCTCTCACATTCTGACATGGATACGACGTCACAAACCCTCAAAGCATGGAACGTTGGAGAAAACAGAACTTCTTGTCTCTCTTCTGAGAGATGCAGCATTTTGGTGGGCTGCCAGGTATCAAACGCTTGCCACTTCCAAATGCTTTCCACAAGACACATTCGGCTGCAAACTGAGTCATGGAAAACAGCTAAGAAGACAACATTGGTGTAATGAAGATTAGTGTTGGTTTTGAAACAGTCTCTTTGATCTTTGGCTCCAAATTTTGACATTGTGAAAGAGACCAAAACAAAAGCTAACAACAGTACTTCGCCCATGCGAAGTTTCAAACTGAATGTTCACTGAGAGAAGTTGCAATTAAACTTAGAGTAAGGGTGGGAATCTCTGGGTACCTCACGATATGATACGATTTGCGTAACAGTGGTATGAAAAAGTATTTGAACCTTTTGAAATTTCTCACATTTCTGCATAAAATAACCATCAAATGTGATCTGATCTTTGTCAAAATCAAACAGATGTAAAAACAGTGTCTGCTTGAACTAAAACTAGAGATGTCCCGATCCGATATTAGGATCGGATCGGACGCTGATATGGTAAAAAAAATGCGCATCGGTATCGGATCGGCCAACACGGGAAAAATTCCGATCCGGACTTCCGATTCAGTTTTTTAAAGTCCGGTCCGGGTTTTCCAGCGTACTGATTTACATAATCCATTCCAGTGTTTGCTTCGGTTTCGCTGAAATCCGGTCCGCATTTTACGGCACACCTTTAACACACTACATTTTACATTACCGTCTCCCAATTTACCGAGAGACTTTATCGATAAAAATGTCAGCTGTGTGGGATCATTTCACCTTAAAGGACGACAAAGACGAAGAGGCAGAGTGCAACATATGCCACAATAAAGTCAAGTGTGGTGGTAAAGCTGTAAGAAGATTTAATTAGGGCTGTCAAACGATTAAAATTTTTAATCGAGTTAATTACAGCTTAAAAATTAATTAATCGTAATTAATCGCAATTAATCGCAATTAATCGCAATTCAAACCATCTATAAAATATGCCATATTTTTCTGTAAATTATATATATATTCTGTAAAATAATTTGTTGGAATGGAAAGATAAGACACAAGATTGATATATACATTTAACATACGGTACATAAGGACTGTAGTGGGCATTTCACTCTACTGTCATTTAAATCTGTCTATGCTGTCCTCACTCCGAAGCGTCTACTTTTTCCAAAGCTAGACAGCTAGTGAACGACGCCTTAATAATCAGACTTCTTCCTTTTTCATCTGATTTATTAATAAAATGGCCTCAAACCATTGTCCTCTTTAGACCACAGTGAAACTACAAAAAAAAGTACACAAGCATTGCATTAGCAACAACGTTAGCTTAGCACGCTATACAGGTTCACTAAACATAAACAAAAAGCGTCTCATACAAAAAAATATAACATTTCGCTTACTAACATAATATGTACATTCTTTACAACAACCATACTTACGGACAAATCTTGTCCAAGGATCATATAAGCACAACATTACAACGTAGGCATCAGCCCGAGACGTCGTGCAGCCATATTGAACTGGGAAGAAAGCAATAAACCATGTCGCAAAGCGACCACAAGAGTTGGCTGTTAGACAGCACAAAAAACCTTGCTGTAAAACTTACCAAAAGGCAGAATACTGTCTGAGCGGGACATGTGCGTTAATTGCGTCAAATATTTTAACGTGATTAATTTAAAAAATTAATTACCGCGCGTTAACGCGATAATTTTGACAGCCCTAGTTTTAATACAACCAACCTAATCAAGCATTTAGCGAAATACTACCACAAACAATTTAAGAAGCATGTTAAGAAAACCGAAGACAAAAAGAAAAGTCCTACGCAACTAACACTGGCAGAAACCTTTGCTATGCGTGACAAACTGGCACTCGACAGTCCCAAAGCCCAGGGAATAACAAGAGTCATTGCCGAAGAATTCATTCTGGATGACGAGCCATTATCTCTCGTGAGTAAAGACGCAGCATCCAACACTTAGAACCACGGTACAACATGCCCAGCCGTCATTACATCCTTGAGCGATTCGGCCGTGGAAGATTCGACAACGATTCACCAACATCCAAATTCCGATTATTGAAATATGTCAAGTAAAGCGGAACTAATACACAGCGCGGTCTTCGGGACGCAATGAGAAACAGACCGCATTGCGTCCCGAGAGTAAACATCATGCTTGTCTAAGACCTGGGTAATGCCAATGCTCAACTCACGGCTTTAGCTCAACTCATGCCGCTGGATAAAAAACACAAGAATACCTGACTGCTGCTGACAGCCGCTACAAACTACGTCAACATCGTTTTACTGTAGATAATAGATATCATATGTATAAAGAACTAGATGCAACATTGATGTGACGTTCTGCTGCTGGTTAGATTATGTTTTGTTACAGAGCTCATTGTGGGGGGCGTTCCTGACGTCGCACCTGCACTCAATGCGGCTCATCAACACAGCATTTAAGCACGGCTGATCCCGAAGAAAGCTGCCGAGATATTGCTTGCTGATCGCCATTGCATTTTCGCACTATTGCCTCGTTACTCTCGCGTATTCCTGCCTAGGATTTTGTTTGTTGTGCTGCTCTTCGGCGTATCTCTACCTTGTGCAGGTATTTGAGAATTTGTATTTACCGGCTATCTGCCTATTGTCTCAGTTACCCTCGAGTTTGCATTATTGAGCCCCGTCGACCTACTGTCACGGACCCTTTTTGTTTTTCTGCCTTTCCGCAATCGCGTGTTGTTTTTCGTTAGTGCTTAAAAAACCCTTGTATTACCAAGCCCCGTCGACCTACTGTCACGGACCCTTTTTGTTTTTCTGCCTTTCCGCAATCGCGTGTTGTTTTTCGTTTGTTATTAATAAACCCTTGAACGCCATCCTCGCTTGTTGTCTGCTGCTTGGTCCAACCTTATTTCCGCATTCGCGGACTTAACAATTGAACTATTGAAAACTAGTTGCGTTAGTAAACAGCTGCCATCTTAAAGCAGGAGACTTCCCTAGTAGGCTTTTGTGAACCTTCTAAGCGAACCTAATTAAGTTTTTATCTAAAATACTCCTAAATCGGCAAAATCACGACTTGAATCTATCTTAAACAGTTTTAAAACTTTCACATGTCGAAAGGAGACAGAAGGGAAATTATGGAATAACGGGACCAATTTTAACAACTTTAACAGTTGATTCGCAAAATTAAATGAATTGAATGTAGTTTAAAGCTGCTGATACAGAATGGGGACTTTATTTTATTTACTGTTTTAAAATGTTAACTTGATACTGAAATAGTCGTTTATTTAAACCTGAGAGGCTTTTTATACAATTTTTGTAACTAATGCACGAAACATTAAAAGCCTCTAATAGCTTGAGGGGTTTGTGGGATTTTCCACTGAGGTTGTTTGTGTGTTTTGCTTTTTTAAGACAGTTTACAATATTATTTGCACGTTTTACTGACTGACTATGCCATTTCTGTTTGTTATCTATAATGTTTTGTGTTTGTCACTGAATAAACAGGTCAGTTTCTTGTTAGCAACCGTTGTGTGTTATTCAAACTCACCTAATTCAGCTGGCTAGTTGTTATCAAGAGTACTAAAACCTTTTTCAACATAAGTCTGACAACTAAGTAAGGAGGCTAAATAAACTTTAACACATGCTCAGATAGGCCAGTATCGGTATCGGCCAGTATCGGTATGGGATCGGAAGTGCAAAACAATATCGGTATAGGATCGGAAGTGCAAAAACCTGGATCGGGACATCCCTAACTAAAACCACCCAAACATTTATAGGTTTTGAGAAGCATTGTCTGATGTGCATCATGGCTCGATCAAAAAGCTGTCTGAAGACCTGCGATCAAGGATTGTTGATTTGTATAAAGCTGGGAAAGGATACAAAACCATCTCTTAAAGTCTGGATGTTCATCAATCGACAGTCAGAGAAGTTGTCTACAAATGGAGAGAGTTTGGCACGATTGCTTTTCTCCCCAGGAGTGGCCGTCCACCAAAGATGAGGCCAAGAGTTCAGCGCAGGATACTCAGAGAGTTAAAAAAAGAACCCTAGATGGTCTGCTAAAGACTTAGAAAAATCACTTGCACAGTTCAATATCTCTGTGCACACATCAACTATATGTAAAAGTATGGCCAACAATGGTGTTCATGGGACGACTCCACGGAGGAAGACACTGCTGTCTAAATATACTGCTGTCTAAATAAAAACATTGTTGCTCGTTTAATGTTCGCAAAGAGGCACTTTGACACGCCACAGAAGTTTTGGCTAAACATTTTGTGGACTGATGAAACCAAAGTTGAATTGTTTGGGAGTAACACACAACGTCATGTGTGGAGGAAAAATGGAACAGCTCACCAACATCAACACCTCATCCCCAACGTGAAGCATGGTGGAGGGAACATCATGATTTGGGGCTGTTTTGCTGCCTCAGGGCCTGGACAACTTGCAATCATTAATGGAAGAATGAATTCAAATGTTTATCAGGATGTTTTACAGGAAAACCCGAGGCCGTCTGTCCGACAGTTGAAGCTAAAAAGACGATAGATGCTGCAACAAGACAATGATCCAAAACACAGAAGTAAATCAACTTCAGAATGGTTTCAGAAGAACAAAATATACTTTCTGGAGTGGCCAAGTCAAAGTCCAGACTTGAACCCCATTGAGATGCTATGGCATGAGCATAATTACAGCGATTCATGCCAGACATCCCAGGTATCTGACTGAACTACAGAGTTTTATAAAGAAGAATGGGCCAAGATTAGTTATTGCTGCTTTTGGGGGGGCACAAAATATTAAATGTGATGGTTCACTTATTTATTTATTTTTTCCCCATCTGTCATTGTTTGCATACTATCCTCATAAAATATTTGGGTGCTTTTAGTTAAAGCATACACTTTTTTTTTCATCTGTTTGATTTTGACAAAGATCAGATCACATTTGATAGTGATTTTATGCAGAAATGTGAGAAATTTCAAAAGGTTCAGATACTTTTTCATACCACTGTATAAGGCTCACGATACGATTACCTCATGATACAACAATTATCAATACATGGGTCAGGAAATCATTATATGATGTTCGACAATACTACTAATAAAACTTCCGCTGCCATCCCTCCCACTTTAAACGGATCGGACGTCTATGGCCGTCAATGGCAGCCAATGAGTTAAAAAAAATTTGGGGGGGGAATTTGCAGTTTACCTCCTGGTAATTCTGGGTCACTACATGTTGATTTTGTGGCATTTCTGGGTCACTTTCTGATGATTTTAAGTCGCTTCCTGTTAATTTTCATATTTATGGGTCATTTTCTACTGCTTTTGTTTCACTTCTGTTTAATTTCGGGTAATTTCTGATTGATTTTGAGGCATTACCGGGTCACTCATGGTTGATTTTGTTTGCATTTTCGCGTTACTTCCCGCTGATTTTAAGTCACTTTCTGTTCATTTCGGGACATTGTCACATTGGACGAAGGTTTATTCGCCCTCTCCCAGTCAAAATGATTTGGATGTCTGGCACCATCAATGGCAGCCTAGAGCAAACATAGACATTGTTCTAGAGAGAGATTTTGGTAGCAACCTGTTGGCTCCTTTATTTATTTATTTATTTTAAACTGCAACACCATTTTAAAACGATATATCAACTCTTGGCGTGAGCATATCAAAAACCTTGTGAGATAAAAAAATCATCGATTTACATCACTATTTTGAGATATTGTCACCCTTCTAACGTAGAGTGTCACAAAGTTTTATTTTGAAATTTCACCTTGAAGTCAAATATTTCTCACTTTTGTGAGCACAGTGGTGTAGACTGTGAAGTACTAATGTCATTTTCATGAATGAAATGTTGTTACGGCAATTTTGTCATTGCCCAGTCATAACATCAGTTTTGCAAATATGCTGCCTTGTCTACTAAATGTCGTTTTATAACAAAAAAATTACCATTGTGATATACTGGGCTGACTGCCCCTTTACATTGTGGTTTAACTGGTTTCTGTTGTATCAGCAATTTCAGCTCACTTTAAGAAAAAAAGTAGTAAAAATAAAAAGAGCCATGATCTTTACATACTATACACTATTCTTATGAAAACTTATATTTTGTTTCAACATAACTTTTAAGAATAATGTTTCATATTTTCAATGCGCACTATTAAAGGTGTATTTGCTATCAGGTTGAAAGAGGTTGGGTTTTGTTATTGCACATTATGCTGTATATCACTCCACCATTCATGCATAACTGACAGTGTGTCAATGATAAGTTAAATTTAGAAAGAGCCATAAAAGCATTGTGAAATCCAGTTCCAAGGAACATTAAAATAATGTCAAATGGGTAGGTTTGGCTAGTGCACACTTGGGAGTCTGTGGTGTGTTTTTACTGCTTCATGGAGGCTTTCGGCATGGCTAATGTGCAAAAACAGCAATGAGTTCTTGGTTAAGGAAGAGAGGAGAGATTTTGGGACAAATGTGGGGGAATAATTTTCTTAAAAGGACTGTTTTTCTGACCTCTGTTAGAAAGAGCGAAGAAACTGAAGGAGGCCGAGGAGCGTGCCAGGAACAGACCACGTGTCTACAAAGAACCAAAGAGTAAGTTAAATGCCCTCCAAAGTCTGGAAAACTTCATGTGAGCTTTCTTTTTGTATGACTATTTGTTCTATGCTGTGTGTGCTTGTGTCAGAATGTCCTCCCTTGGGGATGGAGTCCCATCGGATCGAGCCAGATCAGCTTTCCGCCTCCTCTATGTCTCAGTATGATTTCGCACCTCAGAGAGCACGCCTCAACATGCAGGTATACAACCTGGGTGTGAACACAGCACAGCATCAACTTATCATAATTTTCGGACTATACGGCGCACCTGACTATAAGCCCCCGCCTACCAAATTTGACACGAAAAAGGTATTTGTTCATAGATAAGCCGCAATGGACTATAAGGCGCAGCTGTCCTCACCGTATAATGGGATATTTATAGCAAAAGATATGAACCGGTAACACTTTATTTGAGAGCGACATCAAAAGACTGTCTTAAGACCAAATGAACCACTTTGAAGCTTCATTGCTTCTGGGAGCTTCATTTGATCATCACTGCTCCCTTGGCGGAGACAATCAACCTCTGCTGTCGTCCAAAATGCCTCCTAGCATGCATTGCAGTGCTAGCGATATAAATAACAATCAATTTTTTTCTTTTGTGCTAATTATTTCTTCAATTAGTGTTCCAGTTGGTTCATTAATTGCTGTTATTGTATTTGGTAACAGTTTATTTGACAGTGGCGCTATAAGACTACCATAAGACCATCATAATTATGGCATGACACTCCCATGAGGATTAATGAATGCTTATAACAGATGTCAAGTATAGACTTCATTATGTATTGACAGGACACTGTGAAGATTCATAGGGCGCGTATCTCTGTCAAAGCTGACTGAGTGGAAACACAGACAAAGAGCTTTTTACAGTGAAAATTCTTGTGAATAAATGCTTGAATCCCTGAATTCTTTATAGATATGGACGTAAACAGTCTCAATTCTTGGTTAAAAGCAAAAAAAAAAAACTGTGCAGGTAGCATTTATTTGATGTAAATATTGCGGACTATGAGGCTAGTCAGTAAGGAAATTAGTGGCCGCCTTATGTAAACAGAGAGCTTTTTCAGTTGAAAATTCTTGTGAATAAATGCTTAAATACCTGATTCTTTTTTTTTTTTTTTATAGGCATGGACGTAAAAGATTCTCGATTCTTGGTTAAAAGCAATAAAACCGTTCAGGTAGCATTTATTTTACGTAAATATTGCCAAGTATAATGCCAATGCTGTAGCGGCTAATTTCTCCCATTGATTTTTTTTCACGTTTCAAAACGTATGCATGGTACGACAAATATAATAACTTAAATCCTCGAAGAAATCACTCCTGAGACAATCCTTCCTGTTTGTATGCAGTACAGCTTTCATACTTTTTCAACCTAAGTCCGGTGTTAGATCCCTGCATGTGACTGCTAATAAATGAAGCGGAGTGTTGGAAGGCCCCCTTCGGGAAGGTGAAACGCAGTGAATGGGGAATGTGTCATACATTATGAAGTCTATGTGTCAAATTATCTCACTTTTGAATGGATGTAAAATATCTGAGCTGGACATAATGGAGTTAGTGAGATAATTTGCCGAATGACACTTAATGACATAAGCATTCATTAATGCTCAAAATAGTGTCATGTCATAATTATGGCAGTCTTATGACACCGCTGTCAAATAAAGTGTTAAGTGTTATCTATTAATTAACCCAAATGAATCAACAAATAAGCCAGGCGGGACTATAGGCCGCAGGATTCAAAATGAGGGAAAAAAGTAGCGGCTTATACACCAAAAATTACGGTATTCATGTCTGTAAACACACGAACAAAATAGTCAACAGCAGACATCATAGGTAGATTTTGTGCATTGTTGTATGTACTTTGTACTTGTTGACTCCAGGGATCTGATGATGAAGATAACCCTCGAGGCGGAGCGTGGTGTGCAAACTCGGAGGACAAAGTTCACTGGTTTGAGGTTGACGCTCGCAGTGAGACCGAGTTCACGGGAGTCATAACTCAGGGTCGAGACTCGCAGAATGAGTGAGATGCAAAAATACACATAGAAAAATAATAAACCTCACTTTGACCATTGCCCATTGACTCCCATTGTGCCTCCTTGAAAATATTGCAGGAGTGACTTTGTGACATCATACTTCCTGGCTTTCAGCAATGACAGTAGGGAATGGACTCCCATCCATGACGGTTATGCTGACTGGGTGAGCTCAAGAAAAAGAATGTGACTTTCCCAAATCCTACCATTTTATAAATCATTACTATTTTTTAATCTTATTTTCTTTGTCCTCTTTCCAGCTGTTTTTTGGAAATAGTGATAGAGATACTCCAGTCTTGAACCAGCTAGCGGAGCCAGTAGTGGCCCGCTACATCAGAATCATCCCGCAAAGCTGGAATGGCACTCTATGTATGAGACTGGAGATTCTAGGCTGTCCATTGCCTGGTGAGTGCAACACAAAGTATATGGCGGAAAACACTCAGGTGACTTGAAATTCCGCTCTGAGACCCCCAATTTGGCCAAATTTCAAAATTATCCGATATGCATGTGTCCATCCATGTCATCCATGTCCATGTCTCTATCATTGGAAAGCTTAAAATCTCTGGGGGAAGAAAACTTTTGAACAGGAGGGCATTTTAAAAAAAAATTAAAAAAAATTAAACAGCAAAACATTATCTGGAGCTGAGCACACGAGAGCAGAATTACAGACGCTATGACTTTAACAAGATATTATCGCGTACTTACCTTGTTTCGATCCAAAAACTCCATGTAGCATGTATCACTGAGTGTCAAGACCAGGGGTCGCGTTAACCGGATATTTTCCGTCGTTGACCAGTTTTTTAAAACGGTGACGGAAAAAGCTGAAGTCCGTCCGTCATTTTGACAGGTTGCAATTCACACCCCAGACCACAGGGTGGCGAGTTAGCATATTAATTAGCTATTGTCTCTCTTAATGCATGACGTCGTTGGCTCTTCTGTCAGAATATTGTAGCGTCACCGGGGTCTGGCGGCGGCACCGTGATTGACACATCAACGCGAGGTTCTTATTGGTGCACCCGGTGTGCCAGTGCGTCATCCAATTGATGGACAAGATTGATAGACCCCAATCACATGACGTCACAACTCCGCCCCCCTGACTGGAGCCGCCATATCGTCATGTTTACACATTACCGCTACGTACATGCCTCCTATTACGGCGTGTTTTTCTGCTCGTTAATATTAATAATCAAAATGGTGAAGGCGTGTGTGGCGGTTGGTTGCTGTAACAGAGAAGATAGACGGAGAGACTTAAGTTCTACCGTATTCTGAGAGACCCGAAGATGAGAGCGAGATGGACTGCTGTAATTCGACAAGAAATCTGGGCACCAAACGATCACCACAGACTATGTAGTAGTCATTTTATATCTGGTAAGATGCATTTAATATATATTTAGAATATTTTGAGCTGACAACCACAATTAAGATCATTGTGTGACGTTGGTGATTGGGGTCTATATCGTTGCCTCTTTTTCTTTGGGGGCGGAGTTGTTGGCGGTAAGCAGAGTAAAAAGGGAGAAAAATACCACGACTTCCGTGTCTAATTTTTCGCCGCCAAGCAAGCGTTACAATATTAATTAAAAATGAATAAAAACTAAACTATTGAATATGTCATCATTATCATTTTAAAAATTTAAGTGACGGGTAAAAATAGACTATGACCGGATTTTTATGACCCTGTCAGTCAAAATGACAGACAACGAAAATGTCTAGCGCAACCTCTGGTCAAGACACAGCCGTGAATGGCCACAGTTGGATTCTTGGGGGATTTTATGGGTGAAACATGGTAATATAACAAGGGTCGCGATGCAGAAATCGCAGACATCAAGGATTGGTCAAGATTCTCTTTTTCATATATCTATCCTTTTAAACGTTTTTTTTTTTTTTCCCTCCGATTTTTCTTTGTTTGGATCGATTATTTATCACCTAACATATCAGAGAAAATGCGACAGCAACAAAAAAACATACAATTAAGCGATAGTTATGAGGTAGATATCCGTGACTTTTTTTTACAGATGCCATTTTTTTCATTGTGACGTCATTTGTTTAAAAGTAAAAAAAAAAAAAAAATTTTAAGTCATTTTTTAAACTAAATATTACACATCAATTAATGATTCCAAGCTAAAAATGACAGACATTTTGAATAATAAATATAATTAATTACCTTCGTTTTTTATGGCTGGGTGGAACCAAAGCAGTTGCGCGACGTCTGTAAACGGGGGTTTCCAGGGGAAAATGGACAAATTTAAAAATAGTTTGGGGGCTTAATGCACCATGAATCTGCTATGGCAGCATGTAGATATATTGTTCTATAGAACACAACAGTTGTTTTGGCTTAAAATCCAGCAGTTTCTTTTAAAGAGGAGTGCAAGAGCAGAAACTGCTTTTTCAGTCTTGTCCATGTTTTCCGCCATATGCAATACATGCACGCACATAGAGTGGAGTTTTTGATACGGGCAACATTGGGATGCTGCCCCGTGTGACTTTCTCCAGGGGGCGGCACCCTCACGAGTTAAAAAAAAAAAAAAAAAAATCCTGAGGCCTCAATTTATTTAACGGCGCCCTCGGCTGAACAAGACACAAATTAACACTCACAGATGATAAACACCGGAGGTGGGTAATAACGCGTGAGATTTACTTCATTACATTTTGAGAAAAATGTACTTCTTAGAGTAGTTTTACCACTCAATACTTTTTGTGAAGAAGAAACACTAATCTCACTCTGCTACCTTGGGTGATGTTTCATAGTGTTGTTCTGGTTTGAATTCGATTTTTTTGTATCATCTTTTTGTCCTAAAATGGTCAAGTAATAGGTTATAGTAGTAGTTCATAGAGATAAAGTTGTGCTGAGAAAATTTTTTAAATTTTCTTTTAAAAATCAGATACAGTAGTACGCATAGTTACTACTATACTACTTCTATAGATAAGAGTAACACTGTAAGTAACTGTGAGTATTCTTTTCAACGAATATTTTCTAACTTGTACTTGAGTAAATTTTTGGATGACTTACTTTTATTTGAGTAATATAATTTAGAAGTAACGCAAATCTAACAGGAGTGAAATTTTTGGCTACTTTACCCACCTCTGACGAACACTAACTGATACCTAACTGGCAGCCACATTGGAAGGAGCGTCACTGATATTGCAATTAATCATTTCTCAACAGATTTTCATAAGATTTACAGTATTTATGTTATTGTCAAAGTCAAACAGATGCTATTAATACATCAATGTAGCATGTAGTTGTTTTATTGTTTAGGTCTAGAACAGGCGAGAAATTATTTAATGTCGCATTTTTTCTTTCTTTTTTTTACGTCGTCGGGCAGAGTTGCAGTAGGAAAGAAAGAGTAGGTAGAAGGTTGCGGTCGTGTGCAAATGAGCGAGGTATTGCTCGTGTTGCGTTCAAGAACTGCTCGGATTTCTAGCATTCAGCTAGCTTATCCATACAGCATGTAATGACCGTCAATCCTCCTCTCTGTGTTTTATTCCAATGTGTTTTATTCCAACACATTGTTGAGGACAGCAAGGTGGCTGACGGCTAGAAATCCGAGCAGTTCCTGAATGCGACACGAACAGCTATCCAACATCGCCATGGTGCCAAGCAAGTTTAAACGTCATCTCCAAACAAAACTTCCGGCGCTTCAAAACAAGTTGATGGACTATTTTGTTTGCCTTTGTGAAAACTTTAAAAAAAAAAAAAAAAAATTTTAAGAAAAATTATATTGGTAAATTAGAAAGCCTTCAAAGCCAGTTACCTTGTTGCTGAACTTGTTGCTAAATCCAAAAAGTCCCAGGGCAGAGACATTAATACTACCTGCCTGCAAAGCCATTGTCAGCGGGATGCTTGGCCCTGATGCGTATAAAGACATTTCTAAAGTCCCCCGTCTGATAACTTGGAGCTTTTCAAGCCTAACTGCTATTTAAAAATAAATAAATAAATAGAGTGAGACTGCGTGCTGTTGAAGAAGATTCCTGGCAGGATATCGGCTTTGTGTTCATCTAAACAGGCTCAAGTTTCACTCTGAGTAAGTATAAATATTGAAAAATTATTTCTAATTAAAAATAATGTACATAAAGTAACTTTGGAACATTTTTGGTTTTTGGTGTGCCACGAGATTTGTTCCAATGTAAAAACATGCTGTGACTCAGAAAAGGTAGAAAAACACTGGTCTAGAAGACAGGAGATTTTAAAATGTATCTATGGAGGAGTGGAAGTCAATTAGGCATGATGCGTTTGAGACTGTAGGAAAATTGGGCACCCCAACCTTCCACCTTGTTACACTATATACAGTATATACATAATTAATATGTACAGTTGTGGTCAAAAGTTTACATACACTTGTGAAGAACATAATGTCATGGCTCTCTTGAGTTTCCAGTTATTTCTACAACTCTGATTTTTCTCTGATTGGAACAGATACTTCTTTGTCACAAAAAACATTCATGAAGTTCGGTTCTTTTATGACTTTATTATGGGTGAACAGAAAAAAGTGATCAAATCTGCTGGGTCAAAAATATACATACAGCAGCGCTAATATTTGGTAACATGTCCCTTGGCCGTTTTCACTTCAATTAGGCGCTTTTTGGTAGCCATCTACAAGCTTCTGGCAAGCTTCTGGTTGAATCTTTGACCACTCCTCTTGACAGAATTGGTGCAGTTCAGTTAAATTTGATGGCTTTCTGACATGGACTTGTTTCTTCAGCATTGCCCACAAGTTCAAGTCAGGACTTTGGGAAGGCCATTCGAAAACCTTAATTGTAGCCTGATTTAGCCATTCCATTACCACTTTTGATGTGTGTTTGGGGTCATTGTCCTGTTGGAACACCCAACTGCGCCCAAGACCCAATCTTCGGGCTGATGACGTTATCTTGATGAATTTGAAGGTAATCCTCCTTCTTCATCCCATTTACTCTCAATTAAGCACCAGTTCCATTGGGAGCAAAACAGCCCCACAGCATAATACTACCACTACTGTGCTTGACAGTAGGCATGGTGTACTTGGGGTTAAAGGCCTCACCTTTTCTCCTCCAAACATATTGCTGGGCATTGTGGCCAAACAGCTCAATTTTTGTTTTGTCTGACCACAGAACTTTCCTCCAGAAGTTCTTACTTTTGTCCATGTGATCAACAGCAAACTTCAGTCAAGCCTTAAGGTGCCGCTTTTGGAGCAAGGGCTTCCTTCTTGCACGGCAGCCTCTCAGTCCATGGAGATGCAAAACACGCTTGACTGTGGACACTGACACCTGTGTTCCAGCAGCTTCTAATTCTTGGCAGATCTGCTTTTTGGTGATTCTCGGTTGAATCTTCACCCTCCTGACCAATTTTCTCTCAGCAGCAGGTGATAGCTTGCGTTTTCTTCCTGATCGTGGCAGCGACAAAACAGTGCCATGCACTTTATACTTACAAACAATTGTTTGCACTGTTGCTCTTGGGACCTGCAGCTGCTTTGAAATGGCTCCAAGTGACTTTCCTGACTTGTTCAAGTCAATGATTGTTCAAGTCAATAATCACTCACAAGTAATTGCTAATTCGTGTTGCTGTATGTATATTTTTGACCCAGCAGATTTGATCACTTTTTCTGTTAACCCATAATAAAGTCATAAAAGAACCAAATTTCATGAATGTTTTTTTGTGACAAAGAAGTATCTGTTCCAATCACTCTATCGGAGAAAAATCAGAGTTGTAGAAATAACTGGAAACTCAAGAGAGCCATGACATTATGTTCTTCACAAGTGTACGTAAACTTTTGACCACAACTGTATAAAATCTAGAGCTATACAATTTTTCTTAAAAACAGTTTCTATATTGAAAGCTAAGTAAAGGTGATAGGCTCCAGCACCTCCACGACCCTTGTGAGGAAAAATCAGCATGGAAAATGAATGAATGAATGAATTTTAAAATCATTGTCAGCGTGGTTGTTTTCCCACAGTCATTCATGCCCGAAACGCCACGGTTCTTAATTTTTTCCACCACTTCCCGCTTATACAGATCCAGATGCAGTCCACTACAGGCAAAATGAAGTGACTCCAGTTGATTACCTGAAGTTTAAGCATCACAGCTACTCAGAAATGGTTTCAGTAGGTATTCCGTAAAATCAAAGCAATGATGACATCCAACACTTTTTCAATTATGGTCAGGTCTTCTGGTCCCTGAACATCAAAAGATGTGTCGAAATTCAAGTTTTAGGAAGCTGCATGTGTTCAAACAATAAAGACAAACAACAGACGCACAAAGCCTGAATTTCTATGTGTCGTTCAGCTTATGAAGTCAGTGCATGATGAATGTCCAAACATCACCAACATCTACAGTCTGGGCCGCAGCTCCAAGGGATTGGACATGATGGCTATGGTGATCTCTGGCAATCCTACAGAGCATGAAATAGGTGAGCATTTCACATTTCACTGGCTAAAGTTAAAATGTGTATTTCCAGTAGTTAAAATAGGATCTTTTCAACAGTTTGAATGAATGGTGATTGTAACGAGTGACGCCAGATTGAGTCATTGTTTAATCATTGATGGACCACTACAGTCCCGATTGCCATTTTGTGCAGGTGAGCCGGAGATTCGTTACACAGCCGGTCTGCACGGTAACGAGGCAGTAGGCCGGGAAATGATCCTGCTTCTCATGCAGTACCTGTGCAAGGAATATAGAGACAGAAACCCACGAGCGCAGAGGCTGGTGGATGGAATACGCATCCACTTGGTGCCGTCACTCAACCCTGACGGACATGAAGAAGCCTTTCAAGCCGTGAGTAAACTAGACAGGAAATACCAGCGAATGAAGGTGAATGATAGATAATTTGGTTGCCTGTGTCTTGATGCACATTTCCCACTGCAGGGTTCGGAGCTGAGCGGATGGCGCACCGGCCATTTTACAAACGATGGCTTTGATATTTTCCAGAACTTTCCAGATCTAAACAGGATCCTGTGGGATGCAGAAGAGAGAGGCATGGTGCCCAAACTGTTCCCCAACCACCATGTTCCCATACCTGACAACCTATTGCATAACAGCTCTGTAAGTGTTGTGGATTTTATTCTAGACGATTGCTTGAGTGGGTGGTCTTTCAGGGGGCAGCAGGCCATTTTACTGTATAGCTTACATGGAATTGAGGTTTCTAGATTAGTTATGTGATTGATAATGATGGTAAATTAAGTTAGATTGAATATTAAGAGAATCATTAGACCCATAGACTGTAAAAAGAAACTGGACTAACCCTTGGTGGCATCACCCATAGCATTAGACAGCCTCCATTCATTCCCTATTTCTCACTGATCTCCGGTACCTACAGGTCTTTAAACACTTCTGGGGACTCATTTTTCCACACTAGAGGTTATCCCTTGATTGGTCTCCACTGAAGGCTCAGTTACAATTGAATAGCCCACGACTGTAATGTATCTATATTCCATTTATCTTTTGTGGTTTTGATCCTCCTGTTCGATTCCAGATTGCTACAGAAACCAGAGCCATCATCTCTTGGATGGAAAGGTATCCATTTGTGTTAGGGGCAAACTTTCAGGGTGGCGAGTCATTTGTGGCCTACCCTTACGACAACGTACGTCCCAACAAGCCTGCCGAGGACATACCCCATAGCCGCAAAAAGAGACAGTATGACCTTACATCTCATTGTTGTGCAACATTTGAGTACCCTCTGCATTAAAATGATTTCACGCAGGTATGAGGAAGAGACCTTCGACGTGACAGAGTGGGGTCGCGGATACCGGGAGGAACCAGATCAAGACTGGAGTGACAGAGGCTATCCAGAGCGTGAGGAGTGGAGAGGGCAAGGCTACGACCAGGGGCATGGCTATGACCATGGTCATGGCTACGATGGAGGACATGGATACGACCAGGGACACGGCTATGACCACGGACATGGCTACGACCACGGTTATGACCACGGCCAAGGTTATGACCACGGCTACGATCCCAGCTACCACCAAGGTTACGGCCACAGGGAAGAAGAGGATGAAAGGGAGAGGAGCGGTGGCTACCATTACGCTGAGCCTGAGGAGTTACGAGAGATTGCAGATGAATCCCTCTTCAGGTGGTTAGCAGTGTCCTATGCATCCACACATCTCACCATGACACACAACTACCATGGTTCTTGCCATGGGGACGTCACTGCAGGGGCGCACGGCATCATCAACAGAGCCAAATGGAAGCCAATAACCGGAAGTAAGCAGAGGGCAGTCGGTTTACTGGTTGACAACTGGACACACATAAGATCTAAGTTTTGATAATGTTTCTCTCTCTCTAGGCATGAATGACTTTAGCTACTTGCATACCAACTGCTTGGAGCTGTCCATTTTCCTGGGATGTGATAAATTTCCTCATGAGAGTGAGCTACAGCGAGAATGGCAGAAGAACCGAGAAGCCATGCTAATCTTCATGGAGCAGGTTGGACCTACTCAGTCCCTACAAACAGTTTAAAAGTAATGAACTCCTGAAATAGACTGGGAATAATGAAAAGTTGTGCCTTTGGAATTGTAGGTTGTCATGGGAAAACTGTAAATAGAAACTGTCCTTAAGTTTGACTAATTTAACTGTTCGTGTGTAGGTTCATCGTGGCATTCGAGGTATTGTGAAAGATGAGCAGGGCAACCCGCTTGCCAACGCCACCGTGTCTGTGGAGGGGATAAACCACGACGTCACCACAAGTGAGATCAAAATCACATATTACAATCGAGGCCAATGTGCCAACATGTCTCCCCTCTATCTCATTGTAGCATCAAGTGGAGAGTACTGGCGACTGCTAAACCCTGGCGAGTACCGTGTAACGGCCAAAGCCGAGGGCTTCACTTCCTTGACCAATCTTTGTGTGGTGGGCTACCAAGCAGGTGCAACCACTTGCAGCTTTAACTTGGCCAAATCCAACTGGGACCGCATCAAACAGGTCAGCCCATGTTGTCGTCATGTGACAACATACTTCAAGTAAGAGAGTGGAATCAAATTAAAATAGTCTTTTACCATTTGCCGACAGATTTTGGCGCTACATGGAAACAAGCCGATCCGCCTGGTCAGCCATGGCAACACTATAGTGCAGCCACCAGTTATCAACAGCAATGGTCGTGTGGTCAGCGGAAACGGTGTGAGCTCGCAAAATACACAACTGAGCAAGGAACGGTTGAGGAGACTCAAAATAGCTCGCATTCGTCGTCTCCGGCAGAAGAAGTTATTGCAATTAAAACCAACGACTACAACAACCACCACCACGACCCTGCCACCGACAACCACCACAATTCCCACAACGCCAGCAAGCACCACATCCTGGTACGACTCATGGTTAATAGACGAAGGACAATCATCAACGCCCGGTGGATTCACTGACTCCATGCTGGACTACAATTATGAGTACAAGATTGATGACTATTAAAGCAAACGCATTGCATTAATTACCGTTATGTTACCTGAGCTACAACAATCCAGCAATCGTTTGCTCAATCAAGCAGTACAGTTCTGTTTACCGCAGTTTACCAAGGTTGAATGTAGCTTAAACTACATGCTATCACGTTAAAACTTGCAGTGGCATATCACAGCAACAGAGTGCAGTTGTCAATACATTTGACTGATTACTCCTGTGGCAAAAGAAAATGCATTTAAAAATTCTCACACATCTCCATGTAAGTTGATGTAGCGCCTACCATGCTGTACCACGTCAAGTGTTATCGTAAGTGTAATTTATTTTTAGTACCTTTTAACGCAATGGAACATAACTCATTAACTCTACTGGTTGGTTGAAACAAAGCTTTTGGGTAAACAATGCTAACATCAGCAACTTCAAATCTTTAATAACTATGTTGTATAACACCTGAAAATATGATTGTTCAGTGAAAATTTTGTCTGTGGTCATGCTGCATCTTTCTCACACGATACTCAGTCTTTTTATATGTGATTTTTTTTATTGCAAATGCACATTAAAACAACTTTTTTTAAATTCAATATGCAATTATTTACACTGTAAACCTTAACGGAAATGCATTTTACAGTATTTCACTGAAGGATAATGATGGTTGGTAGATCTCATATGGAAGTGTTGCTTCAATACTGGCTTTTTCACACACCAACTTGAAAGAATTCATATATAATTAAAAAGGAAAGCCTCACAAAACTGTCACTCTGTATATGTGTGACATCATTTGAGAGCTGTGATGGTACCAAACTTCCCTCAGTGGCTGATGTTCATCTCGCCATCGTCTTCGTCACCTGCTGAAAATGCCGAGAAGCTGATTGGCTCACATTCAAGAGTGCGTAAGTTGACAAGGCACGCTGTTTGGGTGCTGTGGAACTTTGGCACAGTGATTAAAAGGATTTCCTGGCCAGCGGCACCTGATGAAGTGAGAGGATTAGTGATTAACAGACACAATTTCAAGTGGAATGGAAATGTTAAAAAAAAAAAAACATACAGTGCTGGCCAAAAGTATTGGCACCTCTACAATTCTGTCAGATAATGCTAAATTTCTCCCAGAAAATGATTGCAATTACAAATATTTTGGCAGTAATATATTCTAGGAGTGGGAACCTCTTGGCCTCACGATACGATACAATTTGCGATACAAAGCTCACGATAACGATGATCTGGCGATATGGCGATACAACGGTTATCGATACATTGGTCAGGAAATCAATGATATTCTACAAACGATTAATAAACAGAAAAACAAGCTACTGCTGTGAATTGGAATGCGTTCATCAGTAGTAGACGTCCAATCCATTTGAACTGGGAGGGTGGCAGAGGGACGGCAGCAAATTAACATTCGTTCATTCGCTGCCATTCCTTCCACTTCAAACGGTTTGAACATCTATGGCCGTCAGTGGCAGCCAATGCCAGGCAATGAGGTAATTTTGGCCCATTTAAGGTCATTTACCTGTTGATTTTCAGTTACTTCCTGTTAATTTTGCGGTATTTTATGGATCACTTCCTGTTTATCTTGAGTTACATAACAGGAAGTGACCTGAGAATCACCCAAATGAATAGGCAGTGACTCAAACTCAACAGGAAATGACCTGTAAATGCCCTAAAATGAACAAAGTGACCTGTTAATGCCCTGAAAATTGGACAGAATGACTGAATGCTCTGGTGTCGAATGAACAAACGTTTCTAGTCTAAATGGATTGGGCGTCGAGCACTGTCAATGCAACTTTAGAGGTAACTGAGACACTATTATTGTGGAAGATTTTGGTAGCAACTTGTTGGTTCCTTTTTATTTATCTTTTTTAGACATTGACACCTTTTTAAAACGATATCTCGATTCTTGGCAGGAGCATATCGATAACCTTTGGGGATACAAAGTATCACGATATATCACCATTTCGATATTTTTTTCACACCCCTAATATATTCATTGATTTTGCTTGCAATGAAAAACCGAACGAGAAACAAAATTAATCATTAACATTATACAAAAAACTTCAAAAATGGGCTGGACAAAAGTATTGGCACCCTTTGAAAAATCATGTGATGCTTCTCTAATTTGTGTAATTAACAGTACTTGTTACTTACCTGTGGCACATAACAGGCGGTGGCAGTAACTAAATCACACTTGCAGCCAGGTAAAATGGATTAAAGTTGACTCAACCTCTGTCCTGTGTCATTGTACCACATTGCGCATGGAGAAAAGAAACAAGACCAAAGAACTGTCTGAGGACTTGAGAAGCAAAATTGTGAAGAAGCACGGGCAATCTCAAGACTACAAGTCCATCTCCAAAGACCTGAATATTCCTGTGTCTACCGTGTGCAGGGTCATCAATACGTGTAAGGCCCACGGCACTGTGGCTAACCTCCCTAGATGTGGACGGAAAAGAAAAATTGACGAGAGATTTCAACGAAAGATTGTGGGGATGGTGGATAAAGAACTTCGACTAACATCCAAACAAGTTCAAGCTGTCCTGCAGTCCGAGGGTACAACAGTGTGAACCCGTACTATCCGTCGGCTTCTGAATGAAAAGGGACTCTATGGCAGGATACCCAGGAGGACCCCACTTCTGACCCAAAGAGGCAGAGACATAAAAAAGCCAGGCTGAAGTTTGCCAAAACTTACCTGAGAAAGCCAAAAACCGTTTTGGAAGGATGTTCTCTGGTCAGATGACACAAAAGTAGAGCTTTTTGGGAAAAGGCATCAACATGGAGTTCACAGGAGAAAAAAAACGAGGCCTTCAAAGAAAAGAACACGGTCCCCACAGTCAAACATGGAGGAGGTTCCCTTATGTTTTGGGGTTGCTTTTCTGCCTCTGGCACTGGACTCCTTGATCGTGTGCATGGCATTATGAAGTCTGAAGACTACCAACAAATTTTGCAGCATAATGTAGGGCCAAGTGTTAGAACGCTGGGGCTCCCTCAGAGGTCATGGATCTTCCAGCAGGACAATGACCCAAAACACACTTCAAAAAGCACTAGAAAATAGTTTGAGGGAAAGCACTGGAGACTTCTAATGTGGCCAGCAAGGAGTCTAGACGTGAATCCCATAGAACACATGTGGAGAGATCTGAAAATGGCAGTTTGGAGAAGGCACCCTTCAAATTTTTGGGACCTGGAGCAGTTGGCCAAATAAGAATGGTCTAAAATTCCAACAGAGAATTGTAAGAAGCTCATTGATGGATACCGGAAGCGGTTGTTCGCAGTTATTTCGTCCAAAGGCTGTGTTACCAAGTATTAGGTTGAGGGTGTCAATACTTTTGTCCGGCCCATATTTAGAGTTTTGTGTAAAATGATAATGATTTATTTATTTTTTTTCCATTCTCTTTTGTGTTTTTTCATTGCAAGCAAAATAAATGAAGATATTACTACCAAATCATTTGTAATTGCAATCATTTTCTGGTAGAATTTGAGCATTATCTGACAGAGTTGCAGGGGTGCCAATACTTTTGGCCAGCACTGTAATTGTTACAGTGGTACATTCGCTATGATATCTAATTGGTTCCATGACTACTCAGAATTCAATTTTCTCCTAAATCAAATACATTTGTCGCATTAAAGGATTGCAATGCAGTTAACAAAAGATCCCCAAAACTGCATGCATACGTACAGTAACTGCACACGCACCTGTGAGGCGCTTTGACTCCAACGCTGGGGCATTCCCACTGAAGTACACATGTGGACACTCTTCCAAGATGAATGGATCTTTCAAGTAAAATGGGTAACAGCCTGACAGAAAAATCGACAGATATTGCGAAAATGATTTTAAATGGATCATTCTAGATTATTCTACAAACTGCAAAGAGCCTGACGCACCAAGGGTATCCGGTGCAGTAGGAGCGAGGTGGCGTAGTCTCAAAGTTTCTTCCAGAATCTCCAGATGACTGTTCATACTACTGTAACGTTCGATGTCACTGATATTTTGACCCGAGGTGCCAAGGAACCTGAGGGTGAGCAAAAAATACATGGGTTTCAGAGAAATGTGGGCATCTGTATCGGTTTTCATCCATGTTGCTATTGTAATATTATTCTGCGAGATGCAACATTTTTTTCCAATTCTTTTTTTCTTCAGGTCAAGTACAAAACTCAAGATTCCCACCAATAAACGATTCAGCCATTTCCAGAACAAACACAGTTCAAGTAGGGATATGAATGAAAGTTTATTTGCATATCAGAAAAAGGGGGAAAGAATGTAGCAAAACACATTACTGCTTGTATTGTACTAAACCTTATCAATGCCAAGACTTGGCTCAACACTAAGAATATGCACTTCAACACAAATGAGATTTCATCAAAGCCCTAAGATTTAACAAAAAATCTAAGGGAGGGGCAGCTATATCACATTTGCAAGAAAGGGGAAATTTCACATGAAGTGCTACAGTCCTACTCAGGAGTTAAAAAGAAGTTGTTAGTGGGCCCTTATCTACATTCTTAGCAGGAGACATGACTGATTCGTACAAGGATTTAGAAGAATTTCCCAGACTCCTGAAATGCTGTGGGCATTACACCTCGTTGTTCAAAGTCTTCCATATCACCTACCAGTACTTCTACCAGGCAACAACTAGTGCTGAGCATGATGGACACTGAAATGAACCAGCTGGCTAACTGTGTTTTACATGACGTTAGAGTTCATTGTGAGTTCTCTTGACTCCCTAAGAAAACATACAACTTGCCAAGATCAGTAGAGTTCTAATAGCACTCAAACAGGGAAGATTACAACCAAAACTTGGATCATATTAGAATACAACCAGATGTTGGCTTATCTTGTTTAACTTTTTATTTTAAAAAGTGCATGAGCCCATTCTCACCTCACTCCATCCACAGTGGCCTGGTATGGATTAGATGCCAGCTGCAGTGTAGGGTAGACAGATGACAAAGGGAACATACAGTGATGTAGAGGCTGCTGAGGCAGTGTATAGTTGGTGGGGTCATACTGGCCAGGCATCACATCCACTGGGACTGAAGTCTGCAAGGGACCGATACATACAATTGTCCTCAAACGTTGATTACAAAACTAATTGAAGAACATTGGTGTCTCAACATACGAAGTTAATTCGTTCCAAGACCTTGTTTGTAAGTCGAAATGATCGTATGTCGACCAGGATTTTCCCATAGGAATATATTATAATTCCATTAATTCATTCCACAGCCTGAAAACCTACACTAAATCCTTAATAAATACTGCTGGTGCTATTGCAAATAACAACTACACAGAGCAAAACAAATAAATTATGAATAAAAATCAGAATAGTAATACAATAACAGTAATAACAATAATAATACCTGTAACAATATAACAAATCAGGTTCTAATGTGGCGGATGTGTTTTGCGTGGTGTACCTGAACGCACTGCGTGGCTGACGTGCCAGATTGAGAGAGGATTTTTTACTTTCACTTTTCATGTTCAGTTGCGGCAGACAGTAGGCATGTTGTGTTGCACAAGTTCTGAAATGAATGATTAAAAGCCTTACGAAGATGGCAATTTTTTTGTGATGTTACAATCATAATAATTGTCACCTTAACTCATGAAAGACTAGCAAACGGAGGTCGGAGGAGGACCATCGAGATGTATGGCCGTATTGTCAAGAAGTTCACAGACGCACACACCGCGCGGATATTTTTGTATCATTTCCGTCTTCATTTTAGAGCTGTCCCGACTAGTCGACATAGTCGACGTCATCGATGACGTAAATCCGTCGACGAGCACAACATCCCGTCGACGGTTAATGAAGGGTTAAAAAAATATATGCGCGGAAAGTTCAGAATGTCAGATGCTCTGTATGCAAGCGGGGAAAGCGGCACAAAGCCAAAAAAGCGCACCAGAGTGTCCAAAACATTGACTTATTTCAAAGAAACAAAGGAGCGTACACTCTTCCGTCCTGTCTCTTCAATGCCAAGCTTGGCTGCACGTAGGCCGTGAATAAACACCTCAAGCGCCGTAACCCAGTTTGTAATTTTTTGTTTTGTTTTTCATTTTTTGTACACCAGAGGGTGCTGTCGCCTTACTAAATAATAATGTTTCATTGACAATGGGCCTATAAATGCTATTAGTATTGTTCTTAATGCTAACTGAAAGGTTTATTTCATGTTATGGTTTATTTTATGGTATAGAAAATTATATAAGGTTAAAAGGTCATAAATATATACAGTATATACAGTGATTGCACTTAAGGGAGAGATTGTTAATGATAAGGTAATAAATTAAGGTAAAGGCAATTCATATAGGCAATTCATTGATATATAAATAAGGTTTAAAAGGAAAAAGGTGAAAAGTTTTCGTTAATTTCTAATTGTGTTGTTTTATTTGTGTGCACCGTAGCTTTTACAGTGTGATTACATCAAGGATGGAATAAAAGTTGTAAACCATCAGTTTACGAGACCATCTTTTCAATCGGGATGCTACACTAGTTAATTCTATCCGCATTTGAACTCATTGTTTATTTGTGATTTATTATTGTTATTTACGCGTTTATTTGTACTTTAATAAATAATTTAAGTGTTCCAATATGTTTTTTGTGAATTGATAAGCGTCAACAAAAATTTCATTGCTAAATTAGAAAACAAAAAACAAAACAAAAAAAATGTTTTTAATTATTAGATTAGTCGACTAATCGTAAAAATAGTCGGCTGACTAATCGGGAGAAAATTAGTCGTTTGGGACAGCCCTACTTCATTTAGATGGTAAGCCTCATCTTTTTTCTTTTTTCACAACCTGCTTTAACATCCATGGAACCCATGTTGATTTCTCTCACAAGAAAATCCACCGTGCGTCCGTCTTGCGTGAAAACAATGAAATTGCGACACTGTCATAAATGCGCCGTATTTCGAGCATTTCGTCAGATGTAGAAACAAATGACGTGTCAAATTTTACGTCAGATGTTGAAAAGATCGTGTGTCGAAGCGATTGTATAGCAAGGTACCACTGTATAATAAAAATGCCAGTAATTTTTGTTCTTTGTCCATTTATTTCATCCATACACCATTCTCAGTGAGCCATTTCTAAAATCACACATGATGAATAAACTATATGACAAATAAAATTAAATGTTAATTTATTGGCTGCCTTTGACTGCACTAGAAGACGTCCAATTCATTTTGACTTGGAGGGAGCGAATGAACTTTTTTTCATTTGCCCCACCCAGTCAAAATGAATTGGACATCTATTGTTAATGCCAGGCGATGCGTTAAAATTGTCATTGCACCTAGTGTTAGTTGTAGTTATTGTTTTGCACTGTGAGAAAAGCTAAATGTTTTGACAAATGGTCCGCCATGGTGCAACAAATAAACATTGTAAATTTTTCCTTTTAGAAATAGCTTGTTTTTTTTTTCTTAATAACAAGGCATTGGATTTAGATATAACTTTTCAGGACACTCAAAGACGCTTTCCATTGCATTACTTATCGATCTATACTAGATGGTGGTAAGCTGCCACAGCTGCGTTGGGGCACTCTGACAGAAGTGAGGCAGCCAATGTACACCACTGGCCCTTCAGAACACAATTCTGACGCTACCTTCACAGAAGCAAATCGGGTGAAGTATCTTGCCCAAGGATACAACAACAGTGAGTAAAAGCGCAAGCTAGGTTCGAACACCTGATACTTTAATCAATGGACGACCCCATCAACCACCTGCGCCACCGTTTCTCCCTCTTTAATAGTTGTATCGTAGAACGTAGTAGATTGATTTCCTGACTCCTCTATCGATAATTGCTGAATGGCCCTATTATGAGATAATCATTCTTGTGAGCCATGTATCGCAAATCGTATCGTATCAGGAGGTACCAAAGGGTTACCGCCCCTAGCATCAGTAAGGGACGGCGGATGTGTCAAGGGGGTGTAGGTGGGCTCACCACCAGCTGGAGTAGCAGCTCGTCCAACAAGCGAATGGCTTCCACGCTGCCCGCCTGAGTCTTTTTGGTGAGGTACTTGGCCTAGACAAAGGAACAAGAAGTTATATTTAAAGCCGCTGCTGCATGACTGGTGCTGACACTGTTAACGATTAGGACCGACATAGAAAGACATTACATTTTATTACCGACCAAGAAAGCAGATCTGTCCAATCATTTAAGATTTGGTAAGAGTGATTTGTCTGAAGAATTACCGCCACCTGCAGGACAATGGTATTATGCACTGCGGGAGTTCTTAGGTCAAATTAGTGGACCTAGTATACCAGTATTTGAATATGAAATCTGGGATGGACTACTGACTGATATTAAACCTGCATCAACTACCTCAGTACTGCTACTAACACAATACTGCAACAGAAATCTCTAACACAACAGAAAACTGAATTAATCGCTACCAAAAACTCAAAATAAACAAATGAATAAAAATATTCATCAAGATTTTAATGGAGTTACATTATTTAATTTAAAAAAATAATTGAAACATTCAGTGAAATACTCATCTAGGTATCAACTCATATTGTTTACAATGGTTTGTCGTCACAAAATGACGCACCTTAGTTGAGGCGTCCTTGTCCTGCGTGCTTTGACTAAGGAGGTTTCCCGCCACCAAGACCCTCGATATCGTCGCCGCTCCACTCTGCTCCCCCTGGTCACCCAGCTGACCCGTTACCATGTCAATCAACAGCTGTAGGCCCAGCATACTGTCTGCGTGACTGCTACCCAAACCGAGTCCAGAGACAAGCAGTACAAATCTGCACAGAAATAAAAGAGGTATCATCCAAAGTAGGGCTGCAGCTATTGAATATTTTAGTAATCGAGTATTCGACTGAAAATTCTATCGATTAATCGAGTAATCGGACAGAACATATTTTTTCAGGTAAAGAGCAATTATAAATATACATGAGAAAACAAGACATTTCACCAAATATTGAACCATTTTCAGACAATGTCTTATTTTGATGTACATTCTTGAAAACAGCCAACAATTGCATCTCAGATGTGACAAGAAAAAAACAACAAATTCACAGCTTTCACTGAAAAAAAATTCTAGATCTTAAAAAAAAAAAAAATAATAATAATAATAATAATATTTCTTACCTAAAAATGTCATTACACTTAAACACATCACTTAAAAGTTAGGTGTTTTTCCCCACGTGTTACAATTGAATTTCCATTTGTGTCAAGCTTTAAATTCTAGTTAAGTTTTAAATTAGTCTAAATTGTAAGTCCTGATGTGATTTTGAATTTTTGCAGTGTTCAAAATAAACGTATGATACCTGCGGTATTGGAGCAGATTAGGCACCAGTGCTACTTGGTGTTTTATCCAGCAATGACTACTGAGCTAAAATTGACAGTTAGCTTTATCATGTATTTATTTTACACCCTTATCACTCTACAGCGCTGTGTTTTTACATATTAAATAAAGCCTGTACGTAAGACACGTTAGCCACGCATTGACAGTAGTCATAGTTAATAGAAAACTAGCCCTCCGCAGGGCTAATGTTACGTTAGCATGGAAAAGTAATATTAATTTTCATTATTAGCGCTGAGAAGTCTACTGCTTTAAGATGGCGGCTGTTTACTAACGCTGGCGAGTCTGTCATTCCGCATCTAGTTCCATATACATGTGATATATATGAGACGCATCAGACGCTACCGGCTACTAACGTAGCATCATGTAGTTTGTAGCAACGTTGGCATAGTTTCTAGCGGCTGTTGGCTGAAATCGGGTATTATTGCTTCATCCTCTACAGACGTGACGTCAGCGCGTTGTCCCGCATTAAAAGTAGTCCGGGCAAAACGTGATGCTTAGAGCTGGCAAAATGAAAGGATTCCTCGAGGCAAATAAAATTACTCGGATCAACTTTTAAACTTGAGTTACTCGAGCATTCGTTTCACCTCTAATCCAAAGTCAGGTGCACACAGAGTGACGCGCCTGAACTAACCAGAAGTGGAGAATCACAGCTCGCTAACTGTTTACCTGTCAGAATTCAGTGCAGGTCTTGCAGTCTGTTCTGGGAGATCCGCTGTGCAGAAGTCCTCCACTGTGAATTTCCCATCATTCCTCTCAGCTCCAAATACAGCAATAACACTACCTGCACAAAATTAATCAATGAGGAACTAGGTTATTTTTGTGACAGCTAGCAAAAAATGGTTAAACATTCTCACCTGTGACACACCTATCTCTGTCAATTGCACCCTCCAGCTTGATTCTTTGGAGCTCATCCTCCAGAATCAGATCATCGTTGTCACTAATGTATTTGACTCGTGCAGGCTGGGGCAGGAGGTTGTGCTGGGAGCACCAAAAGAGAGGTAAAGTCGAGACACACAACAGCACAGTGCTCCACTTTTTCTACATTGTCATGCTATAGCCTACAGCTTTATTCCATTAAAAATAAAACAACACGTTTCACGGACAACATTACAAATATGTTATTGAAATCCTGGCAATCCTATTAAGGACCTGACATTTTAAAGCTTTAAAGCGCTATTGAGAAATCTGATGTATAAGTTCATGTGTTGATTGAATGAGTCTGAAAATAATATTTTAATGAAAATAACGGACCCTACATATAGCTATAGATGTAGGTCAAGCATGTGGCGCCATTGGCGTAAAACCCTGTTTGTTTTGCACTAATAGTTTGTGCCTTTTAATGTTCTTTCTTGTCTAGTTTCTGTTTCTTCCTGTGTTTTCTTATGTCATTTTTCTGTTGGTTTGTGTGGTATGGACACCCTGTGTGATTCCTGAATAAAGATCATACATATTTACAAAAATCTGTAAGAAACTGTTTACGTTGTTGCATGGTATTTTGAGAGGCTGCGTGACGTCACAAATCGTAAAACGGAAGGGGGTCAACATAGAAGCGCGCTTGCATACAACCCATGCTAGTACTGCTTGTTTTCTGCCGGTAATCTTTCAAAAAAGAATATGCCGAATAAACACTGCTGTAATGGAACTTGTAGAAACGACTCTAGACATAAGGACAAATGAAGGCTGTTTTCTTCATACGTTTCCCGAAGCCAAAAACTCAAGACGAAAAAATGTGAACAATAAATAACTTGTGCAGACGTCCAAAAGACCAGTTTAATGCCAGTAAGGTGATGCCATTTATTTTCATATTATGCAGTAAACATTTTGTTGGGGGCCATGGCCATACAGATGACAATGCTGATCCATTGCCTGCCAGAGCCTTCCCCGAAGAGGTAAGCCATTTTGGTATTTTTACGTATATTTTAGCATAACGTTTTGCCGTGCTGCTTCTGTCTGACAATGAATGACCTTAAGAAAAAAAATGAAAATGTTATCTCAATGCCACTGTTGTTACCTTTTTTGTTGTAAAGAAACAACTTTATAAAGAGGGAAGTGTAAATAAATTAACAGAATTAAGATATGTTTTTAATGAAAAAATAAGTGTTCGTTGGCTGTCACTCAGTAGCATTTGCAATCGCTACACAAAAATAGCAATATAAAATACCCCCTAGAACGGTCAAACGTAAGACAACCAGAGGATATAATTTATAAGAAAGACAGGGCATATGGTGGTAAAGGATAGCTTGTTGAAACAGGAGGATGTCATTGTCAGTGGTGCAAGGCAATACACACAATAAAAAGGTGTAGATAAAAAAAAGCTACCACTGGATCAGGTCGGCACTTTTTCCTGTCTTTTCCAGCCGTTGACACTCAAGCCATCTCTTTAACTGAAAATTTGTATGTTGTTCCACATCTTTACAAGTGAATTTGTCACCAGACATAATTTTCGGACAGAATTTTAGGTTTAGCTCAGTAAACATCTCATCTGTACATTAATCTAGCATAAGGGACAAATGCAAGTTTGACCCCTCTAGCAACAGTTGCTAACGTCATGAATATTAATGAGCAAAGGTGACGTGTTAAGTGCGATACGCTATTGATTTTAGGATAAGGGTACAATAAATGTGGAAAAACGGACACGCAATTTTTGGTTGTAGTAAGTAAATCTAGTGTGCTGCTAACCTCTTCACTGATTTCTTTTAGGATGGATGGCTGCAAGTCCATCCGCTTAAACAGAGTTCCCACAATGCAACACTGCTCCCCTGCCTGAAGATCACACAGCTTCCGGACAAGCACTTCTGATCCTACAACAACCAAAAAAGACAGTTATCATAGCTAATATAATATTTAGAGAGATGAAAATGATTCACAATGCCACATGCGTATTTTAGGGCTGTCAAAATTATCGAGTTAACGGGCGGGAATTAATTTTTTTAATTAATCACGTTAAAATATTTGACGCATTTAATGCACATGCCCCGTTCAAACAGATTAAAATGGCAGCACAGTGTCATGTCCACTTGTTACTTGTTTTTTGGTGTTTTTTCGCCCTCTGCTGGAGCTTGGGTGCGACTGATTTTATGGGTTTCAGCACCGTGAGCATTGTGTAATTATTGAGATCGACAATGGCGAGCTACTAGTTTATTTTTTGATTGAAAATTTTACAAATTTTATTAAAACAAAAACATTAAGAGGGGTTTTATTGTAAAATTTCTATAACTTGTACTAACATTTATCTTTTAAGAACTTCAAGTCAACTTGTGTCTTATCTTTCCATTCCAACAATAATTTACAGAAAAAATATGGCATATTTTGTAGATGGTTTGAATGTGATTAATTACGATTAATTAATTTTTAAGCAGTGATTAATTCGATTAAAAATTTTAATCGTTTGACATCCCTAGTGTGTTTTGAATAATCCGTTTTAGGGGTGTGACAAAATATCGAAATGGTGATACATCGTGATACTTTGAATACCAAAAGATTCTCGATATGCTCTTGCCAAGAATCGAGATATCGCTTTAAAAAGGTGTGTCTAAAAATAAAAACGAACCAACAAGTTGCTAACAAAATCTTCCACCATAATGGTGTCTCAATTAACTCTAAGCCTGCACTGACGGTGCTCGACGCCCAATCCATTTAGACTGGGAAGTTTCATTCATTCGAAACCAGAGCATTCAGTCATTTTGTCTGATTTTTAGGGCATTTACAGGTCATTTCCTGTTGATTTTGAGTCACTGCCTATTCATTTGGGTGATTCCCAGGTCACCTACTGTTCTGTAACTCAAAATAAACAGGAAGAGACCCATTAAATACCCCAAAATCAACAGGAAGTAACTGAAAATCAACAGGTAAATGAACTTAAATTGCCCAAAATTACCTCATTGCCTGGCATTGGCCGCCACTGACAGCCATAGACGTTCAAACAGATTGGACGTCTACTAGGGATGTAACGGTACACAAAAATCTCGGTTCGGTACGTACCTCGGTTTTGAGGTCACGGTTCGTTTCATTTTCGGTACAGTAAGAAAACAAAATGCAAAATATAAATGTGCTAGTTTGTTTTACACACTTTTGTGCTTTCAACAATAGGAACATTAGCCTATACAAAGCTAGAATTCTGCTCAAAAAGTAGTGGGTATTTAAAGATAATCCAACAACAATTTGCCTTTCAGACCCCGCGTATTGGTCAGCTTTCTTTCTGAAAGAAAGAAGAAAAAAGAAGCCCTGTGCTAAAGAGAAAAGCAATCCCAATGACAAAGATTTTAACATGTATTTTACAAATGAAATGCCTCAATGAAACATTTTTTTCTTATGAATGGTTTTCAAAAGCTTTATTGGTGGATTTTCTCAGGTTAAAACGCAACACAGAAATTAATAAATTTAATTGTGTAAGCAGGATGTGTGTATTATTCTTATTATTTAATTACAGGTGTTTTAGCTCATTTCAATTTATTTTACTTAAATTGGCTATTATTTATTTTATTATGTGTTTATATTTTACAAATGTGATGTAGTATTCATTTATATTGTATATTTTATGTTGTATAACCAGGGGTGCACATAAGTGGTCCGCATGCGAGCATGCGTACTGGACGCAGACAAACGTGCTGGCCCTCAACGGCTTCCATACGCTTACGTACCGATGGCTGACCACTGTATTTGCGACGGACACGAGAAAATAACTTCTCAAAATGTCGAAGAGGCAGGCCCCACTGAGTAATTATTTCCGTGTCCCCCCACCCCCGTCAAAAGACAGACAGACGACAGAGACGTCACTGGAGCTACCGAAAAAAAGGACTTTTGCTGAAAAGTGGCTGCAGGAGGTACCATGGCTAGAAGCAAATGATGCTCGCACGGAAATGCGGTACAAAATGTGCCGTGTGAATCCCAATGTTGCTGATAAGAGCAGCGCATTTTATGTAGGACCAAAGAATTTCAGCCATCCAAACTTTGAAAAGCACGAAAAAAACAGAGCATGTGGCAATTAAGCAAACTATCGATGTCAGACAGGACCCCACTCGCCCTATGGACAAGTGGCGGAATAAAGGTAATGAAGAACAGCGCCATGCATTGACAAACGTGTTTTTGCTCGCATTTTACAAAGCTAAACATACACGTTCAATGAGGTCTTATGAGGAGGACATCCCACTTTTACAAAGGCTTGGAGTTAATGTGGGAGCCGCATAATGCCCTTTATTTTGAATTGGTGCTTTAATGTTTATTTCTTTACATTTCATTTCAAAGTAATGGCAATTTTGTTGTGCCGGTTGATGTTAATCAAGCATTAATTGTTTATATAATTAATTAAAGTTAATTGGCTCTAAGTAAAGCTTGTCATAATTTTATCGCATCAGGCGGGTCAGCTCTCAAGCTCAATGAGGACCAAGTCACATCTCCAGGTCCTCCTCTGAGAACCTGGGCAAAAAAAATGTGTGCACCCCTGTGTATAACTTTAGTTCCTATGTGAATATTAGTTCCTACTTGTTTTGTTGGGGTAGGAGGGCTTGGTATTGAACACGGGGCCGTGTTGGTTATTATTATAGCAGAGAAGGCAGCAGTAAATCAACAAAGACAAGTCAACTGTGCCCAGATCTACCACTCAAGAGATCTGATGGACTCAAAAAGTTGGTTACGATTGCATATTAGTTTGAAAATCGACCGGATCCACCGTATTTTTACACGAGTGACTTCCGGCCCGATCCTAGCTACCGGTAGTAGTATTGACGCAGGAGGGTCGCGTCTCGCGTCAAATAATAAACTCTGCTGTTCTTTTCCCTTGTGTCGTGTTGAGCGAGTCTAACACGCAGCCGCACTGCGACTGGTGTGCATTGGCTGATTGACTCCAACGCCCGCATTTCACTGCGTTCTCGCGGCGGCCAAGTTGTCGCGCCGTTGACATTTCTGGGTTATAGCCTACTGTCCTACCGTGTTGGTCCTCATTATAGTAGAGAAGACGGAGTAAATATAATCTACACAAAGAAACTGTAACCTGATCGACTCACAGCCTCGAAAAGTAAGGGTTATATTACGTCAGAAACTCGTTCGGTACGTGTCCGTTCCGAACCGAGCACCACGAACCGAAACGGTTCAATACTATTACATGTACCGTTACACCCTTAACGTCTGCTAGTGATAAACTCATTCCTATTCACAGCATAAGCTTGTTTTTCTGTTTATTAATTGTTTGTAGAACATCCTAGAACGATTTCCTGACCAATGTATCGATAAATGTTGCATCGCCATATCGTTAGATCGTCGTTATCATGAGCTTTGTATCGCAAATCGTATCGTGAGGTACCAAGAGGTTCCCACTCCTAATCCATTTATTCCAATGGAGTCCAATGACGATAGCAAAATGCTCTTAAATGTTTGATCGCAGTGTCTTTAAACTTAACATGCTTTTCTCAACACACTTTGGGAAACTATGCAGTGAATATGATGGTGCACTCATATAACACATACCCCACTTTCGTTGTGCTTTTTCCTTCAGTAAAGGACTCATCTGCATGAGACGTGCTGCATAGATATGAGCATACTGACGATTGAAATTCCGCTCGCCAACTCCGAAGCGCTCCGAGCAGGGACTGTAGGCCGTGGAAGCCCTATCAAACACGGGCGCCGGGTCCTCGGTCGGTCGGCACATGAGGGACGAGCCTTCTCGAGGCGCGCTGATATCGGAGAACATGGCAGTCCTGTGAACGCATCAAAAATGCTGAAGCTAGGCAACGTCGCCATGCGTATTATAACCATTGCATGTTGTTAGCAAAGCAATGAAATTAACAAGTGTTACTGTTGTTGCTTTTTAAATAACGCGACGTTGCAGTTAATTCACTTACCTTGGTCGGTTTATAAAATTGGCCAAAACCAAATGGATTCAGTTATGTTTGTTATTGCTGCGTAAATTTGGAAGCTGCTTCCCGCGTAATGCCCGCTCTACCAGAGCTGTTTAAAGATGTGGATCCACACCCACACCAAATCTTACGGCTGACTAGGAATGTGCTGTGCCGCTTTAAAAAATATGAACCTTTCGAGAGGTTTCAATCCACTGATAAACCATTTAAAATTAATATTTTAATTAAATTTTGAGTCGTAGTATGAGAATTGATAAATAAACATCTTCCACTTGCAACATCTTTGTTGTGACGTGTTTCTGGGCTGACCTGAATTCTCGCGAGACGCAATTCTGAACACCGATAAAAGTAGTTTTAGAAAGGCAGCGCATGCTAAAATGGGATATTTTCACGGCGAAATGGCTTAAAGTTTATTTTATATCCCCAAATAAATTTTTACAATATTTTTCCTCGGTCGCAAAAACAAGTCATATTTTCAAATATATTTGTCGCGTGGCTTTTACGTCACAATAGTCGCCGCAAAACGCAGCCTCGCCATTTTTTCACTTCTTTGTACGCTGTTCTCTGCAAAGAGAATCGGGTGATAAATCGACTCGGTTTCTTAGTCAATTGCAAAAATAATGCAAGGAAACAGGGGTCCTTACCAGAATCATGGCCCAAACCGTCAGTCTGGCCAGGGAGACCAAAAGAAACACGGAGGAAATACGAACGGCCAGGAGCCGAGCGACTCTACCCATCCGAACGAGGCCTTAACGCTGGACTTGCAAAGCTTCAGGAAGCCCGGTGAGAAAACATACACGCAACGTAGCAGGCTCTTTGTCGGAAACCTGCCTAACGGAATCACGGAGGATGATCTTGGAAAGATGTTCGAAAAGTACGGCAAGGCCACCGAGATTTTTGTCAATAAAGACCGAGGCTTCGGCTTCATCCGCCTGGAGACCAGGATCATTGCAGAGATCGCCAGAGCTGAGCTAGATGATACCCTGTTTAGAGGTAGAACCATCCGTGTCAGGTTTGCAACGCACGGTGCCGCTCTGTCCATCAAGAATCTGCCGGAGTTTGTGTCCAACGAGCTGCTGGAGGAGGCTTTCAGCGTCTTTGGTCAGATCGAGCGAGCCGTGATCATCGTGGACGACCGAGGGAGGCCAACTGGAAAGGGAATAGTGGAGTACACCAATAAGCCAGCTGCAAGAAAGGCGCTGGACAAATGCAACGATGGCGCCTATCTGCTCACGGCCTTTCCTCGTCCCATCATCGTGGAGCCCATGGAGCAGCTCGACGATGAAGAGGGCCTGTCAGAAAAGCTAATCAACAAAAACCAGCAGTACCACAAAGAGCGTGAACAGCCGCCGCGATTCGCACAGCCGGGCAGCTTCGAGTACGAGTACGCCATGCGCTGGAAGGCCCTGATGGAGATGGAGAAGCAGCAGTATGAAATGGTGGACCGCAACATGAAGGAGGCCCAGGAGAAGCTGGAAGCTGAGATGGAGGCGGCTCGACACGAGCATCAGGTGATGCTGATGAGACAAGACCTGCTGAGGCGTCAGGAGGAGTTACGTAGGATGGAGGAGCTCCACAGCCAAGAGGTGCAGAAACGAAAGCAGGCCGAGCTCCGACAAGAGGAGGAACGCAGACGGAGGGAGGAGATACGCATGCGTAACGAGGAGATGATGAAACGCCAGCAGGAGGGCTTCAGGAGCGGCTTCCAGGGAGAGAGCACTGACCAAGACATCAGGATGCACATGGGCTCCTCGGGCATGTCGTCTGACACCACTACTCTCATGGCAGGCCCAGGCAACGCAAACATGCCTGGAGTTCAGGGAAGCTTTCCAAGAGGCCTTCCTGGACCTGGGGACTATGTACCAAACAAGCAGCGCAGATTTTAAACATTATTTGCAACTCAATTGTATTATTTTTTAAGTTCATACCAAGAAAAAAATACTTTTGTTCTTCAAAAAGTGGCATGTATGTTTATTTTTCCTTATGTTGTACTTCTCAATTAGCATTTTTAGGAGAAACAATTCCAAATTTCTCAACTGAGCCATTTTCTTCACACACTTTCATAGTGATACGAAAAGATAGTTGTCCTAAAATTGAGTTTTCCTTAATAAAATCATTAAGAAAACTTGAATGAGAGTCTTTTTTTTTTTTTTTTTTTTTTATTCTTTTGAAAAGACTGCAAAAACCAACACATTACTGGTTTAGGAGTAACTCAGTAAACAAAGTGTGTCACAGCCATTAATTATATGTAAGCAGTAATGATTATGATGTAATGGAGAAACTAATCATTAACAATTCCTGTGATGGTTCAAAAAATGGTGCCAGTATGTAAACAAAACATTGATTTGTTAATACATTTAAGAAAATACAAGCTAGAGAATAGTAAGGAAAGAGTCTCCCTTGTGATGGAATTTATTGAGCAAACACTTGGGGGGGGGGGAAGCTCACTGAGTCAACTTATGAAATGACTCATTGTTACAGGTAACCCTGTACTGTGCGATCTGACTCACAGTCTGCAGAATTAGCCAGTCATTGAACTTTATTTTCTGCTATGACCTGCCTAAATACATAAATAACAGACTAAATAAATTTTATGATATAAAAATCAATTCTGCATATTTGTGGTAGCATATTATGGCAGAAAATATAGATTTTTTTGGGGTGAGGGCTCAAGGTTTATGAATATGTTAAAATCCATTCCTTTTGAACCTTCAATTAACCCATGGGGTGTTCAGCATTCATTTAAGTTATAAATTTCAATGGTAAACAAAATTGTTTCATGGTATAGAGGTTACTTTTATAATTGCCTTCCCACACATTACAACAATATTGATGTTTTTGTGACGTGCTTCTTTTCCTTCGAAAGCAATAAAATGGGATTTGAAAAGACAGCAAATATAAGGTCAAACAAGGGCGTTACCAGGTGTGGGCAGTGCCCACCCATGGACACGCTCTGCCCACCCAAAGAAAACTGGATGTAGTACTAACGGCAGTCTGGGCACAGCGTATGGTATCCTATTCATATAGTACTGAGGTGTTTTAAGTTTGAACCTTTGCTTTGTTACCTCCTTTTTCACCTTTAAAAAAATGAAATGAAATGTTGGTTTTGTTCCTCGGGGGCACTACACACATTATTTATTTATTTTTTTTACATTTTATCAAAGTTTTCACCAGTGTTCACCTGGATGTTGAGTTTGGTGAGTTTTGAAGCATTCTGAGGGGGTCAAATTTAGCTCAAAGGAGCTGCGGAACAAAGAGTAACTATAATAATAATAATAATAAAACCGAGAAACCACAATAGGTTACTTAAAAAAACATTGTCACCTGCATGTCCATACTGTTCAGTTATGGGTGTGTAAGTCAAATAAAACCAAATCACAACAACAGTTATCTCAACGAGAAAACAAAACATGTTTTAAGGTGCAGTAGCCCCCTACGCTGGATTTCAACCTACTTGAGCATTGTAGCTTCTTTTTTTTTGGCGCCCCCTGGTAAGACTAATGCCCACCCACACCTGGCATCCTGGTAACACCACTGAGGTCAAAGGTAAATTCTTCTGCTCTTCCTTCTTATATCGGGTTCAGTCAGCGTGAACCGTTTTTTTGTTTTCCAAATTTGTGTCCCATCCAATTTTCAGGTCTGACAAGTACCCACTCACGATGGACCTCAAATTGAGACAGATCAAATTAGACCAGGTTTGTTGCTTATAGTGGCGTGGGGAGTGGGATGCTGAGGGTGCTTTATTGGCCCTTTTAGTTTTCAAATTTGTTCATGTGTCATTGCGCAATCTAGCTGCAGGGATTTGCATTACAATACACGGGTGCTTTTATTTCCAATACAAAAACTCCAACACAGACTAACTGAAATAAAACGACGTCTTGGTAGTAGCCTAGTAGTAGTACGTAAACTATTCATCTTGTGTGAGCGAGCATGAGAAATTTGGACAGAAACAGCTGTTATTGGATGGGAAAAAATTAAAAAAGATCCTCAGAACCCCCTGCTGTGAGTGACTTCCAGCACCCCTGTTAGCTTTTATACAAAAGACAGTTATATTGATGGCAAGTGCAGATTGTTGAGGGTCATCTTATCTTTACTGCGTAAAAGTTCTGCATCATCTCGAGGAGTTAAGTAGGTAATTACACTAATCTAGCTAACGAAGCTGCCCTTCGAGTCCATCGTATAGCTCAACATAAAGAGAATGATTAATCAACTTTTGAAAATAGAAAAGGTGCAATCTGGTTTAAAGTCAGCTCAGTCTTACAAGTTTTATCTCCATGTTTCTGACACGTTTTACTTGTTTGTTGTTAATACTTGGAAACACACTTTTCCCCCATTGCAAAACTGTTACTTGTGCAGTCCATATCTGGCCCATTTCGTCTTGTCATTTAAATCATCAATTTTATCATCCCTTCCAAATGTTTGAGCACCTTTGCTCTTTTCATTTTGGCGTAGGTAAAGCTCGGCTTGTCAGTTTTATCACAGTTATGACCTTGAAATATGATAACAAGATGAGTTACAGATTCAGCCTTTGATTGTAGCATTTGATTTAGAGCAGCGGTCTCAAACCGACTCCACAAAGGGCCGCAGTGGGTCCTGGTTTTTGTTCCAACAGATCCAGCACAAACAGTTCAACCAATGAGGTTTCTACTAACATAAGCAGCACCTGATTGCAATCAACTGATTACACTTGTAAGAAACCAGATTGGTGAAAAGGTATTTGTCTCGTTTGGTTGGAATGAAATCCAGTACCCCCTGCGGCCCTTTGAGGACCGGTTTGAGACCACTGATTTAGAGACTGATAATCAGAGGCGTTGTGTCCCATTAGGCAAACCAGGCAATTGCCTAAGGCCCCCAGCCACCAGGGGCCCCCAGAGAGCCAACAGATTTAGCAAACGCAGCTTTGACTGCACTGTCGCAGCGACAAGTGCAACAGTGCCAGTGAAAGCCTTGTGTCTGAGTTCCTTGAAGGGGCCCCTTCACTGGCTGTACACCCACCCCCCTCCCTCACGTGACTCAGAGTGAGAGTGATTGCCGATTTGGCTTTTTTTTTTAATTGGCGTATATCCAAAATGAAGAGAAGTTATCCTTCTGGAAGCGACAAAAGAAAAAAAAAAAAGCAGAAGAGGAGAAAAGGAAACAAGACAGCAGTGAGTGTACTATGTTACTGTAGTTTTATATCCTAATGTAATAGAAGCCGGGCACTTTGAGTGTCCTAAAAAGCGCTCTATGAGACCGAGGCGTTATTATACTTTTATTAAATATGCTATTGCTCCAAGTCCAACTGTCCCCCTTACTTGCACACGCTCAAAGGGCTCTAGAGCCACAGGTTGCTGATCCCCGTGTTATACTGTACTCACAGGAATGGCCATGACTTATTCGGTTGTATGAGGTATATTTCTGTCACTATACTGTATTTTTCTGGCATGAATTGAAGTCTTTATTTGTATTAATTAGTGTTGTCTAAGTTAAACAGTTAATTCATACAAGGCACACCTTTGATGGCACTGATTTTCATATATTACTCTTTATATAGATACACTCTAAACACAAGTGTTATGCTCAATACATATCTATCGGTGACAGCATGATCAAACGTTTTGTGATTCAAGACTGACACATGCAGAAACTGACATGAGGCCAAGCGTGTGTCGGAATATTAATAACACAAGAATTTAAAGTACTTTTTGCTGTTTTACCAAGTGTGTTTGCTTAATATCACATTAATGAATTCTATGAACAGCAGATAAGTCCTGTTCTTGAGAGAAAATTCCAAGACTACACCACCAGCCAGACTGAGACTGGGACAGAACAGTCTTGAAAGTTACAACACTAATATTAATGCTGTAAAAGTTAAAACTATAAGCCCAGATGTTTAACTTTGACATGACTACAAATCATTTTTTAATCAATTACCGAAATTTTTGACTATTTTGGACTAAAAGACGCTACTTTTTTCCTTCAGTTTGAATCCTGCGACTTATAGTCCTGTTTGGCTTATTTGTTGATTTATTTGGGTTAGTAGGCAACTATTTGACAGAGGCGTCATAAAACTGCCACAAGATCCTCATAATTATGAAATGACACTATTATGGGCATAAATGAACGCTTATGACGGTTGTTATTTAGTGTCGTCCGGCAAATTATGTCACTAACTCCATTTATGTCCAGCTCGGATCTTTTACATTCATTTAAATGTGAGATAATTTGCCAGATGGCACAAAATGATATATGTCATAAGCATTCATTAATGCTCATGGCAGTGTCATGTCATAGTTACGATGGTCTTATGATGCCACTGTCAAATAAAGTGTTACCAAATACCATAGCCAATACCAATACCATAGCTAGCAATTAATGAAAGAACTAGAAAAGTAACTGAACAAATAACTAGCACATGACATGATTTTGATTGTAATTTACATCTGTAGCGCCGCAATGCACGCTAGGAGGCATGTTGGTTGACAGCAGTGTTGACAGCAGGTGGCAGCAGATGTTGAATGTCTCCACAAAGGGAGGAGTGATGGCCAAATGAAGCTTCTTGAAGCAATGAAGCTTTGCACCCAGTCGGTTCAAAGCTTCATGGTGTTCATTTGGTCTTATGACATTCATGATGCCGCTGTCAAATAAAGTATTACCGGTTAATATCTTTTGGTGTAAATATCCCATGATACAGTGAGGACAGCTGCGGCTTATATTCCAGTACGGCTTATCTATGAACAAATGCTGTTTTCGTGTCAAGTTTGGTGGGTGGCGGCTTTTAGTCAGGTGCGCCTTATAGTAAAAAAATTTCGGTAAATAAACTTGGATCATTTCCGAGTGAACCTTGGTTGGAACTCACCCATCTATTAATTTGGGTGAGTGCTCAATGACAGTTTGAGTAATAGAAACAAGCTCTCCGAAGTAAGCACACTAATCTAAATGATATGACTCAAATTGATTCACATTATATTTGATCTCTACATGGTTTCTGTAAGGTAGTCACTGGGATGTGGTTTTTATGGCTGATTCTATCAGTTGTTACGCATCTCTCTGGGCAACCCTATCAAAGTCCCTCCCGAGTTAATAATCAGGCAAACCTATTGATCGTCCATAACTGCCATTGGCTTGTCCTCACATCAGACCAGATAAGTCAGTCTGACATCATATGAGTCCTGAAACTGGATTGTCACGTTTGTACATTCCTGACAGTGAACAGTTAGACGGGCAGAAGGCGGACAGGAGAGAGAGGACAACTCAAACTTCCCTTGAAGTGGAAGTTCAAATGCAGGGACGGCATTGATTAACACGCTCGTATTGTACTGAGGAAGCTGAAACAGCAACAATCATGAATGTCGTGGCAGCCCTGATCACTTTTCTGACATGCACGGTGAGACTGTCAGTTTAACACTGACTTTTATGGCAGCACTTGACTACCACTAAATATGATGTACTAAGAAGCCTTTGTTTCAAAACTAGAAAATGCAATTTGGTGTTTTATCAAGTATAGTTTACATTAATCGGATGTTAGTACAACAGTATGACAGCAATTAGGTTGTTTGATGAGTAAATGAATACCAGTAACTATATTTTCTTTGACTTTTTTCTTTACTTTTTAATGAGTGATTGTATTTGTATGAATACAATATGTTGGTTTTAGTGCGATTTATAAGGTGCTTTTGTAAACAGAGTGAGTGCAACTGGACATTATCATGTGGTTTTAGTATCATAAATGTCAAACTAATCAACCTTGAAATTCTGCTGTTCATCATTCTGTGAGTACGCTGATTGTGTCAGGGCACAGTTCAGCCGCGAAGCCATGATGACAATCTTTCCCATAATATATGTTCATGGGTATTTTGACATCTTTGGAAGTGTAAAGCGACGTGAAAGCTTATCGACACTTGTTCTTATCTGACTAGATCATGTTCTTTCGACTTTTAACTTTTTTTTTTTCTCAAAAATGTGAAAGGTGTAGACAGCTCTGATCAAATAAGGTTACAGTATCTTTGTCCTAACCACTTTGGCTACCACCATAAAATACTTTAATTAATCAAAATTGAGAACATTTTAACATCAGCTCTCATTATTCCTCGTTTCAGACTGTGCAGGTGCTGTCACAGAACGAGCATCGACCTGGCTACTGTGCTTTCTATGAAGAGTGTGGCCGAAACCCCTTACTTGGAGATACTCTCATCCCACCCATTGTCCCCTGTCGAAATTTTAGCCAAGCGCGGGCGTTGACGGGAGAACACTACAAAAAACTCCAAGAGGTCTGTAGTCGAGGCAAGAAATAGAAACTGATAAACAAAAAGTCTTATCTCAATCATGTTCTTAATGTGCAGGTGTGTCCCATGTTGGATAAAGGCCCTGGTAGCACATTTGCTTGTTGCTCACTGAAACAGCTGAAATCCTTGGACATGAGTTTGACTTTGTCTAAGGCACTGTTGGTGCGTTGCCCTTCTTGTGCTGAAAACTTTGCCCACCTTCACTGCATCAACACCTGCAGCCCAAACCAGAGCCAGTCAGTCAAAGTAACAAAGGTCATGAATGTTACCAGCCTTGGAAAGACCAGGGAGGCCGTGGTGGAGTACCAGGCTTACCTCTCCACAAGCTTCTCAGATGCCTCGTTCTACTCGTGTCAAAATGTCCGTATACCTGCAACAGGAGGCTTCGCCATTGGTACGATGTGTGGCCGCTATGGTGCCAAGTTGTGCACTCCTCAACGTTGGTATGACTTCCAGGGAGATTCCAGCAACGGTCTGGCTCCACTAGACATTGATTTCAGACTCATAAAACCAGGAGAAACAGAGGGAATACCTGAGGGTGTGATTCCCTACAGTGGGCGAGCCCTAAATTGCAATGAGACCACACCATCTGGAGGTCAGGTGTGCTCGTGTCAGGACTGCAAAAGTTCATGCCCTGTCCTTCCACCTCCCCAAATGCCACCAGGACCCTTCAGACTTTTGGGAACGGATGGCTTCTTTGTCATTACAATCATCGTATTTGCTCTATTGATATATTTCTTCATCTTTTTCCTCATGTTCTCTTGTTGGATCAAGTCAAAGAAGAATCAGGACGAAAATAAAGTGGAAAAGAAAGGCAGAGATCAGAAGTGTGATTCTGTCAATCAGCAGGTCATTCATCCATCAGAGGTGACGTGTGCTGACAAGAACAGTATGGCTGCTCAGGCCTTTCTAAGTTCAGTGTTTCAGTCGTGGGGAACAATCATGGCTTCATATCCCTTCACGGTTAGTGTTTCGCTAAATATATCCCAGCATTATGAAACCTTAAGTTTATGTGGTTTGGTACTAATTTTGCATGGATCAGCATATGACTAAACGATTAATATTGCGTGTATCATTTGGTAGCATAATTTACTTTGTTTGGTATTATACTTCATAGTCATAGTCGAAAGATCAATACCGCAATTTTCCTCACTGCATAATAAAAGACAAACCTGTGGAGAAGAGATAGATATTGATATACATTGCATTTGCTTGAGGTGATACTGCGGAAATATGGATTAATGTTCAGCTTTTATTGATCAAGTACTCTGTATTTCCATGTATAAACCTCTCTTCCTTTCATCTAAAGGTGCTCCTGGTGTCAGCTGTCGTCGTTGCAGCGTTTGCCGCTGGCCTCATGTCCATTGAGCTCACCACTGACCCAGTGGAGCTCTGGTCTGCTCCCAGCAGCCGAGCCCGTCAGGAGAAAGAGTTCCACGATAAACACTTTGGCCCTTTCTTCCGGACTAACCAGTTGATCTTAACAGCACCTGGCAGAAAAGGCTACATTTACGACTCTTTGCTCTTTGGACAGCAAAACTTTAGTGGCCTTGTCTCCAAAGAGCTCATCATTGAAATGCTGCTTCTCCAGAAAAAAATACAGGTAAACATCATTGAAGAGTAAATAGTAGAGGTTCACAAAAATTTGACGTTTACATACCGGATCTTCTTTTCCAAGAATATTGAGTTCTGGTCAGAGGATCTCAATCGGACAGCAAGTCTAAAGGATGTGTGTTTTGCACCGCTGAACCCAAACAACTCTTCTCTAACTGACTGTGCAGTCAACAGCCTACCACAATACTTCCAGAACAGTCTGGACAACATCAATGCAAAAGTGAACATGACTGAGCTGGGGGTGACTAAAGAGGTGGATTGGAGAGATCATCTCATTTATTGCCTTAGGTAGGCAGTACTAGTGGATACAAACTGCTAAAGCATTTTACTTAGAGACAATTGTCTTCCATTTCCTCTCAAGCTCGCCTCTGTCATTCAAAGACATCACTGCTTTGGGACTGAGCTGCATGGCTGACTACGGAGCTCCAGTTTTTCCCTTCCTGGCTGTCGGTGGCTATCTTGGTAAGTGTCTTGTGGCGCCAACCTATGTAAGCAAGTGAACAACAAAATTAGCCCACTCCAGGTTCAGCGCATCCCATGATGATAATAATAGTAATACATTTTATTTCTAGAGCGCTTTTGAAGACACGCAAAGACACTTTACGAGAAAGATGGGAACACAATAGCTCAACAGGAATAACAAAACAATCATAAAATTAGATTAAAAGCAGGATAAGAGTAAATAAAAAGTTTAAGAGGTCAGGATAAAACCGAGATAAAGATCATGGTGGGTAAGAAAGTGTAAACAGGTGTGTTTTGAGTCTGGATTTGAAAAGTGAGAGGGTAGATATATTTGCGAAGATCGACGGGTAAAGAGGTCCAGAGTTGGGGGGGGCACAGTGACTAAAAGCTCTGGAACCGAAGGTGGCGAGATGGACACGGGGGACTGAAAGGTGGAGGATAGAGGAGGAGCGAAATGAACGGGTGGGACAGTTAATACAGAGGAGATTGCATAGGTAGGGAGGGGCCTAGCCATGGAGTGCTGTAAAGGTAATTTCAATGATTTTGTAATTGATTCTTAGTTTGACTGGGAGCCAGTCTGCTGAGTTTTGGAGGAGCTGCAGTTTCTTGATGGACTTATTTGGGAGACCGAAGAGCAGTGAATTACATTAATCAAGCCGGGAATTGACTAGACTAGCGTGACGGACAAGAGTGGAAGCCATATGGCGGGTGAGAGAAGGAAGGAGGCGAGAAATATTGCGAAGGTGGAAATATGCTGATCTGGTGATGTCGTTGATATGGGGGCGGAAGGAGAGCGTGCTGTCGAGGATGACACCCAGACTTTTAACCTGAGTGGAGGGAGAGATCAGTTCATTGTTGATGGTAATCGGAAAGTTATTGTTATTAGAGAGCGTGTTGTTGTTGCCTACAAGGAGGGTATTGAGGAGAAGGAAGTTGGAGGCGAACCAAGAGTTAATGTCTTCTGATGAACCTATATCTGTACAGTAGTATGTTAGTCATACCATATACAAAGTCAATCACGTTTCTGGGTTTGGTCTCGTGACATTCACATTCCTGTATTAGGGCTCTTGTGATGTTAATTTTGGTCGACAGCAAAGGTCGGCAATGGACAAGATGAATGATGCATGCCACACAGACACAGGGGGCGCACACATACACAGCCATTCTAGGCACTCACATTACCCATCCCATATCGCACTGAGTGGAAGGCAATGATTTGAAGGATGTGTGTACACTGTGCAATATATATTTTTTCCGTTTCTCTGTGTGAATCTGTGGCATTTAAAAAAAAAAAAAGTCTACCGAAATTTTTGGACCATAAGGCGCACCTGACTAAATGCCGCCACCCACCAAATTTGACACGAAAATAGGCTTTGTTCATAGATAAGCCGCAGCTGTCTTCACTGTATTATAAGATATTTACACCAATAGATATTAACCGATAACACTTTATATGACAGCGGAGTCATAAGACTGTCATAAGACCGTCATAATTATGACACAACACCGTCATGAGCATTGATGAATTCTTATGACAGATGTCAATTACTGTCATCTGATGGCAGTTTTGAATGGAGATGAAAGATCTGAGCTGGAAAAAAATGGAGTTAGTGACCAAATTTGCTAGATGACACTTAATGATATCTGTCATAAGCATTCATTAATGCCCATGACAGTGTCATGTCACAATTATGACGGTTTTATGACTTTAACACGCTGCCATCAGCGGTGTTGATTGGCATTCATTCCTGTCCTGTTTTATTTTGGTAGGTTCCTGTTAACTTGTTCACTTTGTCAGCTTCGTCTTTCCTCCCTTAGTTACCTGATTCCCCACACCTGTTTATCATGAGCCCTACTCATTATATAACCCTCTTGTTTCTTCTCTTGTCCCAGCGCGTTTTCTTTTGTAGGAGATCAGTAGGAAGCTGCCTCACCTTTTTTAAGCTAAGTTTTTGCCTTGTGATGTTTTTTGCCTCTTGATGTTTTTGTTGGAACTTTGAAATCCTGTGGTTTTTATACAAACCATTTATTTTGTAAAAGCCAATCTCACATGTCTCGTGCATTCGATTCCAGCCGTGTGTGCCCCCCTCTCTGACAATGATAGTCTTATGACGCCTCTGTAAAATAAAGTGTTACCTATTAATGAATAAATAAGAGACACTGGACTAAATGCCGCAGGATTTGAAAAAAAAAGTAGCGTTATAGTCCGAAAATTATGGTACATACAGCGTGAAGGAGGGGGTTGTTGGAAAAAGGTTTTGGGTTTAGCACCTTAACTGGATAACTTTATGGAGATTAAGCCCTTACACGGCCAGGGAGCCAATATAAAGTCACTGTCTGTTAGCCTGGTCATTTAATAAATCCCAAATGTGGTCGTCCTTTCATGCCAGGCCAATTGTCAACTTCTAGTTGGCATCCCTTCCGCAAAAGCGGAATTGTGACACAGCAATGGATTTCTTCTCACCTTTATACATGTTTGCTTGCCCAGGTGATGAGTACACCAATGCGGAGGCCTTCATTCTAACCTTCTCCCTCAACAATTACCCACGGACCCATGTCAAGTACAACGTGGCAATGCAGTGGGAAAAAGAGTTCCTGAAAATCGTCCAAGACTACCAGAGAGACCCCACTGCCAACTTTACTTTTGCATACATGGCAGAGGTGTGAACTTTTTAAAATCTCTCAAAAGCGCAGATATGTTGCAGTACAAAAGTAAAGATTGTGGAGTAATTTATGTTTTATTTTTTATTGAGTATCGAATGTTTAAAAAGTACATATACAAGGAAGGTCATCAGGTGTTGCACATTTGTGACTGTGTCTACAGAGGTCTCTGGAGGATGAAATCAATCGGACAACAGCAGAGGATATTCCCATCTTCATGATCAGCTACGCTGTAATCTTTGTTTACATTGCTGTTGCTCTTGGGGAGTATTCTTCTTGGAGACGCATACTAGTAAGAGATATCTCTGAGAATTGAGCATTTACAGGTCATACAGGTCATATACAATACAAAGATATCATAAAACAATATGGGTTTTATTCCTCCCGTTGTGTTCTGTAGGTAGACTCAAAATTTCTGGTTGGTTTTGGTGGGATCTTAGTGGTTGGATGTTCGGTGCTGGCCTCAATGGGCTTCTACTCTTGGATTGGCATTCCCTCCTCCCTGGTCATCCTTCAGGTCGTACCATTCCTGGTGCTTGCTGTTGGCGCCGATAACATCTTCATCTTCGTTCTGGAGTATCAGGTGTTTATTTTTCAATATGGTAACCTGAAAATGTGTCGGATTTCTCATTACTATATAATATAACTTTGGTTTTCAAATGTGGCAGAGAGATGTGCGGAAGCCTAATGAGACGAGAGAGCAACAGATTGGCCGTGTGCTTGGAAACGTTGCTCCCAGCATGCTCCTGTGCAGTCTCTCTGAGTCGGTCTGCTTCTTTCTAGGTAAGCTTTTGATAAGTTCACAAACAAACATCACAATTGCTGGGAAATAGGAGAGCCTATTAAAACATACCGACTGAATTATTGAGCACTCCATTATTATTCTGATCTTCAAGACAGGGAATGTTTTCCCAATGCAAAATATGTTAATTTCTTAGTCTTTGTATTATAATATCACAAACCTGATGAGTGTTCCATTTTTGTCCACTGTGTTGTTTTCTCCCTAAGGTGCCCTGTCCACCATGCCTGCAGTAAAGTCCTTTGCTTTGTATGCCGCTCTGGCCGTGCTCATGGACTTTGTCCTCCAGATGACTTCGTTCGTGGCACTGCTGTCCCTGGATGCCAGGCGGCAAGACAACAACCGCTGTGAGCTGCTCTGCTGTGTGACAGTTTCGGCAAAAAAATCTGACAAGCCCAACGAGGGCTTCTTGTTGCCTCTAATGAGGAACTATTACGCCCCTGTGCTACTGAACCAATACATAAGATTCATTGTGGTACGAGCCTTCAGAGTTATTTCATTCTTGCGTCATGAGCTTATCATGTTTATAATGATTTTTAACCTTTATTCTTCCTAGATGGTGGTGTTCATCTTCATGTTCAGTGGTTCTCTATACTTAATGTTCCATGTAACAGTGGGTCTGGATCAGGAACTTGCTATGCCCAAGGTCAGTGCTGTAGAGTATTTAATCTTGTATATCCTGTAGCGCATGCGGTATATAATCATTGTTTTTGCTGTTTGTGCCAGTTCACAAATGTGTTTTATTCTGTCACAGGGCTCATATATGCTGGATTATTTCCAGTACTTATACAAGTATTTGGAAGTTGGAGTCCCCGTTTATTTTGTCACAAAAAAAGGCTTCAATTTCACTACAGAGGAAGGCATGAACGCAGTTTGTTCCAGTGTGGGCTGCGACCAGTTTTCTATGACTCAGAAGATACAATATGCAGCCAATTACCCGGAACTGTGAGTTCTTGATACTCAAAATTGTGCTTCTCGGAAGTCATCGTGTTCTTGAATGAAACACTCTGAGAAGTACACTAAAAAAAAAAAAGAAACATATTACTTATGCAAGAATCTTATTTCTAGTAATTACACAAAAAATGACTAATTCATTTAAGTAAGACTTCATAAACCACTTGAACAAGTTAAGCAATTCCTATATGTTACCACCTTTTGTAGAAATTAAGCAACATCTTCTATTAAAAATTATGAATTCAAGTTGCGTAAAGATTACACACTAGAACGATTTACACGTAACGTAACTCGATTACCCAGATATTAAAACTACATACAATAATTTGTATTGAGTTCATATTGTCTTCTCTTTCGATTACTTTGCCTAGATCTCTCTTCTCAGACAATTATTTTTTTAGGTCGTTCATTTACCTGACATGTTTCAGTGTGTTACTTCCACCTTCAACAGAGTGTCCGTGGGTATATTGAACCCACAATTTCAGAACTGTGAGGTGGACATGCTAGCCACTGTGCCACTGTGCCACCTTCACCCAAAATGCTTGTCTTTACTAAAGGCTTTATTGAATGAGTCCACTCAGCCTCTCACACCTCCCTCCTGCTAAGCAGTGTGACTAAAGTTTTTTTTTTTTTTTTTTAGTCACAAGTATAGCTGACGTTTGGTACGTAAAGTTAACATTAACGATGATTGACAGGTTTGTAGTTTTGGCCTGGCCATAGTAGCTCTACAATCAAAGGCACAAATGTGTTAATTATCATTAAGCTTGTTACACACTAATGGTGGCCCAGTCTGAAGTGTGCTGTGGCAACTCATTCATTGTGTAATTGAGAGGCTGTTCTCGGCAGCGTGAATGTAATGGGGCCACTTTTAGCGTGCAGCTGTATTGTGGCAGCTACAGCAATCTCAGAGGGACAAAAGTCATACAGTTTGTGCAAATACGTTACATGTAGATTAAGCAATGCTTTTTCATGAGTGTTTTAATTGACTCTCTTACATAAAAATACATCAATGGATTCAGTAATTTGTAATAACACAAAGCTAATGTGTATATACCATGAAAAACACCTATTTAAAAGTTAAGCGATGCTTTTTCTTGAGTGCTTTAATTGACACTTTCATAATAAATACAACAATGGATTCAGTAATTTGTAATAACACAAAACTAATGTGTATATACCATGAAAAACACCTGTTTAAAAGTCAAGCAATGCTTTTTCATAAGTGTTTTAATTGGCTCACTTACATAATAAATACAGCAATTGATTCAGTAATTTGTAAAAACACAATGCTAATGTGTATATACCATGAAAAACACCTATTTAAAAATTAAGCAATGCTTTTTCAGAAGAGCTTTAATTGATTCTTTCACAACAAATACAAGAATGGATTCAGTAATTTGTAATAACACAAAGCTAATGTGTATATACCATGAAAAACATCATTAAAAGTCAAGCAATACTTATTCATAAGTGCTTTAATTGACACTTTCATAATAAATACAACAATGGATTCAGTAATTTGTAATAACACAAAACTAATGTGTATATACCATGAAAAACACCTGTTTAAAAGTCAAGCAATGCTTTTTCATAAGTGTTTTAATTGGCTCACTTACATAATAAATACAGCAATTGATTCAGTAATTTGTAAAAACACAATGCTAATGTGTATATACCATGAAAAACACCTATTTAAAAATTAAGCAATGCTTTTTCAGAAGAGCTTTAATTGATTCTTTCACAACAAATACAAGAATGGATTCAGTAATTTGTAATAACACAAAGCTAATGTGTATATACCATGAAAAACATCATTAAAAGTCAAGCAATGCTTATTCATAAGTGCTTTAATTGACACTTTCATAATAAATACAATAATGGATTCAGTAATTTGTAATAACACAAAACTAATGTGTATATACCATTAAAAACACCTATTTAAAAGTTAAGCAATGCTTTTTCATAAGTGTTTTAATTGGCTCTCTTTCATAATAAATACAAAAATGGATTCAGTAATTTGTAATAACACAAAGCTAATGTTTAAATACCATGAAAAACATCCATTTAAAAGTTAAGCGATGCTTTTTCATAAGTGCTTTAATGAAATCTTTCATAATAAATACAACAATGGATTAAGCTAATGTGTATATACCATGAAATACATCTATCTAAAAGTCAAGCAATGCTTTTTCATAAGTTCTTTAATTGACTCTTTCATAACAAATACAAAAATGGATTCAGTAATTTGTAATAACACAAAGCTAATGTGTATATACCATGAAAAACATCTATTTGAAAGTCAAGCAATGCTTTTTCATAAGTGCTTTAATTGACACTTTCATAATAAATACAATAATGGATTCAGTAATTTGTAATAAAACAAAGCTAATGTGTATATAGACCATTGAAAACACCTATTTAAAAGTTAAGCAATGCTTTTTCATAAGTGTTTTAATTGGCTCTCTTTCATAATAAATACAAAAATGGATTCAGTATTTTGTAATAAGTTCACAAAGCTAATGTTTATTTGCCATGACAAACATCTATTTAAAGGTTAAGCAATGTTTTTAAGCACTGTTTATTTCACTGTAGCTGTTTTGAGTGTAGCTGTCTGGCTTCAATTAATTTTTTTTACCTGACACATCCTTGAACCTACTGATATCATAGTAGCACCTTTAGCTTCCTCACAATCAGATCTGATAGCCAGAATGTCAGTTACGTGATCTGCTCCGGGCTGATAAATGTCACTCCTCAATGACAGTGATTAGAAAGATTAGAAACAATTATACACAGCAAAAATTAAAGAGTTGAAATTCCAGGGTTAAACATTTCAGAGTTGATTTCAACTCCCAATGTGTCATTTTAACACCATTGTATTTAAATTGGGTTCAGTGTTGGAGTTATTTGAAAGAGTTGATCATGTCAGTGTTATCCAACTCAGTCCCGAGTTAATACCACTCAATTCTAACACTTTCTGGTGTAATGGTTAGGTGTCTGGAGTCATTTTAAATAGTTGATGGAAATCGGAGTTAATACTACTCCCAAAGTGTTGTTTTAACACTGTCTGGTGTAATGGTTAAGTGTTTGGAGTTGTTTTTAATTGTTGATTCAAATCACTCCGCCCTGGAGTTGATTTCGACTCCCAAAGTGTAATTTTTAACACCCTCTGATTTAAATGGTGTGACATCAGTGTTAACTCAACTCAGGATAGATGTAAATAAGCTCCTCCCGCGACTCACACACCTGCACTTCATTTTGAATTTGATGAGCCAACAGACCAACACGGTGCTGCGTCGCGACCAGATTTATTTTTTGTCAAACATGATGTTTACAGAGATGTTTGATGAGCATCGTCATGCTTTCAGAGTATCCACAAGTGAGGAAAGGTGTATAAATAAAATGTCTGAGCTGAAATGTTGCACACCGTTCGATGTTCAGAGCTCATACAGTGCCTCAGATGAACATCTATATATTATAGTTGATTTTATACTGCTGTAATGAAAGACTGACTGGACTGGGGAGAACATGGCCAAACGAAATGTTTTATTTATTTTAATATTTTATTTGTTTTAATAAATGTTTTATATGTGAAACTGTCATTTGTCTAATCCCTATTTTTAACTGTGGTAAAGAGTAAAACCTTTTAATTATTCAACTCTCAGAAGGAGTAAAAAAAACATTTAATTATTTAACTCTCGTAAAGAGTAAATCAATTGTATTTAACTCTGGTAAGGAGTAAAATGATTAGGTATTCAACTCTGTGAAAGAGTAAAATATTTAACTCAGAGCACAGTGTTATTTATTCTAACTCTGGTAAGGAGTAAACATTTAACCCAGAGCAGTGTTATTTGCCTAATAACGTCAACTCTGGTAAAGAGTTAAAGAAGGAACTCTTGGTGTGGTGTTGATATTGAACTATTTCCAAAGTGTTAATTTGACTCTAGAAAGTGTGGACCTATATAAAGTCTGAAAAGGAGTTGAAAATGACTCTGTGAGAATCAATTCAACACCAGGCTTTTTGCTGTGTATGTTCAATACTTTATTGAAAAACATGACAAAGCAAATTTGACAGAACTTAAAAGTGACTATCCTTATTGCTGTTACCAGATCACAGTATGTAATGATAAGTCTTGTTTTTAAAGAAAGAGCAAAGTTATAACATTATGATTTAACTGTAGTCATGTATGTATTTTAAAATTTGGTAAGGCAGGAAAACAACAAAAAATGGTGTCTTTTATCACAACATTTTCAGATACGTGTTTTCAATTAACAGATACAACGTTTTAATGCAAATTCTATCAATATTTATATGACATTTTCCATATCATCTCATAATGTGGTCTGTAGATCATACATTGGCATCTCTTCAAACTCCTGGGTAGATGATTTCATTGACTGGCTGAATCCTGGATCCAGATGCTGTCGACTTTATAGCTTTGGTCCGAATGCAGGAAAATTCTGTTCCGCAGACAAATGTGAGCATCACTGCTGACACAACTCTATAATGAAGCTCTAGCCTACCAAAGTTGTTTTAAGGGCTTTTTAATGACCCATGCTGTTCTCATATTTTCGTAGCTCCTTTTCTCTGTGGACGCAAATGTATGGCTAAACCCTCAGATGGTGTCCTCCGGCCCACAGTGGAAGAATTTAACCGTTTTCTCCCTCACTTTTTGGGTAACAGGCCAGACTTGCAGTGTCCCAAAGGGTATGAAATGTCCATATATACAGTAACTAAACGCATCACAGCGGATAAACGTCATGCTCACTCACTTGTGATTTCTCTATAAAGTGGATTGGGAGCCTATGACACGGCTGTGGTGAAAGATGAGAGCGGAGAAATTATTGGTGAGACTTACTACAGTTAAAAATGTTTTCCCAAAGAGATTCAATATTCGTGACCACGCATTTCTCCCTGCACACCCAGCCTCTCGCTTCATGGCTTACCACACACCTTTGACCAATTCGCAAGAATTCACTGCAGCTCTACTGAAGGCCAGAGAACTGGCCTTCGAAATCACTAAGCGCATGAAGAATGTATCTGGAACATCTCCGGACTTTGAAGTTTTCCCTTACACGTGAGATAGACTGTACTTTTAAAATTTTTATTATTAGCCAAATCATGTGTTACACTGTAAAAAAAAAATCCCGTAAATTTTATGGAAAACACCTGGCAGCTGTGGTTGCCAGAGAAATTCCGTAGAAAATACAGTTAAACTGTAAATACCATTACAGAAAAATCTCTATATTTTAAAATTAAAATCTGTAAAAAAAAAAAAAAAAAAAAAAAATCCACCAGTAAATCCAACAGATTTTTGCTGCTAAATCAGCATAAACGTGCTGCTTTTAAATCAAAATAGCTCAATAAAATTTAAATATATTTTATGTTTATTTTACATCAAATCTCATTTAATTTCATTGAAAAATTACAATTTACTGTAAATCCAGCATTATAAAACTTTAGAAAAAAAAGATTTTTGCACAGGTTCAAAATATTATTGGTTTGCCAAGTTGATGTATCAAGCGAAGTGAGGAAGAATGTTACACAATTCGCTTTTACTTCATTAATGCTGCGCTGTGCCTTCCACACTGGTCAACCCCAAGGATCGCCGCACTTGAATGAGACGGCACACATTATATAAAATGGACAGCCACCACTCACAGTCGTGGTTGCCTCAACTTTCCATCATGCATTTCTGTCATTGCCCGATCATTAAATCTAATACATTGATTTGTTTTGTTTTTTTCTTTTGGAAAGCCTACTGGAAAAATCTACGCCAAAAAACATATTTTCAGCACCTTTACATTGTAAATTTTATTGTATTGTATTGCTTATTTTATTATGTTTATTTTGTGTTTAATTTACAGTACACTGTACATTTTACATGCAAGTATAGTTATTTTAAAATATGAATACCCTTGAATTAACAGTTGTGCTTGGTTCTGTATTTTGCAGAATATAACTGTAAATCTGACAATGAAAATCATTTTTCCCATTTACATTGTTTTAATGTCATGAATTCACAGTATTTCCCTGTTAATTCTACAGACATTTTTTACAGTGTATTTTACTGCTCTATTTGCAAAATGTCATTCCAAACCACCTCCAGTGACATTGAGTTGAAAATATTCCCTACTTTTTCTTTCTAGGGTGACCAACGTTTTCTACGAGCAGTATCTGACTATCGTACCAGAGGGCCTCTTCAATATCTCACTCTGTCTTCTACCAACATTTGTCGTGTGCTGTCTCCTGCTGGGCTTGGACCTGCGCTCAGGCTTGCTCAATCTTATTACCATCATCATGATCACAGTGGACACAGTTGGGGTCATGACACTCTGGGATATCCATTACAACGCGGTGGCTCTTATTAACCTGGTTACAGTAAGTGCGTACATTTGACAGTTAAATAGTCAAGCAATTAAAACAGTGCATTCTTTACAGGCGGTGGGCATTTCTGTGGAATTTGTATCTCATATGACAAGATCGTTTGCCCTCAGCACAAAGTCCA